>NC_059384.1:7078238-7440738 GCF_019703515.2 Myxocyprinus asiaticus
TTAGATGTAAGGATTTGAGGTAAACAAAATGGGAAATGAAATCACAACATTTCAATGTCAACAACATGACAAAAGCAGGACAGGTTGCCAAAACAGAGCTAAGGCTTTTATGTCTGCCATCATCGATTGGTTGAGCCAATGCTGTTATGTCGGGCTGGTTGGCATGCTCAAAAAACAGATCAATGTTATGACAGCGCCACAGAGACACAGAGTTTAACTTTTGGGGGGAAATCAACCTTGGAATGTCTTATTTATAATTGACTTTGCATATGAAACTGTCAACACACACACACATATATATATACTGTATACTATATGGCCAAAATTTTGTGGACACCATATGTGCTTGATGAACATTTGATTTCAAAAACTTAGGTATCAGTTTCCCCCTTTGCTGTAATAACAGCTTCCACTCTTTTGGGAAGGCTTTCCACTATACTGTATGTTGTAACTTGTCTGCAGGGATTTGCTCTCATTCAGACACAAGGCAATCAGTGAGGTCAGGAACTGATGTTGGTCGTTGGGGCCTGACTTTCAGTTGCTCTTCCAGTTCACCCCAAAAGTGATCAGTGGGGTTCAGGTCTGGGCTTTGTGCAGGCCAGTCAATTTCATCTACGCCAGACACAGTAAACCATTTCTTTATGGACCTCACTTTGTTCACAGGGGCATTGTCATGCTGGAACAGAAAAGGGCTATCCCCAAAGTTGCCACAAATTTGGAAGCACACAAAGCCCAAGCCATTATATAAAGAAACATTAAGATTTTTCTTTACTGGATTTAATGGAGTAACCAAATGTGTTAATTAGAAGGGGGTGACCACAAACTGTTGGCCATATAGTGTATATATATATATATATATATATATATATATATATATATATATATATATATATATATATATATATATATATATATATATATATATATACTCTCACTAAGCACTTTATTAGGAACACTTGTACACTTATGCGATTATCTAACCAGCCAATCATGTGGCAGCAGTGCAATGCATTAAATCAGGCAGATACGGGTCAGGAGCTTCAATTAATGTTCACATCAACCATCAGAATGGGGAAAAAATGTGATCTCTGTGATTTTGACCGTGGCATGATTGTTGGTGCCAGACAGGCTGGTTTGAGTATTTCTGTTACTGCTGGGATTTTCACGCACAACTGTCTCTAGAGTTTACTCAGAATGGTGCCAGAACCAATAACCATCCAGTAAGCAGCAATTAGTAAAACAACTGGATACATTTTTCCCTGTCTGTCACTCACTCGATGTTGTGTTGATGTAGTGACACTAGGGGTCACTCTTGGGAGCCCCAAACACCTGTGATTTTGAAAAAGGCCAATGGGAATTGGCGAGTGGAATTTGCATGCCACTCCCCCAGACATACGGGTATAAAAGGAGCTGGCTCGCAACCACTCATTCAGATTTTCTCTTCGGAGCTGAGCGGTTGTGTTCAGCGAGCTGAATTACTCTGCCGATCCATTCACCTCAAAAAGCTGTTGGATTTACGGCGCATTACAGCGGCTTCTCCCCCTCTTGCACTGGGTGAAGTGCAGAGAACGCCTATGGGCACTTCAGCAGCTAAAAGAGTATATTCTTCCTACTGAAAGAGTATATTTTCCTTTCTAAAAGAGTGGCATTAACAGAGAGCGTCTTTTTAAAGACGCCTCTCCATTTGTGTGTATTTCCTGGTTGCGGTCGTTACCTCTCCGCTTCCAATGGCCACGATCGTGGTCTTACGTGCTTGGGTGCTGCCCACGTGGAGACAGCGTTAGTGGACAGGTCATGTTCTCACTGCGAGAGCATGACCATGGCAACACTGCGGTCGTGGTTTTTCCTTTGTTAGAGGGAAAGACCACCCCAGCGGCTCCCTGCCTTGGTCCTTCTACCTACGGGTTTGAGGCTGCATCGGTTAGCACTGGGGGCTATTTGGGGACCCAAATGGGAGCCACTCCGCCAGGTATCTCCCCACGGACCTCCCATTCCCCAGACGCTCGTTTGCTCCACTGGGATGAGACCGACCGGCTCGTCTCAGGGCAGGTTCGCGATCTCGTTTCGGCGCTCGCGAAGTGGATGAGCTCTCGATTCCAGCATCGGAGAGCTGGTTGTCCAGTCTGACGCTGAGGACTCGACTGGGCTCCCACCTTCGGGTGCGGTCGCCCAGTCGCAGCCTGACGAGCAGCTAGCAGCCATGCTTGCCCGGGCGGCTGCGTGAGTCGGGCTGGAGTGGAACCCTCCACCCCCCCGAACCCTCGCAACCTGACAACTGGTTCCTGGGCTCGGAGCGCGGTGTATGAGGAGCTCACGAGTTTGTGGCGGGCACCTTTCACTGCCCGGACCCAGTCCCTGAGCTCTTCCGCTCTCACTACCCTCGATGGTGGGGCTGCCAGGGGGGTACTCGGCGATTCCCCAGGTGGATAAGGTGTTTGCAGTGCACCTGTGCCCGCAAAACGCCGCCACCTTGTGGGGCCACCTGAGACCCCCGTCCAGCGCCTGTAGGGTTACGTCGTTTCTGGCGACTAAGGCCTGCGGTGCCACTGGACATGCTGCCTCCACCCTGCATTCCATGGCTCTCCCTGCAAGTGCACCAAGCCAAGGCGCTAAGAGAACTGCACAAGGGTAGTTCTGACCCGGGATTGATGCAGGAGCTGGGCTCGGTGACCGACCTCGCTCTCCGGGTGACGAAGGTCACGGTGCAGACTCTCGGGCAGGCGATGTCCACCCTGGTGGTCCAGGAGCACCACCTATGTCTCAACTTTGTCGAGATGTGGGAGGCCCCCGTTTCCCATGTCAGCCTGTTCGGCGACACTGTCAAGGACTTCGCCCAGCAGTTCTCGGCAGTGAAACAGCAGACGGAGGCTATTCAGCACATCCTGCATCGGCGCGGTTCAAGACCTCACACCTCTAAGGGCGTCCACCTGCCGCAACAACTTCGGCTCTGCCACAGCCTGCCCCCGCGACCCGGCCCCAGCGTGGAGCCACCCGCAGGAAGCAGACGCCACCTGTCTCACGGCGGCCCCCCCCACCCCTGCGTGCACAGCTGTGGCACAAACACGCCCACACCAGGTTGGTTCTGATGGGCTGTGGGGACAATATTCCTCCTCCCCCCTCCCCGGCCGATCCTATGGTGGGTATCAGGAGCCAGGTATGTGCTTCGATGTTCCTGGACTCAGCACGGCCATGGGGCTCGAGCCCTCTCAACGTGGCACCTCAGGCTTCACCCCACCGTGAGGCCCCACCCACCGGTACATCCAACGAGATTGTCCCCTTGGTCCCCGGAGCTTGGACGCGTGGCTTGCGCTTCCCAACCCGTCGCGATGGCTGACCTGGACCGTCCGACTCGGCTATGCAATTAAATTTGCCAGGTGCCCGCCCTGTTTTAGGCCGCTACCCTGCGTGCGGACATCGCTACCCTTTTTGCGGAAGGGTGTGATAGAGCCTGTCCCTCCAGCCGAGATGAAGAAAGGGTTTTACAGCCCCTACTTCATCGTACCAAAGAAAGGCGGTGGGTTGCGGCCAATATTGGACCTGCGGGTACTGAACCGGGCTTTTCACAGACTCCCGTTCAAGATGCTGATGCAAAAACGCATTCTAGCGAGCGTCTGGCATCAAGATTGATTTGCGGCGATAGACCTGAAGGACGCGTACTTCCGTGTCATGGTTTTACCTCGACACAGACCCTTCCTGCGGTTTGCTTTTGAGGGCCGGGCATACCAGTACAAGGTCCTCCCCATCAGCCTGTCCTTGTCCCCTCGCGTCTTCACGAAGGTCGCAGAGGCAGCCCTTACCCCGCTAAGGGAAGTGGGCATCCGCATCCTCAACTATCTTGACAACTGGCTAATCCTAGCTCACTCTCGGGATGTGTTGTGTGCGCACAGGGACCTGGTGCTCACGTACCTCAGCCGGCTGTTGCTTCAGATCAACTGGGAAAAGAGCAAGCTCTCCCCGGTTCAGAGCATCTCTTTTTTCGGTTTGGAGTTGGATTCAGTCTCAATGACGGCGTGCCTCATGAACAAGTGCGCATAATCAGTGCTGAACTGTCTGAAGGCGTTCAGACGGAAAACAGCGGTCCCACTGAAACTTTTTCAGAGGCTCCTGGGGCATATGGCATCCTCAGCGGTGGCCACACTGCTCGGGTTGATGCATATGAGACTGCTTCAGCACTGGCTTCAGACTCGATTCCCGAGATGGACATGGTGCAGCGGGACACATCGCATGGTCGTCACGCCAATCTGTCGCCGCTTCTTCAGCCGTTGGACTTATCTAGCATTTCTATGGGCAGGGGTTCCCCTAGAGCAGGTCTCCAGGCATGTCGTGGTTATGATGGGTGCTTCCAAGATGGGCTGGGGTGCCATATGCAACGGGCATGCAGCCGCCGGCTCTTGGACTGGCCCGTGACTATGTTGGCACATCAACTGCCTCGAGTTGTTGGCAGTACTGCTTGCCCTGTGGAGGCTCCGGCTGTTGATCCAGGGCAAGCTTGTATTGGTCCAGACGGACAACACGGCGACGGAAGCGTACATAAACCGCCAAGGCGGACTATGCTCCCGTTGCATGTCACAACTCGCCCGCCGTCTCCTCCTCTGGAGTCAGCAGCGCCTCAAGTCACTGCGAGCCACTCACATCCCGGGCGACCTCAATACCGCAGTGGATGCGCTGTCATGACAGGTTATGCTCAGGGGAGAGTGGAGACTCCACCCCCAGGTGGTCCAGCTGATTTGGAGTCGATTTGGTCAAGCGCAGGTAGACCTGTTTGCTTCCCGAGAATCCTCCCACTGCCCGCTATGGTACGACCTTCTTTGTCAGGGATGGAGCACCATCTGGCACCAGCGATCAGACCTCTGGAATCTCCACATCTGGCCCCTGCGGTGGTAGACACGATCACTCAGGCTAGGGCTCCCTCTACGTGGTGTCTGTATGCCTTGAAGTGGCGTCTGTTCGCTAAGTGGTGTTCTTCCCGACGCAAAGACCCCCAGAGATGCGCAGCCGGATTGGTGCTTTCCTTCCTGCAGGAGAGGCTGGAGGGGTGGCTGTCCCCCTCCACCTTGAATGTGTATGTAGCCGCCATTTTGGCACATCATGATGCAGTAGATGGTAAGTATTTGGGGAAGCACGACGTGATCATCAGGTTCCTGCTAGGAGGTTTAATCCCCCCAGACCGCACCTCATCCCCTTGTGGGACCTCTCGATAGTCCAAAGGACTAAAGGTCTACGGGGGGCTCCCTTCGAGCCCCTGGAGTCAGTTGAGCTAAAGGCACTCTCTTTGAAGACTGCCCTCCTGACTGCGCTCATGTCCATCAAGAGGGTAGGGGACCTGCAGGCGTTCTCTGTCAGCGAAACGTGCCTGGAGTTCAGTCCGGGCTACTCTCACGTGATCCTGAGACCCCGACTGGGCTATGTGCCCAAGGTTCCCACGACCCCGTTTAGGGATCAGGTGGTGAACCTGCAAGCGCTGCCCCAGGAGGAGGCAGACCCAGCCTTGGCATTGCTCTGTCCGGTGCGCGCTTTACGCATCTATTTGGATCACACGCAGAGCTTTAGGAGCTCCGAGCAGCTCTTTGTCTGCTTTGGCGGTCAGCGGAAAGGGAGCGCTGTCTACAAACAGAGGATCCCCACTGGGACATTAACTCCATCATGATGGCATATCACGCTCAGGACGTGCCGCCCCCTGTGGGGCTACGAGCCCACTCTACTAGGAGTGTGGCGGTCTCCTAGGCCCTGACCAATGGCGCCTCTTTAGCAGACATCTGCAGAGTAGCGGGCTGGGAAACACCCAACACTTTTGCGAGCTTCTACAATCTCCGGGTTGAGCCGGTCTCATCCTGTGTATTGTCAGGTACTAGCAGGTAAGTTCTGGGACAGCTGGCCGGGTGTGCCACTTGCGCATAGCACCTTTTCCCTCCCCTGAGGTGAAGATGTGCGCTTTGACTCCCAGTCATGTTCACAAAGTTGTGATCCCTGGATGACTTTCCTCCTTAGCCCTGTGGCAGACGAGTTTGTGGAGAAACTCGCTGCCGGCCCAGTACATGTGCTAACTAATCCCTGTACTGCGGTAGGTGCTCCACATGCACTGGTTCCCCATAGGTGACCACATGTGATATATCTTCCGCTAAATCATTTCCCTGTGGGTAAACTGCATCTTCCTTGGGCAGAGGTTCCTCTGCCCCCAGTCACCATGTTTGTAGAGCTCCTCCCCCTCTGGTAGGACCTACCATGGGACTTCTCCACATGACATACTTCCGACAAGACTCGGTAAGACCATGTGACGTATTTCCACTCAAAATACCTCCCCCCTCTCTGGGCGGGGTGTGGTCTCTGCGGTGTCTTCCCCTTGGGAATGACACCCCCACGATGTATACACTTATGGCCCCCAGTCGGTAAACAGATTCCACTCTTTTTTGGGGAGAAAAAAGAGGAAAAGAGTCCACGGCTGGTCTAGCCTGTCCCTATTTTTTTGGGCAGTTGACTTGTCCCCGAAGGGACCGTTCGACGCTCATAAGAGCATTAGGGGAGGTTACGTGATGGCCTGGTGCGCTGGCTACGAGGCACACAGCGGTCTGCCTGTCTCGCACCACCAGTCCACTTAACACAGTTCAGCTTATTGTGGCATTTCATATAGGGACCCCTAGTGTCACTACATCGACACAACGTTGAGTGAGTGACAGATAGGGAATGTCCTGGTTATTTTCGTAACCTCCTTTCCCTGATGGAGGGAATGAGACATTGTGTCCCTCTTGCCACAATACTGAACTACCCACTGGAATGGCCGGGACCTTGTCTCGGCTCCTCAGCACAAAACCTGAATGAGTGGTTGCGAGCCAGCTCCTTTTATACCCGTATGTCTGGGGGAGTGGCATGAAAATTCCACTAACCAATTCCCATTGGCCTTTTTTCAAAATCAGAGGTGTTTGGGGCTCCCAAGAGTGACCCCTAGTGTCACTACATCAACACAACGTTTCGTTCCCTCCATCAGGGAACGGAGGTTACGAAAGTAACCAGGACGTTTTTAATTATTTTTATTTTGTGACAGCCCTTATATTGTAAATATTTCCCTGGGTACACGTGACGTATGCCTGGTTGGGAATCACTGGACTTACGTTGTGAATCCTTAATGTATACAGAACTGGTGGGATATGGTCAAATAAAACAATATTGGCCATCATGATTTTTAGAAGGATGTCTAGTGTTTTGTTTCCTAATTGACTCCATAATGCCCAGTCCAATTCATTTTGGATAATGCCGGGCTGTGTGTGTGAGTGGACCGTATGGAATTTTGCAGCCCCCCTGATGTCTACAGCCATCTGGCTGATGCCGGTTCATCTCTCTCAGAGTGTTGCTGAGCATACACATTAATTACAGAGACCCGGACTACCCAAGCATGACAAACTAACAGCGTTCACTCTCTAGGTCTCATCCAGCAGAGTCCTCAGCACTCAATCTCTTTCACAATTTTTTTAATTAGCTTAATAAATGCTTAATAAGTATTGATCATTGTTAACTAATGTTAACAAATGGAACCTTATTGTAAAGTGTTACCATTTAACATGCTTGACTTAAATGATTAGGGATTGATTTCACCAAACTGTGTAAACACTGTGGTGCTATCAAAACATGGATTTAGAGCAGTCTGACATTGCCATGAGTTTGGGGTGGAACTATCTGTTTGTTTGAACAATGGTAGATGGGCACAGGGTTTGTCATTATTTTTGTAATTTTGTTTTGGTGATGATAGTGGAACATAAATTACACACAATACCTTTAATATTTTAAAACAGTGGTTTTCAGCTTGGGGGTCACGACCCAAAATTGGATCGCAGGTCTGTTCTGACTGCGCGGACAGCATGGAAAAACAATGCTACATGCAAATAATAAAATGCAACTAACCAAATAATGTTGCATAGTTATGACAGCTAAATAAGTAGGCTCATCAACTTTTAAATGGGAGAAGAAAACACTTCCCATATCTTTTGTTGTTCATGTCAAAGGCCATGCATCAATCAGTATTTTGGTACAAATTCACTCTTTAATTTGGATAATAGTAATATAATATTTGTCTCAGTGTTTGTTCAATATGTTGGGCTAATAAATAATACATCTACCATTGTTAATGTATTTACAAAATTGTCATTTTTTCCTAATCAGCCTGTGTAATTTAATATTTTTGCAAATTGTGCCTATGCAATTTATGGTAGTATTAATGAAGTTAAATGTTTTATTTTAAAGCGGAAGTGTGAAATTTCTGCACCAAATCTTCAAAATAATCAGTTTTCAAACAGATTTAAAAAAAGTTTACCCATCTTCCACTGGTTGTACAAACAGATAGTCCCGCCCCAAACTCACACCATTGGTTGAACCAATCAGAGCAATGTTTTGATAGTGCCATAGAGCCACAATTTTTTCACTATTAGGTGCAATCCCCTTAAAAATGTCTTACTTCTAATTGACTGCATATTAAGCTGTTACTGTATATTTGTTAATATAAAATAAATATTAAATATAAAATACATTTTTGATGTCAATATAAAAAAAATATATATATATAATAAAGTACATTTTTGTTGCCTTTGTATGATAAACAATTGCGGTACTGTGTTTGGTACTGTTTTGGTACCACTTGAAGTCCAATGTAAAGTCTGGATCCAGAAGCAAAACCAGCTGAGAACCACTGGTCTAAAACCATTTATGAACTGGTGCTTTAAATAGCCCAGAAATAAATACAGTGATTTTGAAAACTTATAAATGTAACAAATGTAACAACATACAGTGATTTTTTTTTTAATCCATCTAGCCAAATGCAGTATGATATACATAAAAAAAAAAAAAAAAAAAAAAACATCTTGATAAGAGGCTCTTTGCTGAAGCTAAGGTGGTTTTGAAGAACCATTAAAGAAATTTTATTTTTTAAAAGTGTCCAGATTCCCTAATGATTTCTCACAGGGATTTTCCATTCACTTTTTAATGATTCACATACTTTATTCTGCTTGATTCTGCATTAAATTCAGTTCTTCATTGTCAAGCCTGAGAATGTTGGAAGGGGTTGAAGCCTTGAGGGTGGGAACATTTTCACAGACGACATCCTAAAAACAAAGACAGCTAAAGCTAATATGCCCTCAGTATAACTAATGAGAGACTCAACATTGCTAATTGAGATTGATGTGACTGTTTATGGGTAGTTAAAGACGAAAAATACTAGCATTTCACAGAACATCTCTGAAAATCTAACTCCTTCAGCACAAGTAGCTTATGGTTTCAGGAAAAAAGGTCAGCAGATTTCTTTATTTTAAAAAAAATAAATATCTCCTGCCCATCACGCACCACTTTGTTCCATATGTCTGCAGTGGATTCTACCACTTGCTGGAGAACTCCTGCAAAATGTTCTCTCACTCTGCATGTCAAAAGCTCACCTAACTTGCCATTAATTATTTATTCATATAAATTAACATGCACTTCTTGGGGGCCTGGGTAGCTCAGCAAGTAAAGACACTGACAACCACACCTGGAGTCGCAAGTTCAAATCCAGGGTGTGCTGAGGGACTCCAGTCAGGCTTCCTATGCAACCAATTGGCCCGGTTGCTAGGGTGGAAAGAGTCACGTTGGATTAACCTCCTCGTGGTCACTATAATGTGGTTCTCGATCTTGGTGGGGTGCGTGGTGAGTTGTGCATGGATTCCGTGGAGAATAGCGTGAAGCCTCCACACGCATTACGTCTCTGTGGTAACACGCTCAACAAGCCATGTTATAAGATGTGCAGATCGATGGTCTCAGATGTGGAGGCAACTGAGATTCATCCTCTGCCTCCTGGACTGAGTTGAGTCAATACACTACCATGAGGACCTAGAGCACACTGGGAATTGGGCATTCCAAATTAGGGAGAAAAGGGAAAAAAACAAAACATGCACTTCTTAATCTGCAGTCTACTACATGTTTGATGATGCAGTTCTGTTCTTTTGTTTTTCAAACGCAAGGCTCACAGGTGTCAGACCAAATCAGTGGAGTCTGAAAACAGTGTTAATTTCACTAAAACATAGCGGTCTGTTCATCTGTTCAGGAAATAGATTTTGCTGAACTCTGAGCTCCTACTTCAATAATCTTGTCCCCCTTTTGCAAGAATCATTCTGATAATATACAGACTTATTCATAAACTCTCTCCTCCGAGTCCCAAAATCCCTGCAGGCAATTCATGAAAGCCCAGCCAAGCGAATCATGGGTAAAAGGGTATGCATGGGTTTTTAATAATGGACTATGTCTAGTGTCCATTAATAATATGTAATGTGCCACGGTTGAAGGTGTAGTGTTGTATCCTACTATTCAAAACCAATTTACATTATAACAATAATCAGCTGATGTATTTAAATTGAATTAATTAAGTTTGCATCCTTTTGTCTATTTTTGGTAAACAATGCCTTTAAATTTATTAAAAATAAAAGAATGACCATAAAAGAAGAAATTACATTCTTTATTCATTGCTGGAGAGGTTGGTTGCAAATCCCAAAAGGCTATGCACTGCCTTATCTTAAATACAGTCATTTGGGGTTTTGTTTTAAGAATTTTTTTTTAGCAATTAGAGACTTTTATGAGAGTTGTAATTAAAAGTCTGGGCAAATTAAGAGAAAACAGAAATCCAATTAAACTCAGTGGCATCCTGCTGATCGCTTGTATGAGGGGAGAGTCCTTTTAGCTGTCCCCCAAACAATGTTTCAGCGATTATAACACCCAGATGTCTCCATTTAGTTTCTGGCATTTTAACTAGATCCCACTGAAATACTGTTGCACCCCAATCTAGTTTATTTGGTCAGGCACAACAAGAAAATAAAAACAAAAGGCAAAATATAACGTATGGGTAATACTTTACAATAAGGTTCCTTTCGTTAACATTAGTTTTCTGTGCTGTACTTAGACTCTATTTAAACTTAGTGCTACTCTCCCATGTGTTTTCTGTGCAATTGCTTGCAGAGACTCACACACCTTTATATAAATGATTTATCATGTTATGATACATCTCAGATAACCTCGACGCTAAACACCCCTTAATGACAAAACCGACTGTGATTGTCATTTAGATGTCTTTTCCTGTCTTAATGGGCGGTTCTTGGCCAATTGAAGTGGCTATAGATCACAGTCATAGGTTTGGCTACGTGAGACTAGGATTTTACTGGTTAGCATGGTCTAGTTACAGTAGTCCCTGTTGGTAGATGCATAACTACACAATCTGGGCCATTCAGAATAGTTGTTTATTCTACTTTTTTTTTTTTTTTTCAAGCAAAAATGTATAGTAGATATTTTACCAGTGCCCATTATTTGGAAGACTCTCAAAAGCATGAAATTGTCTATATTTTTCTACTATTCACATCATTGCTCAGGATGGTCACTATTGTAGGACTTGGGACCACAGGCACCACTCATAAGGTTTTATTTGTTAACATTAGTTAACAAAATTAGTTAAGATGAACTAACAATGAACTTTGACAGTGTTTATTATTCATTATCAAAGATTGATAAATGCAGTAAAAAATGTATTGTTCATTGTTAGTTCATGATACCTAATGCATTAACCACATTATAGAGAATTTCGCATACATAACTAAGTAAACAAAGTAGAAAATGCAGCTCTGCACGTGAATGTCCACTTCACTTTCTGCTACATGCCTCCAATGAAACTCTGAATATCTATAAAAGATTTGATGTCACTAACCTGCAAACTTGGGCAAATTCTGTGATTATTTCATCCTCAAAAGCGCTCATTCTGTCAACGCTGAAACTTGTGAACACAACTTAGCTTCCAAGCATATTGATAAAATGTCCTGTGTGCGACTACTTGTGGAAGTTCCATCGAACCACACAACCAGCCTTTCCAGTTTTGTGTGCTATAAAAATCAGACGGTTAGTGTATGGACTCTGGGCGGTCCATGGGCGTGCCATCTAAGGCTGAGACTAGCCAAACCCTGAACCCTTAATTTAAAGCAATAATTATATGGACAACAGGATATGGTGTCATTCTTTTTGGATTCTACATTTAATAAGTTCAAAATAGATTATATTATTTACTCCACTTCCCTGCAATACCACAAACCATGCAGCTTCAGAGTAATGCTTCATTTCCACTGAAACATTAATACAAGCTTGCTTGGATCGGGTTCTTTTTGGATCTGTCTGCGCAAGTGATATGGAATGTAGCTCCAACTGTCTCTAATATGCACATCAAAGCAGGACTCACTTCAGATAGATGCCAACAGAGCTTTGAGCAACGCCTTGCTCACTCCTGCCATGGCATTGTTACTTATTCATGTCAAACAATCGCTGATGTCAAAGCTGTACTCGCTGCATCCAAAACTCTGCATTTGCTTTACCCAGTTTAAACTCATTGCTAAATGTAACTAGTGTGCTCTTGCAATAAATAAATTAATGACAATAAAAAAAGGGAAAGAATCTGTCACATCTCTCACAATTTGATTGGCAGAACCTTGAGAGAGTAGGCCACCTGTTTCCTTGAGCAAAGAATTGCATCTGTCAGACAGAAAAAGGCAAAGAAAGACTGCCAGAAGAGGAAGAAAGACAGAGAGAAAGAATAGAGGGGCACTGAAGGGTCGATCGAGGGAGAGAATCCACTGGGGTGGAATAATCTCCACCAGAAGCAAAGTGAGGACCATCAAGCACATTTCACATGCAATTTAGTGTGACGCGTCTGATGAAAACTGTCATAACCAGAGCACTCTAAAGCACAATAGTCTCTTTTTCACCATTGAACAGTTCTGAGCATGGTGAGGAATGGTTACAGTAGCTTTTCCACCTGGGCACGATTCGGCACGGCACGATTAGAAACACTTCTCGGCCCGAGAATTCTCAGCACAGTTAGACAACCGTGCTCAACTCATAACTGGTCACTTGTCAGTTGCCAAGGTTACTAGTTTTTTCTCTGTAGCTGGCCAAGCGCACTATTTGGGCAAAGAAAACACACTTCTCACGCGGTCCTTAAACTCTTGCGTTACCAAGGTAACGACTGACATATTTCTTGTGTACATTCGAAGTCTGTTTTCAGCACCACAGTGGAAAAAAAAATCAGTATCCATGCCGGCTGGTCCGGATCGGCACAGAATAGAACGGTTTCGCAACAAGAACTGTTCGGCCAGATGGTGGAAAAGAGGCTAATGTCTTTCAGCGGATCTCAGGGCCAAAGTAGAGGGTTGAGAAGAACTGTACATCAGGGTAAATGTATAAGAGCTGAGTGACACATCAGACATCTGGAGAAGCCATTGGGATAAGAAGGTCTTGAATGTAATTTGAGGATTTTCTCGCAGCAGGTTTAAATTGTCTTGTTGCGATCTCTGGGGCGGATTTAGGTAGCTGCGAGTCAATTGCTGCACTGCAAGTGTATCAAACTTCAGAACAGTGCTCAGAAATATCAGACTGGGTTGTGCTGGTTTAAATTTTGCTCTTTCACTTTTCTTATTAGCTTTCACTATATAAATTCTTCATTCAGAGTAGCAACATTTCATCAACCCCATCCTGTTGGTTTTAGGGTTATTTGTTTTGTTTTCTCCTGTGGTGGATAAACCCCTGTAACACTTATTAGAACACTGCTGATGCAAGCTATGCACTCTGAATCCTTTAAATCCTTCTTCATTTTGAAAGATTATGACTTTCTCCACATTCAAATCATATCAGTCCCATCAGGATCTCATCTAACTTTTTTCTGATTATTGTGGCCTACACTGTAAACCCTAGTGCTCAAAATAATTAATTGTTTTGAGTATAGTCATCATTTGAGCTGTTGCTGTCATGAAGAAGCGATAAAAGAAGATCTAATTGCTGCTAAACATCAGGAGATGAATGTTAAAAACAAAAACAGTGGATGTGCAAGTCAAGAGCACGTGTGTAAGGAGATACCTGGATTTGTATAACTCGAGTCTAAAGGATTATAAAGACATCTTTATAGGTCTAAACTCCTGAAGAGAAAGTCCGGTGTCTCTAATTGGCAACGATTCAATTTTTTAATATTTAATATTTGGTAGACACTTTTATCTAATTAATAATATATTTATTATATATGGGTGTTCCATGGGCAGGGTTGGGGTAAGTTACCCCCTCAAAGGTTTTTGTTTTTCCGCTCAAAAGATTTAAAATAATGTCTGAGCCACATGTTTCTCACTTACAATAACTCATTAGTGACTCTTCAGCTGTCACAGAAATGCAAACAGGGCACGTATGAACATATCAAAGTTTAAATGTATTCTAAATAAAGATTATTGTAGAATATGTGTAACGTTATGTAGTTAACTAAAAGTCAGTAAATGTAATCTGATTACACAAATGTGAAATGTAGTGTGTTGTACTATTTTTCTTTTTTTTTTTTTTTTTTTTTTTTGGAAATCCCAATTTAA
Organism: Myxocyprinus asiaticus; assembly: GCF_019703515.2. NCBI lineage: Eukaryota > Metazoa > Chordata > Actinopteri > Cypriniformes > Catostomidae > Myxocyprinus > Myxocyprinus asiaticus. Next base: position 7,092,626 of record NC_059384.1, read on the forward strand.
CTGCTGGTTGTAAATGATGTAATACAGTCAACAAGAATGCTTAGTTTTATCAACTATAGGCCCTTAACCAGAGCACAACACTAAACCTAGCTGTCGGAGGAGTAAAATTGACATCTTCGAGGGAAAATGCAACCTCAGAATCATGTTCATCACTGATTATGTGAACTAAAATACTTCCTGGTTTCCACCGGACCAAAGCCTGTGTTTGCAATTGCAACATGCTATCAGTAGCACCACAGGAAAAGGTAAACATATTTAAATTGATGCAAAAATGTCTGATGGAAGATGGCACTTGTTAGTAGCTTGTTAGTGAGTTTAAATTGGGTTGATGTGAGGGTACACTGGGTAGTCAGGTTAGTGGAACATTCGTTAGCAACATGCTGAGTTCCTGTGTAATCATGTCAGTTTTTCTCAATTTTCATTTTTTTAATTATTATTATTATTTATTTGCATTGAACATTCACCAAAAATCATTATGTATTTGGTTTCAGTAACAGTAGAAGTACATTAAGAAAAAAATCATGTTAAACAATTTTTTGCTGTATGAGCTTTTGGTAATACTGTCTCTGAGACAGCATGTCATAGTTGACACAACATCACAAACTGAATTAAATACACAAATCTGGTCACTCCTACACAGAACTACTGTTACACACGTGCATACATTTATTAACGGTGAGTCTATAACGTTATGAAGTCAATTAATCAGAACAATTGAAAAACATGGTGTTAGCAAATGCATTTTTTCCCCTAATGTTTCTGTTAGAACTGTACGAAAAACTTGGCCATATTTTTTCCTGGTACAATTCTGGGTGCATTTTCCCCCAGAGCTTTTATTTCACAGCACTAATAGGCCATAAACAGATAAGATAACTTTTATGGGTCCATTAAGGAAGTGTAAGTTAAATTACAATCAAAAGGGTCAAGTCTTGGTAATTTCCCATGATGGTCCAATGGTGCAGGTCGAGATGGCGTACATAATTGGCTATGCTCATGTTGCTTCAGGGAGATGACTTCAAGCTTGTGTCTTTGTAGGCGTTTATTAACATTTAATATGTGCACCTCTTTTTCTCATGGCAGACAAAAAGAGGACCGAGCCCTCTTTCTTCACTGCAGCATGTTTGGCTTTGACGGCATACATGCTTAATAAAGATTAGTTCGCTCTGGAAACATCACCCTGCTGATCTCAAGGCCAAGTGGATGAGGCAGGTGAAGGTGATGCCACCCCCGATGTTTAAGAACTAAAGTGCAAGAAGCCAAAGGCAAAGTAACATAATTAAAGTTTTTTTCTTAAAAAAAAAAAAAAAAAAAAGTTTCAGGGATTCCAGCATTGAGTTGCCATGCCAACAAAGTTGTAAAATAAGGTTTAACCAAACAGAAAATGTTAGTAAGCAATTTTATCACACTAAAATCTTGTTAACACACTCAATGTTTATGTCTTGTGGCTATACTTTTGACGTTTATAGATTGGCCCCATTCACTTCCATTCTAAGTGCCTCACTGTAACACAGATTTTTGCTTTTTTTTAAAGAAAAGGAGGGATGAGTCTAAATGAACTTTTCTGGTAATCAACATCATGCCACAAATGCTTTCGATTGAGCTGAACTTGTATTGAACTCAGAAAATTATTCCTTTAAGTATATACATGGAATAGTGCCAAGATCTGAATCTACATCAGGAAATACAGTAAATTAATGGGTGCGTGTTAACAGAAGGCCTTAGAGGTAACATTTACAGAATGGTAACAAACTATTCTAAAAATGGTTTTCACTGGGGTTCTTTACAATCTACAGTGCATTCAGAAAGTATTAAGACCCCTTAATTTTTTTCACATTTTGTTATGTTGCAGCCTTATGCTAAAATGCTTTAAATTATAATTTTTTTCACATCAATATACACTCCATACTCCATAATGACAAATAAAAAAAAAAAAAAAAAAAAAAACTGAAATATCACATTGACATGACAAGTATTCAGACCCTTTGCTATGACACTTGAAATTTATCTCAGGTGCATCCCATTTCTCTGGATCATCTTTGAGATATTTCTACACTTTGATTGGAGTCAACCTGTGGCAAATTCTATTGATTGGACATGATTTGGAAAGGCACACACCTGCCTATATAAGGTCTCACAGCTGAAAATGCATATCAGAGCAAAAACCAAGCCATGAGGTAAAAGGAAGTGCCTGCAGAGCTCAGAGACAGGATTGTGTTGAGGCACAGATCTGGGCAAGGCTACAAAAAAAGCTGGCTGCATTGAAGGTTCCCAAGAGCACAGTGGCCTCGATAATTCTTAAATGGAAGAAGTTTAGAACAACCAGGACTCTTCCTAGAGCTGGCCGCCCAGCCAAACTGAGCAATCAGGAAAGAAGGGCCTTGGTAAGAGAGGTGACCAAGAACCCGATGGTCACGCTGGTTGAGCTCCAGAGATTATGTGTGGAGATGGGAGAAACTTGCAGAAGGACAACCATCACTGCAACACTCCACCGATCTGGGCCTTATAGCAGAGTGGCCAGATGTAAGCCTCTTCTCAGTGCAGGACACATAAAAAAGCACCTAAAGGACTCTCAGACTGTGAGAATCAAAATTCTCTGGTCTGATGAAATGAAGATTGAACTGTTTGGCCTCAATTCCAAGCATCATGACTGGAGGAAACCAGGCATTGCTCATCACACCCAACGGTGAAGCATGGTGGTGGTGGCATCATGCTGTGGGGGTGTTTTTCAGTGGCAGGGACTGGTGAACTGGTCAGGGTTCAAGGAATGCTGAACGCAGCAAAAAAAGAGAGATATCCTTAATGAAAACCTGGTCCAGAGAGCTCAGGACCTCAGACTGGGCTGAAGGTTCACCTTCCAACAGGACAATGACCGTAAGTATACAGCCAAGACAATGCAAGAGTGACTTGGGACAACTCAGTGAATGTCCTTGAGTGGCCCAGCCAGAACCCAGACTTGAACCCAATCGAACATCTCTGGAGAGACCTGAAAATGGCTGTCCACCGACGGTCCCCGTCCAACCTGACAGAGCTTGAGAGGATCTGCAGAAAAGAATGGCAGAAAATCCCCAAATCCAGGTGTGCAAAACTTGTCGCATCATACTGAGGAGGAGGGCATGGCTGGGCTGTGAGAATGCACGCCCGGTGCTGAATCGTCCTAATCAGCTGGGAGGGGGATAAGGACGAGCTGGAGGCACCATTTTGAGAGAAAGAGAGAGACAGAGAGAGAAGCATGTGTCTGTGTGCGTGCGTCTATATTTCCCTGAACTGTTTAAATTTGAGTTTGAAATTAAAGTTCTTTTGATTGTTCACTCCGGTTCCCGCTTCCTCCTTGGTACGGAAGGTAGAGTCTGTCACTAGGGCTGCAACTAACGATTATTTTGATAATCTATTAATCTAACGATTATTAGAATGATTATTCGACTATTCAGCGATTATTGCAATGATTAATCATTAGCTCTTAACCGATTATTCAGCTTGTGGCCCGACTTAAAATGTTGTATTAAACATGCTTACTAACAATAAAGAGGAAAAAATAATCTTTTAAAAATACCTCTAAATGACATTCACTGAATTAAAGAAAAAAAAAAAAAAAAACTTTTTATTAAGTTTAATTCAGTAAAGAAATTCACTGCAAAAAAATAAAAAATAAATAATCCTATTGTTATCAAGTGTTTTTGCCTTGTTTTCCATTTAAAATTGTCTAAAAATCCTTAAAACAAAATACATTTACTTGAGAAGCAACATATAAGATATTTAGACTTTAAGAGAATGTATCTTAAATATAAGTGTATTTTGTATATAAGTGCATTTTTTCACTTAGTTATACTTCTGCGAGTGCAGTAAAGACAAAATATACTTATATTCAAGATCTGTTCTCTAAAAGCAAGTTTAAATATCTTTTATGCTTCTTCTCGGGTGAATGCATATTTTTTAAAGGATTTTTATATATTTTAAAATATTTGTATTTTTAATATTATATACAACATTCTAAGATAACAATTTTTAATTCTGCAGTATAGCTGCTTAAGAAAATGTACATTGTTTTAAAGGAGCTTTAGATATTTATATTGGAAAACAAGCCAAAACAAAAACAAATCAAAAACGTATTTTGTTGCAGTGTGTAATGGAGCGAAGACTACCCTCTCTCACCTTCCTGTTCACTTCAATCCATCTTTAACTCACAAAAAAAAAAAAAAAACTATCTTGTATTAATAAAACTGAGTATTGCCAATTTTCTCCAAGATAAGAAATGCACAGTGACATATTTTATGATTCAATAAGTCACGATCCATCACGTTATAATCTAGCTGCAGCAAGCTCGTGTGCTCGAGGGACGAGCGTCCCCACGACAGAGTGTGCATCAGCCGGGTGTAGTTTCAATCGCTCCCCCTTAGATCGGGACATTCACGCAACTCATAGAAGAGGCGCTGACCGCACAGAGAAATGCCAGTTTCGGAGTTTGAAGTTATATACATGATCTGCTTTCGTATTATTTGAACTTTATTAAAGCTATAATGCATCAAATATAACTGCATTAAAAATTTAACTCTGGGGTATTTCCTTTAAAGAGCTCCGGCTCCACTTATTCCACAACGAAAGTGCTTCTGTTTTTACTTATTTTGTAGTTTTGTATAATTCCCTCATACTTTGTGATCTACATCACCTGAAGCTGTTTGGAATGTTTAGAGTGCATCTGGACTGCGAGCCGTGTTTTCTTCCTCTCCTCAGTCAGGTGAGAGCTGCAGTGCTGCTCTCGTGCATCATCAGAGTTTAATGTGATCTCATGTTACGTTAAATGAGAACAACGACTATTTGACAAAGAAAATTTTTGTCGACAATTTTTTATTGTTGACGCTGTTGATAACTTTGACTAAACGTTTCAGCCCTATCTGCCACACATACCAAAAAGACTTGAGGCTGTAATCGCTGCCAAAGGTGCTTCAACTAAGTACTGAGTTAAGGGTCTGAATACTTATGTCAGTTTGATATTTCAGTTTTTTTCTTTTTAATACATTTGCAAAGTTATCCAAAATCTGGGTTTTGCTTTGTCATTATGGGGTATGGAGTGTAGATTTATGTGAAAAAATAAAAATAAAATAATTTAAAACATTTTAGCATAAGGCTGCAACATAACAAAATGTGAAAAAAAATGAAGGGGTCTGAATACTTTATGAATGACCTGTATATGGTAATTTCCTCTGTGCTAGCTACTTTCCAGGTCAAGACCATAAATATTAAGGACTAGGGCTGTCATGCTTATGAAATTTGGCTGAAGATTAATTGTCAAACAAATAACTGCGATTTTGACGATAAATTGTCTGTTTTAGGGCTTTCACTATTATGACGATTAATTCTCATACAAATTGTTATACTTTTGTCATAGGTGTATGTGTGGTTCATAAACCTTAAGAAGTCATTTATTCATATTTAACTTTTACATGATTTCCTGTAAGGCTTTAAAAACTTATGAAATAATATTTTAAATATCAAAATATTTCAAAATAATTAAAATATCTGTAGTCCATTTTGCATTTACACTGTTGATGTTGGAACCCATAATAGATATTATATTATATTATATTATATTATATTATAAAGAATGCAATAGTAAAATATTTCTGTCTAAATATTTCTTCACCTTCACACGTTACTTAAAGGTGCAGTAACTTTTTCCTCATTAAAAAAGTTTAACTCCTAAAGACATGAAGTGTAATTTTGCAGTATGTGTAGAAAAGCATGACCACTTACATTAAAATGAAGACTCCAGTCATATCAGTAACCTTATAAAAGCTGTTTTATTCTACATGGAGAGGGTCCGCACATGGGGGCTGCCACGTTAGAATCACACGACCAGCCGAATTCTACTCGCTTAATATTAGTAAACGTCCTGTTATTTGACACTTTCACACATTGATTAAAGTAATCATGGCTGACTGTGAATGCTTAATTTCTATAATGGCATCTGAAATTGAAAACTATTGATTTTAAATGATGCTGCATCCAAGCCGCTATGTGTCAGTGTAAGTCCAAGATGACACAAAGACAAAAGTCACTGAGTGCACCATTAAAGGCTCTCCGATTAAACCCACGAGTCCTTATTTCTCATGAAGAGACCTTTTAGATTCTGTGTTTCTTCATTCTGTCATCTCCAGAAATAGAGTAGGTGGGCATCTCTTCCTCTGTGTCACTGTGTCATTAACACTGTGTATGAACCCACAACGACAAATACCATTTGACATTACACAATCATTAAATGAAAGTGAACCCGGAGCGCTTTGCGCTCACTAAATACCAGGTTTATATTTTCGCAGCAGTTTGGTGCAAACCTCTGTAGATAATTTTTCTTTTTTCTGAAGAATTGTGAGTGGTGCATTCCCATGCAAAAGTAGCCGCCATAATGCTGGGGAGTTGTAAGTGATTGGCGTGCCATTGCTATGCAGTTGCTAATATGTTCTGGGTGGTTGCTTACTGGCAAAGTCAAAAGAGCCTACCCCTCAAGTCTCAATTGCTGGGTTTCCATCCAGCTGTTTTTATGCGAACTGTAAATTTGCGCCTTAGAAATCTTTAATGGACAAGTTTGCTTTTGAGAGGAAACTCTCAAAAAGGTTTATACGCTAGGCAGAGGTGGATTTTTTAAGTCAAAATGTGCATTAAGGTAAAGGTAAACAGTATATTCACAAAACGTTTACATGTTTTGACCATGTGTGCATATATTTCTGCTCCTTCTCACAATAAAGCAATTCTTCAAACATAGCCCTTGACATTTGGAAGTGTCCCAAAGTTGGTCATTAAAGTGTGTCCTCACAATCCACCAGAACAGTTTTGAGCACGGGCGCCCCTAGTTATATGGATATGTCAGCATATATCGGCATAGCAGCCATTTCAGCCCTCTTTATATGAGATATTATACTCATTTTGTGGCTTCTCCTAGCAGCATTTACAATTGCTCCAATACCGCAAATGTAAATCTCCCAGAAGGAAGAAGGTCATTCAGCTTCTCCATCATGACAAGGCGGGCTCCCTCAAGATAATGCAAATGACTTAGTGGATGGAAACACAGCTATGGGTATTTTGGTTCTTTTCTTTACATATGGTCCAGGTTCCTCCTTTAATTTACAGGGATGAAAACTCATGAGGGGCAAAAAAGGTGAGACATTCACTGGTGGCCGTTTTCGGGGGGATATTTATTTTTTTAAAGAATAAGTTATACGCACCAATTCCAGTGATTTTAACAATTTAAGTATAGCAAATTAACAGCACAACTGTGCAGAATTAGCAGCAATAATAAAGGGTATTTTGGTGTGGCTTGCTTCTGTTTCACACAGTTGTTCAGTTTTATTCTGAATTATTGTTCTAATTAGTTCAGTGACCCCTTCTGGAGATGCCACATGGTGGCGACAAATGAGCATCTTATATGCTATGAATGAGTCATTGAATCATTTCGAGTCCTTCACAACTGAAATCTACCCAGAGACTTTATACTAGTGTTTAAGCATTATAAGAACAAAGGAGATCTATAATCTTCCATAAGTTTGTGAATGGCGAGGCACGACTTTTAATTTAAAAGGACAACAATGCTAGTCTAATAATAATGACTTTCACTACTAACCTTCTCCTTTATTAAAATAAGCATGTCTTCAAATCTACTGACTTCAGTAGAATGTTAAGAATTATAAGAAGCAGATCTATCATTTTCCTATAGTATTTAAACTGCTGAGCATGACTTTTATTGACTTTTATTATTGTAGCCCAATAATATCCTAATAATAATAATTAAAAGTTTTAATAATGTCATTTCGTCATTTTAAAGCACCTTTCACATGAGTTGCATCGAGGCATCAATGCTGCGCTTAATGCCAGCGTGAAGTGCTGCTTTGCCCTCCACATGACAAGCGTTGCTGAAAGCGTCACGGAGGGGCAATTTTCCGACGCCAAAGTCGATGAACAACATGCCCCTCTCATTCAGTTGGTTAGTTCATGTACCAGGTCATTCAGTTTGTTTACAAATGAGAAGTTTCACGAATGCCACTTCTTCAGAGCTCTTCACGCCCTATTCCTGTCAGACACAGAATCACTGTGCATACGCTGCTATTGCCAAGCACGCGATTGTCTGTAGCTGTAATCAAGTGATCTATATTTTGCCCATTTTATTGTCCAACGGCATTGAGCAAATTACCTGATTCCTCAGGCCATGCCCATTCCTTAAAATAACAGTAAAAACTAAAATTAGTAGACAAGAAAAAAAAAAAGATGAAAAACTCCCTTATGTAAGGAAAAGCATCTTGGTAAGCAAAATAAAAAAATAAAACAAACAAAAAACAGCCCCTCTGAGACAAAGCCATCTGCCTTTGCTAGGAGTGCATTTCTAAAAATGAATCATCAATCTGCTTTTAAACTATAGTAAACAATTGCATGACTCTAACAGTCTGTTGAAAGGCAGCAACCTACTGTAGAAAATAGGAATCATCCAATGGGGCACTAAAGAAAATAAAATCCATATTGCAAATAAATCAGCACAGAAAAAAAATTCTGGTTACTCTAGGCAGGCCACAGACTGGGCTTTGGCCATGCAGAGAATTGCGTTATAGAAATTTCATCTATTTCACACATGGCAATAAACTCAAACTACCATGAAACAATAAAAAATGCTGACAAAAGATCCACAGTGTCACCCACTGTGTTCTTTGGCAGCTCTGAGGGTTAGTGCTAAAACTTAGTCTTATGTAAGGCCTTTTCATCTAAATCTACATATGATGAGATCACATTATTCTCAAAATAATTGCCTAGAAAAATTCACACTTGCTGAGTGATTATAGAAATCCTCTGAACAATGGAGATTAGAACATATAAATTCTCTCAAAGCTTGCTCTGATAAACTGAAATAATAAGCATGCGCTTTAGCTGTTTTGTCAGACTTTGTAAATTTCATTATAAAAACAAAACAAATATTTTCAAAGCCTCCGCCAGTCTTTGATTCAAAACAAAGAATCTTGGGTTTGAGACATCAGCACTGTAATGAACCCAACAGAGTGAATACAATAACGTGTGATCTTTCAGCAAACACAATGTACATCCAAAGCACAAAAGAACGCGCCTACATCTATACTGATATTTATACGTTTCCTATTTTACTGCAGCACACAAGTGCCACTGAAGGAAGCCTGATTTCTTGAATGCTCTGAATCAGCTGATAAATAATGCATATACATTTATTGATTAATATTTCACTAGGTGAAGGTTGCTTAGGTATTCTTGAGCAGGCCAATAATGCCTTGTGTGATATACATCAGCCTTGGCCAGTGTATTTTCCTGCCACGGACTTAAGGATTCAGAGGGACGTACGTTAGATATTGAATCTGACAGTATGGTATTACGGCTCGTAATAATTTGTGCATCTTACTGCCTCTAATGATACTTGTGGTTATTGGAAATTGAAGGTTAAGTTAATGAGCTGTGGACAGCCATCAGTGCTTCACATCAAGATACAGTATGAGATTCTTAGAAATAATAAAATAGCAAATCACTGGATAAATTTATACATTCCAAGGCTGTGCTGAAGTCTTTGGCTTGCGCCTTTACAAAAGGGCTTTTGGCACAATGCCATCAGAGTAATGCCTTAAGGCAACACAGGTACTAGAAACTTTGAAAAAAAAAAAAAATAAAACAAAATACTAAGCTTTGCACTGTAATAACCTGCCGGCCCTTAACCGTAGCTTCATATACCCTTTGCAGTGTGTCATCCATGTTCTACCTGGTCAGGCATGATAAGATTACAACTCCATCACAGTGCTTGTATTATTCATGGTTTGTTTAGGCACTGTGTATAAAGAGGGTCACCAGCAGATGTTCTGGTTGCCCGTCCCGCTTTGCTAAATTTCCCCTCTGTTGGTCTGTCTGTCATATTCAGTTGGATCAAAGACTCTGTAAGCTTACATACGAGTTAGAACACAAGCAGCATCAAATAAGTAAATAAAATGTACTTATTAATGCTGTGTTCCATTGAACTCGGATGTGGGATATTCCTACGTCATATCTCCAATCTCCGACCATAAAGGCTTTCCATTTCCAGATGCTCTGAAGATGACGTGTAAGGAAACAAAACTGCAACGCTCCCGTTAGCTTAGCAGGTGTTTGACTGTAACCGAAGGCATCTCCTAGCAACCCAACTGATTAACAATGCTGCAATGCTAGCATTTGTGTTACAGGTGTACGATTATGAAAAGAGAGTAGTATAATATACCATGTTTTATACACCTGTTTGCAGTGTGAAGCATTTACCAATGTTTCCATTGATCATGATATAAAAAACAGGGGTGTTGTACTTGCCTTAAAATTAATTTGACCTGTAAGGCGGTTCCAATTCCTTCTATTCATTTTAATAGAAGTGGTCCGTCTCTGGTAAATAGTCTCTGGTTTTACTCTGTAGAACGGTGTAGGGGACACACGGGGAATATCTCATTAACTACAAGACTTGAGTCTGAAGTCCAATTGGACAAATGTTTGTTTTCTGTAGCAGTGGTTTTGTATGTTGGTTTGAAAAAATAAATACACATATTTTCTTGTCTGTAGGTGCATCCCAAAACGCACACTTCTGCACTATTCCACACCATTTTGTAGTGTAGTAGTGTGAGTAGTATGTTAACACTGAAAATGCAGCAAAAAGAAGTCTGCTTTAAGTACTCGGATGATGCACTTTTTCAACCGTCAAAACGGAGTGTGGAATGTTGGACACTTCATGCACTCAGCGCACGCGGCTTACCGTACATAGCAGAAGGGGCAGAGTTACCTGGCTGCGGTGCTGATCTGACAAAACAGTTGTAAATAATGAAGAACGTAGCAGCTAGCGAAACTTCAGCGGATACAGCACCTAACAAATGTGAGTTGAATGCCTTACCATCACCTCACGCTGTGTGAATATGTACGTTGTTTAAGATGGAAGTGTTGAACTGAGGTTGCCTAACGCGCTAAAGCTAGCGGCAAAACATACCATGCTCTTGAAACGTCACTTCCGTCAGCTGTTAAACGGCAAATACTCCCGTTTAGTAAAAACCGTTAAGTGTTTCATTTGGGATGATACTACACTTTGAGAATTCATACACTACATGGCTGAGTGCATTGTATATTTTGTAAGTGCATAGTGTACAGTGTGTCATTTGGGACACAGCTTGTCTCTTTCTTCTGTGCTAGCTTCTACACTACTCCAGCTACTCTGAGAACTTTTGATATTGTTGAATTTTGAATTACATATTGCTTGCTATGTTCCACATTTGTACGTTGCTTTGGATAAAAGCTTCTGCTAAATGACTAAATATAAAGGTGAATGTAAATGTAACCATCTTATTCAAAAATAACATTCTGAATCTTAAATTTGGATATTTTTGGTGAATTTCTTTTTTTTTTTTTCCGACCATCATATTTTTGTAGCATTAAAGTAAACCCAATAAAAACACAATGGAAGGTTGTCACATGTGTTTTAAAGGTTGTAATTTTATACAATTGAGCAATTGCAATATACATTATTGCTGTTTTATGAATCGGTTTGTGCTGTTTAAATTTTACAGAATAGGTTCCCATAGAGTGTGACAACATTCCCCGCAACTGGAGCATGTTATCACAAAAGGTCAATTGTGTGTTAAATGAACTGTATCTTTTTTTCCTGGGAAATAAAAGTGAAAATGTCCAATAGCTTTTTGTGTTTCTGTACAGAAACTGTCAAACTGACTGTCAACATTAAACTTGCCCCATTTATGAGTAAATATCTCAATATACACTGATCAGCCACAACATTAAAACCACCTGCCTAATATTGTGTAGGTCCCCCTCGTGCCACCAAAACAGCGGCAACCCGTATCTCAGAATAGCATTCTGAGATGCTATTCTTCTCTCTGCAATTGTACAGAGCGGTTATCTGCGTTACCATAGACTTTGTCAGTTCGAACCAGTCTGGCCATTCTCTGTTGACCTCTCTCGTCAACAAAGCATTTCCATCCACAGAACTGCCGTAAACTGGATGCTTATTGTTTTTGGCACCATTCTGAGTAAATTCTAGAGACTGTTGCGCGTGCAAATCCCAGGAGATCAGCAGTTACAGAAATACTCAAACTATCCATGCGATTATCAAATCAGCCAATCGTGTGGCAGCAGTGCAGTGCATAAAATCATGCAGATATGGGTCAGGAGCTTCAGTTAATGTTCACATCAACCATCAGAATGGGGAAAAAATGTATCTCAGTGATTTGGAGTGTGGCATGATTGTTGGTGCCAGATGGGCTGGTTTGAGTATTTCTGTAACTGCTGATCTCCTGGGATTTTCACACACAACAGTCTCTAGAATTTACTCAGAATGGTGCCAAAAACAAAAAACATCCAGTGAGCAGCAGTTCTGTGGACGGAAACGCCTTGTTGATGAGAGAGGACAACAGAGAATGGCCAGACTGGTTCAAACTGACAATGTCTACAGTAACTCAGATAACCGCTCTGTACAATTGTGGTGAGAAGAATATCATCTCAGAATGCTATTCAGAGATGCGGGTTGACGCTGTTTTGGCGACACGAGAGGGACCTACACAATATTAGGCAGGTGGTTTTAATGTTGTGGCTGATCGGTGTATATACATTTTTCTCTCTTTCTAAGTGGTGATTGTTTTCGCAGTTAGCATGGCTTTCTTCATGAGATATGTGTATCTTTTTAATTGTATTTGTTGAAAAGCTGAAAGACCACTGCTAATGAAGTATTTACACTACAAACACCCTTCATTAAGACGTGAAAATAATAGATGTGTTGACTGTAGGATGCTTGCTGCATTAGGTAAACGTGCATAAAACAACAAATCTGACCTAAAGCTGCAAATCATGACGTTAAAAAAAGCGTTAAAAAAACAAGGGGATGGTAAACCTTTCTAATACGCGTATACTACGCACACTCCACATGCAAAATATCAAGACCAACAAAGATAGTGTTGAGAGGGTCTCTCTTCAGATGTTACGTTCACTCTGACATCATGGTAGCTCCACAACCTTTAAAGAGTCGGTAAAAAAATACAATAGGAAAACCACAGAAGGCTCTCAGTGTGGAATGATAACGACTAACTAACCGCTTCTCCTGTCAGAGCACGACGGAGCTTCTTCCCGACGCTCATTGCTGGGAGTCAAAGCAGCAGCAGTCACGTGACAGCAGCGAGGGCTCAGGCTGAGAGAAAGCGCTTCATTCGCCATACTGTGTTTTGTGCCATAACGCATTTTTCTCGCAACATTTTACTCCCACTCGGTGAGTACGTTTTCAGGCCTTTTTGTAACCCTTTTTGTCTTTTCAATTGCTCTTTTTATTTTTCTCTCTCCTCTTGCTGGGGTTTGAACGTTGACATTTGAAAAAGTGGTGTTTTTAGGCGTTTTTCGATCCGTGCCTCAAGTTTTTAGTATGCAGTGATTCCTATCGGGGCTATTCAGTACTGAGCGACACTGGCCAAATACGTGCTTGCAGTCGTGTCGAATCATGCAACTGGTTTTTAAATCGCCTTGGCTGTGCCATTTTTACGTATACGATACTAGTGGTTTTTAAATATTTTTCTTTCTTTTTTTTTCTTTTTTTTTTTTCTTTTTGTTGTTCTCTACCATAGACTTTTGCTGTAGATATGCTTTGCTTGTATTTTCCGGTGTTGTTCATGAGAGTTTTGTAATTTTGATGCCATCGAGAGAGCGAAGCATTTGCTTTTATTTTGGTCCGTCTTTTCTTTACCGAAAAAAGTCATTTTCAGACGTGGTGACATTTTAATGCCCAAACTTTTCTTGCAGCTTACCTATCACGTTTGTTTATTTTTGTTTTTTCTTTCATTTTTTTTTTTTTTTTTTTTTTTTTTAAATGCCTTTTCATTTTAAGGTGAAATGATTTTTTGGATGTTATCATTTTTTCACGTAGATGATGCAAATGATGTGGTTTATGTGAAGGGAATAATTGTTTCTTTGGGGGAAATATCAGTGCATCTTTGCTTTCAACGAAGATGAACAGACGATTCTCCTTTGCAGGTATATAAGGACAAGAACTGAAAACCTTACAGCATATTTATGTTTGCAATAAAAGCAAGGCAATTTTGAAATGTTAATCTGTGAACGATGTATTCTTTGGCTTTGAGGCTGATCATCCAATTCACATCTGTAGTGTTACTTGTTCTGCTTGGATCCTCTGTAAAACATCCATAGATAACAATAACTGGTATGAAAAAAATAAAATAAAATAAAGTATCCTATAGTTACGTTCTCCAACAATGTTTTGAATTTGGTGTTTGGAAGATACTTGGGATTCTAAACCTTAAAGCAATATGCATACTGTTCTATCATACCTGAGGGCAGGTACATGGACACACAGAGATCATTTTGTCGCAAGTAAATAAAATTTAAACCACAACACTGAATAAAATCTTCATAAACACAGGTAGATGTCTCATGACACAGATGGAAACGTGCTCACAACGATTAGAATATAAAACTGTCTTTTTAGGGTCTCTTAGTATAGATGTTGTATGCTGTATTTTTCAGCACCACGGACAGTGAATGGGTTAACATAGCATCTCTACACTTTACATTTGTAAATTTGCTATTATGTACAGCAGGGAACCTATTGTAAATCATATAGAGTTGTTCAGGTTGTAGTCCAAACACCCGGAAGGCTAATTCGCCATTGGTTCCCTTGCAATTTTCCGATTTTTCAACTTATGAGTAAATTAAGGTTTGTAGTGAACATTACTTGACGAGATGTGGACATTTTGTTCTACGACATAAATTACACACAGTCATACCTCAAATGTGAATTTTAAAGTCCTATTGAAATGCATACTTAAAAAACAAAACAAAACACACGGTGCCTTCAAAATTCACAACTGTGTGTGTAATTTATGTTGTAGAACAAAATGTCCACATATCGTCACGTAATGTTCACCACAAACCTTATTTTACTTATAAGTTCAAAAACCCCATAATAAAAACTCATAGGAAAATCCAGAGGGAACCCATGGTGAATTAGGTTCGATACAAGTTAGGCTAAATCGACTGCATTTATGGCATAATGTTGATTACCACAAAAACTAATCAACCCTCTTTTTATTTACGCAAAAAATCGTGTGCATCCAGGTACAGTAAGTTACTTTACAATAAAAGTAAACCAGGGACAATTCACAGACCGTTAAAAATACACAATGCTTCAAAAGTGTATATACGGGTTTATACATGTAAACAGGAATCTAATGTGATAAAATCACTTGATAACCTTGTCTGTGTAAAGTATATCCAATATATTAACTTCATCGTCATGACGAAGTAACGCGGGTAAACCCTGTACACCCAGTAACTTTACGGTAGGTAGGTGACATAACTTCCGTGTTTACATGAAGCTGATTGGGTAGTTTGCCAGACAGTCATTTTATATCAGCAGTGTTGTCTGCATACGTTTATGATGTCCATCGAGGAAAACCAACCAGAAACATTCTAAATAAAAATCCATCTGCTAGGTGTTATTTACCTGACAACAGGTGCGTGACGACACTTTTTGTTGATGTTCTAGCGCCACCTACAGGAAATAACATTGGTGAGTAATAACACATTCCTTTTTAATGGAAGTCAGTCCATTCTGCGGCCACATTTGGAACGTTCCCGTGCAGCTATTTTCTATTGATACAAGCGGTATGAAAGTACAGCTCCTATTTACTTGAATGGGGAAAGACCGAAATCTCTAAAAAGTGCTGGTCAAGATTATGGTCAAAGGACATTTTTAAAATCAGAAGTAAAATTTGACAAACAGTGGTGTCATAAATTGTGCTTCTTTACCTCAGACCACGCTATTTTCCTGGCTGGTTTAGTTAATGCGCATACACGTTCTTGAGTTGAATTATAGGTGATGTCTGTATCTAAAAGGTGATTGGTTCTTTTACCTGTAAGGCGGAACTTTAGTTTCTACATCCTACAAAAATGCAGATTTAGACAACTTTACAGGTCAAATATTACACTCTTTTTTTAAACTAAATAATTCATTTAAAGGGATAATGCACCCAAATATTAAAATGTTCTCATCATTTACTCACCCTCATGCCATCCCAAATTAGTTCTTTCCTCTGCTGAACACAAAAAAAGATTTTTATAAGAATATTTCAGCTCTGTTGGTCCATAAAATGCATGGTGAATGGTGACCAGACCTTTGAAGCTCCAAAAATCAAACAAATGCCACATAAAAGTAATCCATATGACTCCAGTGATTAAATCCATGTATTCAGAAGGGATATGATAGGCCTGGGTGAGAAACAGATCAATATTTAAGTCCTTAAATATCCAATTTCACTTTCAAAATGTGAAAGAACATGAAAGTGGTAGTGAAATTGGAGATTTACAGTAAAAAAAGAACTTAAATATTGATCTGTTTCTCACCCACACCTATCATATCCCTTCTGAAGACATGGATTAAATCACTGTAGTCATATGGATTACTTCTATGTGGCCTTTATGTGATTCTTGGAGCTTCAAAGGTCTGGTCACCATTCATTTTCATTGTGAGGACCAACGGAGCTGAGATATTCAAAAAATCTTTGTTTGTGTTCTGCATAAGTAAGAAAGTCATACACATTTGGAATGCTATGAGGGTGAGTAAATGATGAGAGAATTTTCATTTTTTGGTGAACTATCCCTTTAAGTATGTATTTAAGCAAAATAATTTAGCTTTTTAAACTCTCTGAATGCTGGCACCATTTACTTTCATTGTAAGTGTCTTATTTTTCACCTTGATTTTTGCTAGAAAATTGTGGCATGAGTCAAAATAATTTTTATTTATGGCAATCAACATTATGCAACAAATACTATAGAACTTAAAGCTATTTTACCGAATAATTAAAATTCTGTTGCAATTTAGCTGCTCATCATTTTGTTGTTCCAAACCCATGTGACTTTCTTTCTTTTGTGGAACACAATAGGAGAAATTTTAAAGAATGTTGATGCTTTTTTTCCCATACAATAAAAGTCAAAGGTGACTGAAGCTATCAGTCCCTAACATGCTGCCCAGTATCTCCTTTTCTGCTTCACAGTAGAAAGAAAGTTCTGTTTGGAGCAACACGAAGGTGAGTATCCTAAATGGTGACAAAATGTTGCTTGTATTGAAAAAAAAAAAAAAAAATCCCTTGTATTGAACCTGGAATGTTCCTTTAACCTTTTCTTGTAATCAGATTTCTTGTTTTCTGTAAGAATTATGCACTCATGTGACTGCTTTCATATACTTCCCAAATAAGAGACACACCAGTGACAGCAAGAGTTTGTAAAACCTGTGTTTGGGTGTGTATTAAAGGTTATCATTTTGTGTACCAAACAGGCTGCATAACACAAATCAGTTGTTTTGCTGTTTTTTCTTCATTCCTGGGCTGCACCTACATTATTGCAGTTAGTCCCTAGAATATCTCGAGTTGCTGTCTTAATGTGGGCCACACTAGTTATTGTGAAGGTACTGGGAGTTACGCAGGGAACCGCAGCATTGAGATGTACATGGCGTGCGTTGAAAGGTTCCTCTGCTGCATTGATAAATGTCTCTTTCTCTGTCATCCCTCCAGCTGGGTGTTATGATACCCGCTGTTACGTCCTGCGGTGTCGTCTCAGCCCTCCAGGCAATTTTCCCCTGTTATCTGGGCGTTGCACATGAGAGGTATAAATGAGGGTTGAGAAATATGATAGCTCATGTGTGGAGATGGCTTTGCGCTCATGAATAAAACATTCCACTGCTAGTAAAGGATTGTTTACACTGGACATGTGCCCACCATCAGAGTACAGCTGGACTTTGTTTGAGTGTGTAACAAAGGGCTGACTAACTTAGCAGCAGTACTTTGGGTCATTTTAGGTGTGTCTCTTGTTAGTTGATTTGAGGCATCCTGACATCTCTTCTACTCTGTCTGATCTCCTTAGAAAGATATTGCCATGTTACTGATAGCGGTTGACTGCTTTCAGTCATTATAACCATCGGGATGCTCTTTATCCAGAGGAATTTGCAAGGATGTCCCACTCTCAGAGTCTCATACCGCCAAAGCAACTAGACGTAAAGGATCAGAGTTAAATCCCCTTTGAACTGCAGTCTCTGATCTGTCACAGGAGAAAAAAGAGGCCCAGTTAGTGAAATGGGACATGTTAGAATATAAAAACAGACATAGGCAATTGAAACCAAACAGGTTATATTCTGTTCAGTTGTTTTCAGTGACATTTGTATTGTAAGATCTTTTTTTTGTTCACTCAAAAATGATAATTCTCTCATCATTTACTCACCCTTATGCTGTCTCAAACTCATGTGACTTTCTTTCTTATGCGGAACACAAAGTAAGATTTTTTGAAGAATATATCAGTTGTTTTAGTCCATACAATGCAAGTCAAAGGGGTCCAAAACTTTCAAGCTCCAAAAAGGACATAAAGTCAGCATAAAGGTAATCCATACGACTCCAGTGGTTTTATCAATGCCTTCTGAAGCTATACGATTGGTTTTGTATGGCACAATTGAACTCCTTTTTCATTATAAATCTTTACATCAGAAGTCTCCTTAGAGTGTTCATGAGAGAAGCATGATTACAATTCCTTGTGCTAACCATTAAACTACTTGAGTCATATGGATTACCTTTATGCTGCCTTTATGTCCTTTTTGGAGCTCGAAAATTTTGGATCCTATTGACTTGCATTGTATGGACAAAAGAAAAGATGTCATACGAGTTTGAGACGGCATAAGGGTAAATGATGAGACAATGATCATTTTTGAGTGAACTATTACTTTAAAATAATTGTATTTGTTGTTTTATTTTGAAAGTCATAACTAATGGAGTTAATTAACAAAGGTTCGGGAGGAGCATGTTAATTTTAATCTGACAAATCACAGCCACGAGCAGGAGTATATAAGCCGCTGCTTACCTGATTCCTGTGACAACTCTACTGACATCCCACCTCCACCCCATCTCCACCTATTCTCTAGATCCATTATCTAAATAAGTAAAGTCCGGAGGGGTAATCAGGACTCGAGTCGAGCTCCGAGCACTCCAGTATACGGACAGCAAGCCAAATACGTTTACTGCTTCATCACAAAATTACATTAACATACAAACTACTGAATGTGTGGTTTTAAATCAATATATAATGTCACTCGCAACCTATTTTACTTCCATAATGTGGCATATTTCAGAGTTAAACAGAATAGAGGGCGGGTCTTAAGTTTTATTGTTCGGTAGTTGATTGGATCCTAAAAAAAAAAAAAATCTTCTTCCATACCAGAATGGTGGCAAATCTAAAAATAAGTCTACGGTCAATTATAGAAACGCCACTGAAAACCCACTTTTGAGGAGGGAGATGAAATCCAGATGACTGGGACATGGAGGCTGTAGGTGAAGTTCACCCTCAAGAGCATCTCAATGGGATTGTATCCCAGTGGTAATGCTTCTTTTTCAAATCTGTCATTATTTACTATTATTGCTGTAACCTTTATTACATTGGCACTAAATTGCTGTGGTAAAAATTGGCAAGATTTTTTAAAAGCTGCATTTCCTAGAACAGTAGTCTAAAGCAGTGTCTAAATAGCTATCAGGCTGTGGGTTAACATTATTTTCCCCATCTACATGGCCTAGGTGATGTCATCCAAAATGGAGAGTCATTTCAGGGGCGGAGCAACTTATTCCATTTTGAACTTTTCCAGGCCTCCAGACTAAAATGACTACAGAGTCTAGGGCTGGGTATTGATACAGATTTCCTGATTCAATTAGATTCCGATTAGATTCTATATTGATTCATACTGTATGTGTATATTTAAGTTATAATGTCCCTTTTGCTTACATATAAAATAAATTATGTCTCAGCTAATGCTGTTAATTATACAGGGAACCTTCTAACTAGGTACAATATGAAAATATTAATTTTACTAATGATATTTTATTAGTTTTTCATAATTTTGGTGACATTTTGTCTATTAAAAAAATAACAAATACATGTGTTCAATCAATTAACAAGACAA
This sequence comes from Myxocyprinus asiaticus, assembly GCF_019703515.2. Classification (NCBI taxonomy): domain Eukaryota; kingdom Metazoa; phylum Chordata; class Actinopteri; order Cypriniformes; family Catostomidae; genus Myxocyprinus; species Myxocyprinus asiaticus. The sequence continues at coordinate 7,112,625 of NC_059384.1, forward strand.
AATATTTCATACATAATTTTTTTGCAAGTAAAAGATCGATCTTGGGATTTAAGAATTTATATAGAGATCATTCAAATGAAGATCGCGATGCATCGGAAAATCGATATATTTACCCACTCCAAATGGAGCCATTGGTTCCTAAACTGAAACATTTCAGGGACAAATGGCTGTTTTATAGTTTTAAATATATATACTAGAGTCTAAACTGAATGAAATACCGGAGGCGGTTTATTGCGCTACCAAAATCCCAATAATAACCAGAAAGAAAAAAGATGAAAAAAAAAAAAAAAGATTTGGTACATAACACTGGAGTTATAAACGAGCCTGAAATATACCTGGGACTCTTTTTTTAAAATGTCTGAGCTCCCAGGTACTCTCACAAACAGATAAGGGAAACAAAATATGAACTCTTACAATCATTTACAATGTTTTACAATATAAACACTACAAAGTGAACATTTTCATGTAACACAATAAACAGTAATTCATCAGCAGTGGATCGTATGTTATAAATGTCTGGTATTCCAGTTATCCAAAAGTCATTTGTGAACTCACTGACGGCTGATTCACTGTATGATTTAAACTGCCAATCTGAACTGCAGTGTTCAAACCCGTTTCACAAATCATTTTGTCGGATTTATTAAAAAGACCTGGTTCAAAAGACTCACCTTAACAGAAATGTTTTGTCGAGTTTGCAACCATTAGTCAGTCTGGTGCCCTGTTTTCTTTTTCTTAGGAATAACATTTCATGGTGAACCATTTACAGTAAGACCAGAAACGTGTATAAAAGTAAAAGTGTCCAGTTTTAATTTCATGTTGACTAAGATTAAACATGCACATGTACTTTCTCAGTGTGAAAAGTCATAGACGTTTAAACAGTCAGATTCTAAGTGATATTCTGATGAATAGCTACAAGCTTCCATAGCTTGCATGCTTAGACTCATATTCTAATTAACAAATATTTATATTGATGTAGGACATAAATGCCTTTAAGTTCACATTGAGCTTATTTCTTACCATGGCCATATCTTCATAGCAAGCAGAATTAGATAAAAGCTTTCTCTCTCTCTAAAGGACTCTACCCTCTCATGGACCCCTGAAGAGATAAACTGCTCACCCTTGGCAGTGAGCACCAGGCTTTCAAAAGCTCAGAGGAGAATGTTTGCATTTTCTGAGCTGTAGATTTGATAAATGAGAGAATTTGTCATTAAATAATCATATTCTGAACAATCCAAACCATTTCTGAAGAACAAGGGCAATCTGGTGGAGTTTTTAAGTGCCAGTTAAAGCATTTGACTTATGACACAGCCCTTAAGCGGAACCTCTTCAGTGACATCTGCTCCACTAACTTTTCCAATTAAATTGTTTGGTTAACCTTGATGATATTCTGAGCTTCAGCCAATCATTAGAATGAGCTCACTGAAATGATCAAATCAGAGATTACTGGTGTTAAATATGTTGATCAAATCTGTACCAGAGGGAGCATTTGAAGTCAACATGAAATAAAAATGTATATACTTTCTTGATACTCTTTTTGAAATGAACAATCTTTTATCAAAATTTAATGATTTGCTTTGCCTCTAGAATGACTTTCCTTTTAGGCTGAATACTCCATTTCACTCTGAAAAAATGTTAAATCACAAAAGTGAAATGGGTTGTAAATACTGACTTTATGTTGACTTTAAGTTAACATAGAAAACTTCTGAAAAAGCTGCTCAGTGATGGAGTTTGTTTGCAAAGACATGAAAGCATTGCTTGCCAAGCTATGCCCTCTCAGTTATCTTTTAACTTATTTTATTGCAAACATACTTAGAGTTTTTAACTTATCATGTATTAATACCACAATTTATCATAAGACATATCTTTCATCTTATATTATTATCATGTTAAAACCTATTTTTTCTTGTGTCTTCACGTTCTATATTTCCTCGTAACTCCAAACGCTGCTTCAGAGGTTACCGAGCTCATTCTGCAGCGAACAAAATGTTTTTTTACAGCATGTTTAGGTTGACAGCAGGTTAATAGGCTGGACGGACTGATGGCTCTAAGGGGCATCAGTTTAATAAGTGTGTGGTCCGATCTGCAGTTTAATCCTGTCCCCGACTCGCAGCTGAAGACTCTGTGCTGTTAGCCAGTCAGCAGAGTTCAGCCTGTTATATGAATCTGCCTTTCTAAAGTTTAAGAGTTCTCTTTGGGCACTGTGAGAAGGAATATTCCATCTTTCTTTCTCTCTAAGTGTGTGTGTGTGTGTGTGTGTCCAAGTTTGCACATTAAAATGGGACTTGGCACTAATTGCCTGGGTTCTGTCCCGTTTATTCTGTTATGTCCTTGGAAAGAATAATTAAAATCAGCAAGATGGCACAGAAAGTTTTGCTGGCTGCCGTTTTATTTATTTATTTTTTATTTTTTTTTCAGGGGTAATTTATTTTTTACTCTGACAAGTAGCTCAATAGACAATAATTTTTGCACTTTTTTATTTAAATAAAAAAAATGACAATAGTCTTGTACTTTATATTGTAAATCATTTCTTATCATTTACCACCTAATCTGTTACGTTTTCTTGCACAGTCTACCCTTTTCTTCTTAGTTGGCATTTTCAGATGAAGCTTTTTTCTTTGAAGGTCTACCTACATTGCCAACATCACAGAGTCATCTCTGCACTGTTGCAGATGAAACTGTTGTTTGGCATGTACTAGTCATTGAAGCTGCCAGTTTAGGATCTGTGAGGAATCTATTTCTCAAACCAGAGACGCTGACATACTTGTCTTCTTGTTGTTGTGCATCTGGTACATCCACTTCCCCCTCAATCGTGTTAGATCCAGTTTGATTTCTTCTTTCAATTGACAGTATCGCATGGAATAGCCTTTATCTCTCAAAAGAACAATAAGCTGATGCATTTCTAGATAGACTTGTTTCTGTTTGGCCATTTTTAAAACCAAAATTTTACTTGCAAGTGTAAAATGACTTGCAAGACATGCAAGTGTACTCAATACCTCAGCAACTGAAAAAAGACACTGTATTATGATTTCCATACTTAATTAAGTAGCACAACCATTTTCAACAGTTCTAACAAAAGGTTAAACAAAAAATGTTTCTTGAGTAACAGGTAAGCACTTTAGAGTATTCATTATTTTCTTAGTAGGCTGGAGGAATAAGTACTGAAAATCACTGCTAAAAATCAGCGGTAAAAAATCAATTTTAATATAAACAAAAATATAAAACAGTTATTTTAACCCTTTAAGTTCTGAAGGTGTTTTTAAAGATTTTCTGTTTCGATGGCATGCCCAAAATTAAAGGCTTATAACCAGGGCTTGACATTAACTTTTTGGCTCACTGGCCACTGTGGCTAGTGGTATTCCAAAGTAACTAGCCACTCAGCGTTTTCACTAGCCAAAATCCCCTGCAACACAAAAACTGATAAAGGTAACTGGAGATAGTTACAGCTGCATGCATTTCTTTGGACATTTTATTTGAACGAGAATTATATGAGTTCAGCAGGATGCAGGCCTAATGATGTAAGTCACCTTTATATCTGAAGACAAACATGGCCAGTTAGAACAGGAGGAAAACTGTCAATAATTTGTCCATTTGTCCATGAAAGTCCAGATGGTTACCCCTTTAACCATTCTAAATTGTACTTGCCTTCATGAAAGTTTACCATTGGGTCTACCATTATTTAACAGTGCCATGGTAATGAAGACCATGGATGGCTACACATTATTACTGTGATTAAGCTAATGTAGAAAGTCATTCTTAAAAAATAAACTATAGTATTTGAAAAGACTAATAGCCTAAACACATTTAGAAAGTTTTAACTAAAACTTTCACAGTAATATTTTCATTGAGTACAAAAAGAGATGTTAGATTGATTAAACTCAGTCACCATTAAATTTCATTGCACCTTTTTCCATAAATGGAAAAATACATGAATCTTTTTTTCCATTCATAGAAGAAAGAAAGTCCTGTGAATTTGGATCAAGATAAAGGAGCGGAAATTATGACAGAATAATATTCATAAATTAAGTCTTATATATATTCACCCTAATTGATTTAATATGCATCTACACCAGATACCAGTTAGTGTTACTGCATTAAAAACATTTTAGTTTGGATGATTGTGTATTTTAAAAACCTTGTAATCGATGTTGTTTCACACTGTTGTCTCTTTACCTCGCCAGTGCTGTTTAATGTCAGGGCTGTCTGGCAGTTTGAGAGGTTCAACTTCTCTCAGTAGAATTCAAATGCATCACATCAGTTTTGGGGTCTTTGCCATCTGCCGCGACATCGAAGCCTGACTGAATCACTCAGGTTTTGCTCTGTGCTGAGCTCCGGCTCTATCTCTGGAACACACTGATGTGAGCAGCGCGGTTCACGCGAAAGCACGCTTCATTCGCCCCACGAAGATGCGTTTGTCAGATGTGAGAAGCATATTTACTGCTTATAAGGCGCTGAATGCAAGATGAATACAATTCAATTTGCTTAGTCTGCGGCCACACGCCAAAGTGGCTAGTAAGGGTGATGGAGTTACCCGCCAAACCCGATTTCTACCCGCATTTGGCGGGTTGGTGAGAAGCCCTGCTTATGACTCAAAAACCAAAGAGGGTCAATTGTTTGATATCATTTTAAAGAAATTTTTTTTTTTATGATATAGATTATGATAAATTATGAGACTCTCAGCCTAAGAAACTGCTTAAAAATCACAAAAAACCTTGAGCCAAAAGTTAACTTTTGAGGTAGCTCCATGTTTGTTTTGTTCCCAATCATGTCACCTGTAATTGATTAAAATTTTGTGTTGATACAACAAAGCAATCAAAAGTTATAGCATTACAAATATAATTTATCCTAGTGTCCAAAAACGTCTCTAAGTGTCCAAAATCCTCTCCGAACAAATAAAACATAATAAACTGTACATAAAAACTAATTACACATGCAGATACAACAATGACAAAAGGTATGTTCTCTCTCCAAAGCATGCAGGCATGAGTAACGAGATCTCATTCAGTTCCATTCTGTGTCATTTGAGCCATCATTGAGTCTGTGTCATGTACTTGGCGCCATCTCCTGGTGGCCATTTGTAATTGCAGTGAAAGATCCTCTCTGCCCATATTTGGATAACTTCCACCTCTGGTTGCATTGATCTGAATGCTAATACGATTGGTTCCATGACATTTGACAACGTACTACATAATTTCCAATAAAGTCATCTGATCCAGGAAAGCGAACATGTTATTAGCCAGATAGCACATTATGTGCTGTGTGCACATTGTGCTTGGTGTGGATTATCTAATGATCTAGGCATCCGATTATGTTGTGTGTGTGAAGTTATAAGTGAAAATGTGGCTCTTAAGCAACACCTTTTTACAGGTAACATGTATACCAAAGACATATACTTAGCTAACTTTTGTCTGTGAGTAAAACAAATAGGCTGGTTGTACTCTATTCTTTGAGAGCTTTCCAATGACATGTAACACATGGCTATTTGATCAGTATGATGTTTTTACTGACTACAATCATTTGTACAGTGCAAAATTATTAATAAATTGTCAAAATAGAACACTTCTGATTTGCCTGTAAATTTCAAAGTATTTGTTCAGTTTTGGTCATAATGCCTTAGGGTTGCTCTGATACCAAAATGTTGGCTTCCGTACGATACCAGCCCTGGTACCTTGGTATCGTTACTAACTCGATACTTAGGCAACAAATAAAAAAATAAAAATAAATAAAAAAAACTCCGATTTTTGATGAAACTACACAGAAAATTACTTCACTCAAAGAACTGCATAAAGTCTTATAGATACAAATTATGCCTTTTATTTTTTAATTTTTCTGGATTCCATGTTAAATGTTTTAATTAAAAGTTATGATCAAATTGTGTTTAATCAAATATATACTGTACAGCTTTAATCAAATGAAAATATAATAATTTTCAACAATATAGAGCCAATAATAATATTTCAAAAATAATATTATATATAATATTTTTGGTAAAAAAAAAAAGAAAAAAAGAAAAGAAAAAGATGCACAACAGAGCTTTGCATTATTAATGACAACATTAAATGAAAACAATCTGACTACATGAGACAAAAGGCTGCCATAACAACAACATGCTGATATTCAGTACACTTGCTTTTGTGATATTGCTTACAGATAATAATATTAATAATATAACCATTTAAAACTATATTATTGTTATTATGTATATTATTGTGACTACTTTTAATATTACACATTTATACTGTAGTAATATTTCATAATGTCTCCAATTTCACGCATCTGGTTGAATAGAGCTCTTATTTCAGCGGGACATTTATTTTGAAAGACCATTGAAGTTCTTCCTGTTTGTGAAGTGTTCATTATATCAAGCTTCTCACGACTCACAAGATGAAATCTCCGAGCTGCAATGGTGAAAACGGTCATTTTGAGAGTTTACAGCAAATTATACACTAAACACACTGCTCTGCAGATGGATACTATTAGACACACTGCATGAAAATCAAGCATTAGTATTGTGTTTTGCATTTGTGTGCGCTTGTGTGTGTGTGAAGGAGATGACTGTATATTATTTAATGAAATGATATCCTTCTGCTGTTTAATGATCACAGTTGGCCATATCGAGACTTTTTCTATTATTATTTTCAAATGGTCTTTGATTTCATCTCAAAGCTATCACATTAAATTTTACTAATGGCAGCATACTTTAATACGGTACCGAAATGAACAACAAGATGATATCGTACCATTTTAAATTGTTTGGTATCGCAGTATTTCGTTTGTACCGGTATACTGCGCAACTCTATAATGCCTACATGCATTGTAAAGTACAGCTTCTATGCTGTAAAACGATACCTATTTTTTGTTGGTCAAGACTGTAGTTATTAATATTTTGACAATCCGAGCTTAAAGGGTTGAACAGTAATAATAATAATTTGCAGCATTAACAATGTTTAAGGTTTAACAATGTAAATGCATCTGAAGTGAAGAGAAGAATACATTCCTTTCAAGAACAAAAATGTCTTAGTGTTTCCAAACTTTTGAAGGGTAGTGTAGATTATTAAATATTTCTCAAAAGTATTATTATTATTATTATTTAAAAAAACCTTTAAAAAAAAACGTATTTAAAAAAGGTGCAACTTTTAAGAAAATATAAAGGTGCACTCATTTATTTATTTATTTTTACTAATTCCTAAACTTTTAAGCTTTTAAAGAAATAGAAATAGTAGAATAGTATTTTTGATTTTTTTTTTTTTAAATGATTTACACTAACAAGAAAGACTTTAGTCACATCAGTTGCTTTATTCTACATATGGTGCTGGGTGCACATTCATAAGCGCTGCCATGTTGAGATCATATGACCAGCCGAATATTACTCGCTTTATCTCAATAATTGACTGTAATTTGATGCCTTCACTCACTGAATAGATGAATCATGGCTGATAGTGAATAGTGCGTAGTGCAAGACATCGGTAACAGAGAATGTCTGTTTTTGCATGATTCTGCATCTTCACCGCTAGTAAGTATTTAACTCCTCAAAGTAAATGGTAAAATTTTTGCCCTTGTGTACAAATGCAGCCTTCAAAATGTGTTTACAAGTTGCATTTAATCCTTAATGTGTATTTATTATTGCGAAATATTTATACCTCGTTGTCTGTTGCAGATGAAATCATGATTCACCTCATGGAATCAATTTCACAGCCTATTTCAGCAGCACCATGTTCCGCATTCGACTCATGTCTTTTTATCCCACTATTTGTCTCGCTTGGGATGCACAAGCTCTACCAATGTATTTATCCCACTCTCTGTTTATCATTTCAGCTTGCATAAAATCTTCATTAATGCAAATGATTGACTACCCAGCATTACAGTAGAGCTAGACTTTGTTTTTTCCCTCCAGTCCCTGTCCCTATATAACTTTTCCCTGCAGACACACAATCACGATCATTTATAGGGATGTAAGTTATTTTTAAAGGAAGACCAGCACCTTTCAGAACACAAAGTGCAGTTCTTCGGCTTGTCAACATCAGTGAGAGCTGCGCTCCATCAGCTCAATCGTCAACAAGAGCTGTCAATTTTATGACGGCCTTTAAACTATCAGAGTTATGCTGGGACAAGGTTGCGCTGCCGTATTGTCATACTTCTTGTACTGACAAACAGTTGCCTTGTTAAGTTCTTCTACTGTTGCATTGTAAGGGGCTATTCAAACTGAATGCATTTTTGAGTACATCTGTGCTGTTTTTCCAATTGTATTCCTTTGTAAACATGCGCTTGATGAATGTTTTTGACCACACGCTGCTGTTACTCAGCATCTTGCGGTTTGATGCCATTTCAAGTTAAAAAGAACTTCTACTGTTAAAAACGCACCTGCGTATTCTGTTAGTGGATACGACACTGAAAAACCATGCACAAAAATGGCGCAAATCTTAAGTGTATTCGCCCCCCAGTGTTATTGCAGGTAATGCATTTTGGCTTTTCAAACCGACTCGGGTGTGCATCTAGGTTTGGAAAACAGCTTTCACACCCATTAAACAAACCAAACTCTTATAACAAATGCACTTGGGTCTGCACTAAATGCTCTAGCGTAAAATCGCCCTTAACCCTGTAAAGCCTGACATCAAATAATTGTCCGAAAATTCACATTTTTTTATATTAAACGGTTGTTAGTACCATTAGACAAACTATAAAAATAAATCGTAAAAATATATATTTTTTAAAAAATATATATTTTTTATTTTTTTTATGTATCATATTTGATATATTAGGCTTTAAAGGTCATTATCCTCCTGAGGCCCAACAATTCATTTTTGTGTAGAACATTTGCTATTTTTCTTAGCGCATACATGCTACAGTGGTATATCTTGGGGTATTGTCAGAGGACTCCCTGGGCTTTTCAGAGATACCAAATGTTTGAGAGTTGGACAACTTCATCTCCTTAGTCTATAAATATGGTTGAAATGTATCACAGTTCAATTCAGCACATCAAATACAATATGAATGAAATATTCTTTTTTCAACAAACAATTTTTATTATTTGTATTTTATGCACCAAACACTATTTTGACATTTAAAAAAGGGAAATTGTAAAACGTTTTTCACTGGGTCTCAGGAACTTGAGGAATGTATTGGCGATTGAGAGAAATGCTTCAAAAGCCTGTTGTATCATATTTTATACATGGATTTCAATAAAATAATATTCAAAATTTTGACCAAGCACAAGTTGCTTATATTCAGCAAATACTCATTTTTAAATATCAGTAACAATATAATCATTACTGTCACTTTTATTTTATTAAAATAAGCTGTCATTTATCCCAACATAAGAGTCACTTTTCATGCAAGTCTGCCGCCATTTTAAATAGATAGATAAAAACATTGAAACCACTTTTTCCCACAAATAACCACTAGATGGTGCCATAAACATGTGAAACTTACATACCGTGCATAATATGTTTGGCTCGTCAACTTGAACAGTGAGTCGTCCCACACACTCTGTCCCTTAAAGATGTTAGCGAGAGATAAAAATCAATCATTTCACTGTGTTATTCAAGTGAGCATGGATCCAGGCATGTCCACTGGAATAAATCATAGCTTGCAATGTTTTTCTGTTGCCTCAATACAATAAGAACTGAAGCCTGTGGGGGAATTTTCTAAGAATAAATTGTGATTACTGATAGCGTTGTTTATTTGTACATGCTGTCTGTGTTATTTGAGTGCCCAGTTCACAAAATAAATCATGCAAGTTAGGTACAATGCCGCAAACACACCCAAAAATAGTGCTGCATTTTTGTCCATCTCACCTCTTGAGTGCTAGTTTGTAGAGAATGCAGCAGAATACAGTGGCACAACTGATCAGTGAATTCGTCCTTGATGTCCTCCATAGGCCTTAATAAATGCAGAATATTAACATCATATGGTGGAAGTACTTATCACATTGTCTACTCACACACATGGCCAAACAAAATGAAACCCTGTATTGGTCCAAAATCGTGAGCAGGTGGTAGTTAGGTATAGGTGCTGGTAGAGTGAGTAATACCAGATCTAAATGTCCTCTGAGAGATAAATACACCACAACATCAGTCAGCAGCAGCTGTGCCAGGCCTACATCAGCTGGACTTCACCTGGACTAAGTGGAACCGTATGCTCAGACTGGAGATGTCAGATAACTAATTGGGTAAATTCCATGAAACCAGGTCCAGGACACATTTCAGCCCAAAATAAAAAAGAAAGTAATTACATTTTACATAGAGTAAATGGAGCCTATTTCTAGGATCATTAAGATATTAAGGAACATTAAGATCAAAACTATAAAATCTGTTTGCATGTGGTACATTTTGCCGTATCACCTTTGCCAATTTATCTACTCTAAATGGGGTAAAATTTCCCATTTAGTTGCCTTTTGTATTTGCATAATTTAAAAAACTGAATTAAAATGTAATATAATAATAACAAAAATATACAAAATATATTTCTCTTAATGTTCAATAAATGTTTTTTCTTCCATATGGAAGGAATGTTAAAGGAATGTTCCAGGTTCAACACAAGTTAAGCTCAATCAACAGCATTTGTGGCATAAAATAATTATGACTCATCCCTCCTTTTCTTTAAAAAAAGCAAAAACCGAGGTTACAGTGAGGCACTTACAATGGAAGTGAATGGGGCCAGTTTTCAGAGGGTTTAAAGGCAGAAATGTGAAGCTTATAATTTTATAAAAGCACTTACATTAATTCTTCTGTTAAAACTCATGTATTATTTGAGCTGTAAATTTGTTTAAATCATAATTTTTACAGTCGTTTTAGGGTTTGTTGGCATTACATCGTCATGGCAACGAAGTTATTAAATTGGCTATAACTTTACACAGAAAAGGTTATAAGTAATTATCTATCACACTAAATCACACTAAAATCAAGTTAACATGTATAATGTTTACGTCTTGCGGCTATACTTTTGAAACAGTGAGTATTTTAATGTTTACGGATTGGCCCCATTCACTTCCATTGTAAGTGCCTCACTGTAACCCAGAATTTTGCTTTTTTTTAATGAAAAGGAGGGTAAGGTTAATTTATGGTAATCAGTATAATGCCACAGAATGCTTTTGATTGAGCATCATTTGTACTGAACCCGTCATTTCTTTAAGGAGTGCTTTAAACCACATTGTACCCTATAATTCTGTTTTTTACATTACAATAAAGGTAATTTATGAAAATAATATCACAGTGCAAAAAGTCGTAAAATATTGCTTCATATTCTTTAAGCAAAACATATTTTCTTACTTATTTCTCTGATTTTGAGGTTAAATATGACCCGGAAATACGTGACACACTCTATCAAAATTAGTCAAATGTTGCAGTGGGCCATTTTTGGAAAAACTTGAAATTTGGTCAAAATTTTTTAATTTGTCTGTTTTGTATTTTGTATTGTTTTAGATAGTCTAAGCTTTATGTCAACTATGCCAATATTAAGATGAAATTATAAATGTTGGTTTTGTGCTCTTTAAGTAAAGTAGTGTTTAAAAATTATATAATTTGAAAGCTGAGACCTTCCGTTTTACTTTAGTGCATAAATGTCGAATTGTGATTTTGGGTCAGTGTGACTCAAAATGATGGAGTAGGTCACATATTCTTTACAGGATTCCTGAGATTCACCCAATGAGCTGTATGATGTTATCATCCCCTGAAAAAAACCACACACCTTTATAAACTCTTGACCAGATGTCCCAAATGCTGCTAGTCTATCTGTTTCACTCTATTTTTAGAGCCGTGTCATCTTTTTGTCGAGTGTCATTACTAGATTTCTTGAGAAAGTCACTCCCTCCACAGGCCACTGTAGTTTCTCCAGGGTTGCATCAACTCTGCTTAGACTCTATAAGAGACAGACCCAACACGCTCCGCCGCCAACAGTCTTTCTCCCTTCGTGCTCCCTCTTCTCTCCGGGTCACAATGGAAACATTTGAGGCCGATCAGTTTCTGATGGAGCATGACCTCAATTTCCTCTTCCTTTCAAATGAGGAGAGAGCAGGGTAGAGGGATGAAAAATTTATTTGCATCTGTGTGGCTTTGAGGTGTTCAGAGTGAGAGCGGCGCTCGTACGAGACTCTGTGTATGCAAGATTTCTCAGGGATGTGAAGGTCCAGAAATTGTGGACTGAAAAAATGTCTGAGCTGATGAGACGTCTCTCCTTCTGAAATCTGAATCTGTTGCTCTGCTGTAAAAATAGGTTATTGGGCAAATGTGAAAGTTAAAGGAATAGTTTGCCCAAAAATGAAATTCGGTCATAGTTTAGTCGTCATTCCAAACCCAAATGACGTTCTTTCTTATGTGGAATACAAAAGGAGATGTTTTGAAGAATGTACTGGTCACTCTTACCATGCAGTTACAATGAATGGGGATTTTTGGTTTCCTTTTTTTAAATTTGAAAGTATCATAAAAGTGGCCCAAATGACTTGTGCACTATATAAGTTTTCTGATATCATACATTAGCTTTGTGTAAGGAACAGACTAAAATCGAACTATCCTGACAATACAAACAAAAAATAACTGCTTTACTAACTATGGTTTGCCAAAGTAAATTGTTTTTGAAACCGTACAAAATTTAAAGAAACCATTGAGGTGATCATGGACATCATGATCACATTCCACATTTTATGGATATACATATATTGTAGTAATAGAGTGTAGCATTTTTCAAACAGCATCTGCCAACCTTGCCATTGCAACATCAACTGAAATTCAGAAGGAAAACATGGCTAATTTATAAATTTAGCCAAGAAATAATCACAATTTATCATAGTTGGTTTATGCTTTTTACTGGAGTTCATAGCATTTTATTTTTGCAAGCGTGTAACATTTTGTGCTGTTGTGTTATTCGATAAGTGTAAATGAATAATATGTGTGTTCCATAAGTGGAAAAAGTTCTCACTCCAGAATAACTGAACATACAATGCAGTTATGTGTAAGCAATAACTAACTAACTAAATAACGGAAGCACGCCATCTTATAACAAATATCCTATTAGCTGCTGTTTTCTCGTTCAGTGCGTAAAACAAGTCAAATATTTGAACCCTGGGAGCATTAAGAAAAATTGAAAATGAGATATCTTTCATACCTCAGTTGTTTTTCCTAGAGAGCAATGAGATTAAATGGTGAGCAATGGATGCGTTTGATTACATTTTCTGCTTCAAAGATTTTCTCCTGAGAAAAAGACCCCAGTACTCTTACATGTGAGAAACTATTATATTTAAAGATTCAGAAGGGATCTAAAAAATGTCTCAAACTGTGCTCATCAATGCAATCAAAAATTTCATTATGAACTCAAACATTTCTCATCAAATTGCTCTTCGGCTAGTGACCCGAAGTATTTGAGTTTGCTATGCCCATTAATATTTTAGATATAGTAGTTATACTAGTAGTTATACTCTTACAGCATTTCATAAATTGTCTCATTTGTGTCTTACTGTGTTTATTTCTCCTAAAGAGACAAAGCTGATACTTAAGTGAAACATAACTAAGAATTATGTTGCTAGCATTATGTCTCCTGAGGCAAGAAAAAGCAACCTCTGAGCAATAATTTTCCCCCTAAGAAGATATGAGAGCCATTTTTGAATTGAACATTCCCTGAATCAATAAAACAGATAGAAATCAGCTGTAGAATCTATAATAGCAGCTTCATGCTTTAAAAATGATCATGATTTTGAACCATTAGATTAAATTATTGCATTCAGAGAAACTGATGACACAGTACTCAATGCCTGTTGACAAGGGCGTAGATTTGGCCTGAACATTGAAGCATTTTACCCATGTTTCCATCGGGTCATGGTCTTGCTTGTTTTGATTTTTGGGGGGTTACCTCCCCTCCTATCCCCCCTGGAATCTACGCCCCTGCCTGTTAATTACAGCCTTGTACCTTTTGACTTTTTTCCAATTTACATGTATTTCTTTTGCTTTGTTATAAATAATCTCTGAGCTGGTTTGTTTGGTTCATGGCTTAGAATTCTTCATTGATCATTTTGTGAAATACTTATGGAGAAAATGAATGGGAAAATTACTTCCGGAACCAAGGCCTCTGAAAAAGTGGACAGTTACTGTTGCACTCTACTGCATTCGAAATGAGCTGGGAGATATTGTAGATATGTAGAGCGTGATGTGAGAAAGTCAAAGTGACAGGGAGAGAGAGAGAGCAGGGCAGTACTTTCAGAAAGCTGAGAATTGTGTGAGATACTCCAGAAGAATCCAATGCAATTTTCATGCATGTCAGATTCCATGTGTGTTTTGTTCGTGATAGTAAATGTGTGCTCATTTCACATGAAAGATAACATGCATTCAGGCATGACAGAACTGGCAATAGCATTTCAGATCATCCTTTTAACTGTCTAAACTGAAATGGCATTGATCTGATAAAAACTGCAGTTTAACTAACCTTTCTATCCGTCCTTTTCTCTACATAAATGGCAGTCGTGCTGGCTGCTGGTGGTTGCGTGTTTGCTTTGTTCCATATACCAGCATCCGTCTCTGTCTGAGCGATGACAGTGGAGAGTCTTCACCATCTCTCCTGCTTATTGATTTTTCTCGTCCCCATGTTGACTTTGATGTTCGGAGATGAGGTTTTTTGAGATTTGGTTCTGTGAAATGTTACTTTGCTCAGTCTTGTGTCTCCTCTCATTGTCTATGGTTTTCTTGTTTCTCTCTAGCAAATATTTTCTAGCTAACGTGTAACCATCAACTTGGTTTGCATCTGTTTTATAAGATTTGATACAGTCCAATTCCATAGAAATTTTATGAGCTTATCCTTTTAAAGCAAAAACAGATCATTAAAGGGTAGAATGATTACAGCTTTACAAAACACTTTATGACTTTAGCGTTTAAATGTCACTGTGTGTAAATGTGTTAGTCAGCATGATTTTATAAATGTGTTAATTCATCTGGCCACTGTGTTTTGTTTTGATTATGTGAAGACTATTCGTGCATAGCCAACCATTTTACCATTGGCCTGAAGTCTCGTCCACATTCTAGTTTATTCTGACCAAGAGCCATCCACTTCCAAAGATTCAATACTGCTGAAAAACAGCTGAAACCATCCTAAACTGGTTTGCTGCAGCTGGTCAGCTTACACTAGCTAAGACCAGCAAACCAGTTCATGCTGTTTTGTTTTTGTGTTTTGTTTTGTTTTGTTTTGTTTTGTTTAGTTTAGTTTTTTTTTGTTTGTTTTTTGTTTTTTGTTTTGTTTTGCTTTGCTTTGCTTTGCTTTGCTTTGCTGTGCTTTGCTTTGCTTTGTTTTGCTTTGCTTTGCTTTGCTCTGCTCTGCTGTGCTTTTGTTTTGCTATGCTTTGCTTTGCTGTGCTGTGCTGTGCTGTGCTGTGCTTTTGTTTTGTTTTGCTTTGCTTTGCTTTGCTGTGCTGTGCTGTGCTTTTGTTTTGTTTTGCTTTGCTTTTGGTTTGGTTTGGCATTGCTTTGCTTTATTTTGGTTTTGGTTTGGTTTGGTTTGGTTTGGTTTGGCATTGCTTTGCTTTATTTTAGTTTTGGTTTGGTTTGGTTTGGTTTGGCATTGCTTTGCTTTGCTTTGCTTTGCTTTATTTTGGTTTGGTTTGGTTTTGTTATAATCATGTTTATGTGCTTTTGAGTTTGCTTATGTGTTTTTATTTTGTGCCTATGTGTCTATGTGCTAGTGTGTTTTTGTCTGTGCTTACATGTATGTGTCTTTGTATGTTTCTTTAATGTTTTATATGCCACATGGCTATGTTATTGTTTTATTATTTGTACGCGCTTATGTGCTTTTGTCTATGTTTATGAGCTTTGTATGTTTTCTATGCCATCAAACTGCCAGTGACTGCAGATGAAAATTAGCCTGTATGGCTAAATCAGGCACATTTACATGATGGACATGAGTGCTCATGTTAATTAATGTTAGTGCATTGTCAATAAAATAAACATAAACATAAACACACACCTAACCATAAATATTAAACTATGACATGCAAGTGTGCACCGTTTTGTGCTACAGGCATAAATTATGCCTCAAATCGTGCTAATACTTGAGAAGAGATGAGTTTTTTCTTTTCTAATTGTTTGAATCTATGATTTCAGGCCATAAACAAGACTGGAAGATCCCATAAAGTGTATGGTGAAGGAGGAATTTGACCCAAATTTAGGGCCCAGAATATCATAGAGATTTGTAATCTAATTCGTAATAAAATAAATAGAGACAATTCAGGTGCTGCCGGATTTTAATTTAGCAGCCCATTTGCAGGACTGAAATTTGTGCATCGAAACATATGAATCGATAAATGTTTCGTGTCACTTATTTGGGAACTCAACCAGTTATTTGCCCTGAGAATTTTTTCATGTTTTCAGAGAATATTCCTATTGGGCTCAATTTTTCCCACATAGATTTTACTGGGCTGGATTTTGCCTAATAAAACACAGTTTAATAAAGCCAAATTTAGAGTGATGTACATTTGTTTAATAAATCCCAGACCAATTGAGAGTGATGTACATTTTGGTAACACTACCCTACATTTGTAAATTGTCTAATTGGGCAGGCAAAATTACGTGTTTGTAAGACCTGTAGACCTGTGGAATGGTAATGTTTAAATGTTTAGCGCTCTGTTCTGGTTTGGCTTGCATTTCACCAAGGTGCTTAAACCATAATTTTTCGATAAAATTATGTGTAAATGATGCCGTTACAGTCAGTCAGTGTGAATGGAACAATGCTGTTTAATTGGTCTAGCCCAAATGACTGTATTTTAATTGTTTTTGTGCTTTTGTTTTCAGTTGATGCTTAATTAAACGGTCAGTTTAACGTCAAAGGTCTCTCTCTCAGGCTTTCTTTTTGTTTAAGTCTTCTACGCCTTACAAATGTCTCTTGGAGCTCATTATTTTCTTCTGCATACTTGTATATCATGAGGTTCAGCAAATCTTGAATACTAACCAAGTTACTGGTTCTGTCTCTATCTGATTCAGGCATCGTCTTTCTTCCCAGGATCAAACCAAGCACACTCATTAGGAGTGAAATAAAGCTAATTACTATCAATACTCTGAAGTATTTATTGAAATGAGTCACCGCAATTAGGCAGCTATATACAAACGAATACAATCAGAGGCTTAGTTAGGAAAGTCAATCCATATTTAAACAATCTGACAGAAAACCTATTTCAATCTCTAATTGGTATGAAAGTGATTTGGGCACATAATCCCAATTCAAATGCATAAATCCAGTATTCAGAGCTTCAGCAGGAATAAACATAAATAATGTATGATGCCCTTGTTATTAGAAATTGGCACTTCTTTTGAAAAGAAGCTCTGTCCACTGAACTGAACGTAAACTGAAGCTACAAGTCTTTGCATATAAATGCAAACGCAGTGCTGTCTATTAAGTCAAGTACTGTACACTGACTTTGTCATTTATATCTTATTAAAGATTAAATGAAATCAAAACTGACCCTATTTACTCCTAATACATGTCCCTGAGTTTATTGTTCATGGTTCATCAGTGCCTGTTATACGAAAGAAAGATGTTTTATCATCTTTTTATCAAAACGTAACTTTCGCACTTCTGAAATGTTTATTTATTTATTTATTTATTTGCTGATATTTGTTATATTCAAGGCTGCACAGGCAGGGGAAAATTCTGTAATATTAAACAATAATATAATAGTTTAACATGTTTCATCAAAATGCGACGGATAAAATCAAGTCCTGTCCTGAATTATTTTGTATTGAAAATTCTGTTTCATTCTGAAGTACATTTACTCAGCAAGTTTTATGTAAGGTTTAAGTGAAGTCATACATTTTATTTTTTATTTTATTTTTTTAGTTACATGCACAAAAATGACCAAGCAAAGTCGCATTAACCATTGTAAAATTCTGAATTTTTTGATACCCGAGTTGCTAAATTTTTTAAAGGAGCGTGCCAACATCAAAGATAGTTGAAAACAACTATGCAGTAGGTGGTAGAGACTGATTTTGGAAAGTTATTTAAATATTCAGTGCTATATTTCAATAATAGTATAGTCAACTAATGATAATGTGAAGCTAATGCCTCATGTTTCATGGTTTGTTCTATGCAAATTAATTAATTAGATGCTATGAATAAATCAATCAATCAGATGTTGATGCAATGTTGAGTAAAATTGATCCATGTGTATTCAGGTATGCTTCTACTGGTACAACCGAAACAAGAGCTTTTGCCTGCATCCATTTGTTTTGTTTACTTTTATATATTGTTTCAGACTTTAATGTGTGATATATAGTAATAACGACTACCTAACTCGGAAGTAGGAGCTCACCAGGTGCACTTGAAAGCAACATTACACTACACACACATAAAACAGATGGCTATGCATGTAAAAATGCCCTGTGGGATGATTAAAGTGGACCAATCAGGTTGGTTCCTGTTTAGGCAAACAGGAAATGCGCTGTTTCTACTTTTATTTTTATCTCTTTAATGCCGTCTGTCCAGTGTGTACCTAGTTTGAGTGTTAATACCCACAATGGATCAAGTCCAAGCTCGCCTACTACTAGCATATTATTTACTGAAAATCATCTGTTGGCATTGAAGATTTTATCATCCGGGATCACCTTTAAAAAGCATTTTTATTACTTCCATCATCTTTAATGTCACACACTTTCCTCTTTGTATTTGTGCCACTGAATGCGGTTGCTTGTGAGTTTTCATCACTCTGAATTAATTTACCTGTTTTCATTTCTGAATTCAGTGTATCTCTTCTTGATTTGATGAAGATTAAATTGAGTGTGTACGATTATATTGAATGCCTTAAGCAAGCTAATGTGTAAATTGATTTGCTGGATAAAATTGTTCTCACTTGCTGCTGGCAGACAGTTCATCCTTCATTTCCTCAGTTTATTCCTACCACAGACAGGAAGCCTCTTCCTGCAGGAGTATCATGTGTTCTTTGGTTCAGATAGAACACTTTTAGATATGCTCCTCTAAATCAGTCACCTTATCAAATTCTCTTTCCAACTTGTCTCCTTATCTCTTCCTTCCTTCCTTCTTTCCCTCCTTCCTTCCTTCCTTCCTTCCTTCTTTCTTTCTACTTATTTTTCCTTCCTTCCTCCCCCTTTCTTACTTCCTTTCATTTTTCTTTCTTTCTTTTTCCTCCTTCCTTCATTCCTTCCTCCCCTTCTTCCTTCCTTTCTTTCCTTTTTCTTTCCTTATTTTCCCTTTCCTTCCTTCCTTCCTTCTTTCCTTCCTTCTGTCCTTCCTTTTTTCTTTCTTTCTTTTTCTCCTTCCATCCATCCTTCCTTCCTTCCTTCTTTCTTTGTCTTTCTTTCTACTTATTTTTCCTTCCTTCTTCCCCTCTTTCTTACTTCCTTTAATTTTCCTTCCTTTCTTTTTCTCCTTCCTTCCTTCCTTCCTTCTTTCTTTCTTTCTACTTATTTTCCTTCCTTCCTCCCATCTTTCTTACTTCCTTTAATTTTTCTTTCTTTCTTTTTCTCCTTCCTTCCTTCCTTCATTCCTTCCTTTCTTTCCTTTTTCTTTCTTTATTTTCCCCTTCCTTCCTTCCTTTTTTCTTTCTTTCTTTTTCTCCTTCCTTCAATCCTTCATCCCTTCCCTCTTTCTTCCCTTCCATCCTTTTTTCTTTCTTTCTTTCTTTCTACTTATTTTTCCTTCCTCCCCTCTTTCTTACTTCCTTTCATTTTTCTTTCTTTTTCTCCTTCCTTCTTTCCTTCCTTCCTTCATTCCTTCCTCCCCTTCTTCCTTTCTTTCCTTTTTCTTTCTTTATTTTCCCCTTCCTTCTTTCCTTCCATCCTTCCTTCCGCCCTTCCTTTTTTCTTTCTTTCTTTTTCTCCTTCCATCCTTCCTTCCCTCTTTCTTCCCTTCCTTCCTTCCTTCCTTTTTCTGCGCTCCTTGAGGTAAATTCTCTCATCTACTCTTATTATTGTGGAGTATTGGAGCCCAAAGCACTGGTCCCTCTGAATGAGACCAGAATAATTCAATCAGATTGGGTGAGATCTCATTTCAGGCTGTTTGCAGGCCGCTAAGCACAGGCTTTGCAGCTGTCAGAATCCCACACAATGCCTTGGGACCAGTGATTGACAGCGCTTGGGTTCTTTCAGGTTGAGTTCATCATTACATTACATTTTCCATGAAAGTTCTGCCCATTTTCTGTTGCGCCTCTGTGGCTTTCACATTAGCCTATTATTGCGAGTGTGTTTGTGTGTGTTCATCTGTGTCTTCATATATGTGAGAGTGTAGATACTTGTACGCAACACTGATTGATGGGACGGTCCTCATGGATCAACCTTGGGTTAAGTGCCTAGCTTAAGAGCAACTCACTTCCTGGATTCTGGGTCACCCCTACTTTGGATCAAACCTACTACCTTTGTCAGAGCATTCCACATTCTTAACCATCATGCTAAGGGATGGGTCAGGATGATTATCTAGCCTGTATTTTTTTAGCTTTAATACTTTTTAATGGCAGTGCTTTAAAGGGGATGAAATTTAAACAATATTTAAATACCCAGCTAAATAATGTATGTGCCACTAGGATCACTAAACAGAATGACAAAAATCACTGTTTTCAAACAAACTTCCTGAAAAATTGCTCTCACGCCAATGTTGTTGTGTTGGTCTTGATGGGTCTCTCAAACAAACAGAAGAATGTGGCACCACAGAGACACAGTGTTGCACTTCTTGGTCAAATAAACATAGAAATGGCTTGTTTATAGTTAACTTTATTGTTTACATATTATCCTGGGATAGGAGAAAGAATTTTAATGAAAAAAAACAAAAAAATCACACGCATCAACTTTAAGACCAACTACTGTAGTTGTTCAGACAACCCACAGACTAGTCAGTTTTGAAAATATGTAGTTTTGCACATCCCTAACTGGAGTACCACTACTCTGTGTGTTTTTGCGCCTGTGTATGAGTGTATACATGGTTGTAATAGTAAGTTCATGGACGAACAGTTCAGTAGCCCAGTTTGCTTCAAAAGGTCATGACCTGAAAGTGTAACCCATGCTTTACAGGGACAACGATCATGCATTCAAAATGAAACCTGATGGGGTTGGAAATGCCACTTCATATAACAGTTCTAAAGTGCCCTGAGATGTAGGGAATTACAAATTGAGGAAAATCTGCCTCCCTGAGTGCATAGCACTACTTTGAATGCTGTTGAATAGTGCAAACAGCTCGTGACTGGTGCATATCTCTGCATGCTTTTACTGATATCTACGCTGAGCCACAAACCCTTTTCAGAAATAAACATCCTGTGTTGCAGTTTGATCTCTGGATCACTCTCTCTCTCTCCAACCGAGAGCTGCTTTTCTTTTCTTTAGTATGTGCTTCATGTTTTTGAGAGCAGAAATCCGGAGAATTTACATGGCTTGGTTTGAGGTTTATGACATTTCTCAATTGTATACATATTGGTGTCACAATAGGAAACCTGTTTAAATAAAGACTTGAGTTTGCAAGCTATATACTATGTTTTTCACAAATACCTTGCTCATTCTCTCTCTCTTTCACATTGCTACACCTCTGTAGTTCATTTTATAGGTGCTAATTACACCTGTGTGGTGCTGTGAAATTGCTATATAAGTTTCACAGAGCAAGCCTTGCTGTGCTAGTGTAATAGGGAAGCCACACTATGTTTTAAGCATGTAAGCATGGAACACCATGCAGCTCCTCTTCTTAATTGAAATTTAAGGACACTATGTAATGCTTAAATTAAGTGTGTATTCTTTTAAATTCATATAATATAGAACAGGGTGAACTGTCAAAATGAGCTATTTCTCCATGTTTAATTTCCAGCCAAGAGGTCAGTCTGTGACTTTTAGCTGAGATCCAACATTTGTGAAACTCTAAACAATATCATTGACTTTTAGAAATAGCATTTTGAGGTACTCTGTTTGGTGCCTAATTAGAAATATAGAAATATAATTTGTTGATCTATCTAGTCTTAACCATCAAAATGTCTTTTGAATTATAGACAGTATCTCCATATAATCTATAACCAAGCTCCAAATGATCAAATTAAACATTTCTCTTTCTTTGTGTTTTCTGTTAGCTTATGGTTGGTAATTTAACTGATTAGCCTGCTAACCTAGCATACTTTATGACTAGCAAGCTCACTAATTAATCTACTAACCTAGTATACCCTTTCCAAGTAACTACTTGTAATGAAGTAAAATGTTGTTAATCATATAGATATTGCTTAGAAAAACCTTTAGTAACACTTAACAAAAAGGTTATATTTGTTAACATGAAATGGATCATGAAATGGACAATCAAATTTTCCTTGATATTTAGACATATAAGAGGTAATTGTACTATAAAAACATCATATCTTCCTCAGTCTATAAAGAGCATTTATAGTTGCCTGTTTGTGACGTCATGACACATTGCTCATTTGTATTTACACATCGCACAACATGTGTCATTGCACCCATGGTCCCGCCCACTGGCGCGCAGTTCAAGTCAAGAGAGCAGGCCTTCTGTGGCTAACTATTCCTAACTTAACACCTAAGGGAACCCATCTGGACTATTTTGAATTATTTTGTATATAAACATGAATTCACAGACTTTGACCACTGCCATGTATCTTGCCGCTTTTAAAAGACGCGGTGTCAAGTTACAACTCTGAAAGGGTGAAACAATTCTCTTTCATTCAGCTGCTGCCTCTGTTGCTTTGAGCACATACGCATCATGGACGCATTCTTTCGCCCATCTGCGCTATTTTTAATTGTTGGTGTATGTAAACATAGGACGTCTTTGACTATGGACAATGGACGTCTTTCCCCATTTCTGTGTGTTTCTGGCGATGTGCACCTCAGTGCGCCTATAGTATGTGTGTGCATCATTTCATAGTTCTTTGGACTATGATGTGTTTGTTTTTTTGTTTGTTTTTTTTTTTGGCTCATGTCAGCATGAATTGCATGTGAGCAGTCATAATACGATTCAAGCTTTGTAAAGGAACTGTTATTGAAGGATGGGACAGTTAAAAACACTTCAAATATGAAAGTAAACCATTTCATTCATAAATATTTCAAATATCGTGACTGTTTGATAGTTTACGGTGCTGTATGTTAACAGTGTTTAATATATTCAGATGCAGTGTGTTGGATGTGCGTTATGTGTAAACCCTGCAATTTTGTTTTATAATGTCGAGGTTCATTCTCTTCTGATTGAGTTTGCTGAATTTGAGGCATGATGTTAGCCAATCAGAACAGTGGGCATTTAAGTTGAAGTTTTAAGGAGGCGCTTAGGACAAAACTGAGTGTTTCAGAGAGAGAGCCAAAAACAGGGTGGGAATTATCATATATTACTAAATTGTGACTGTTTTAGAAGATAATTAAATTATATAAAAAAGCACTTCATGACTCATTTACTGCATTAGGGATCATGAACTAACAATAAATATTTTTAAAAACATCTTGGTTAATATTTATTTATTTTTAAAAAGTACTATTGTTCATTGTTAGTTTGTTAATTGTTAGATACACTAATGTTAATATATACCATTTTTAATTTAAACATTTATTTGTAATTGATGAAATTAACATTAACCAAGATTAATAAGTACTGTAAAAGTATTGTTCTTTGTTAGTTTATGTTGACTAATGTAGTTAACTAATGTTAATAAATACAACCTTACTGTTAAGTGTTACCAAACTTTTGAATTGTATAATGAGGTTCACTTGTGGAAATTTATGAATTTATCATTATTGTGTTAGGCATAACTAGAGAAAGATATAGGCCTGGTTAGCTGCAACATGATAATGTAAAAAGTTTTTGAAATAAACAAAATATCCAAGGGTGTAGGACTTCCCTGTACAATGACATTCTTGTGGCAGCATTTGGATTTCTGTGGGGACAGTTCCTTCTTTTCTGTCTGAATGTACACAGGAGCTGATTCAGATTAGAGTCAGTCTGAGCATTAGCAACCTGAATGCATGGCACACAACAAAACGTCTCCACCGGGCAAATGAATGGCAGCTCTCAAAGGGACTGTTTGTATTTTTGAGCTCTATTTGTTGATGGAAGCATTAAGCTCCATGACTGGCTAATATTTAGTCTATTATTCTTTGGCATGTGTGGAGATGGTTCTTCAGCAGGCCAATTTAGAGGTTCAGGTTCTACATATGCAGAGAAGACAAGAAAAGCTAAAAGCAGTGGCAAGCCACAAACAGAAAGCAGCCATACAGAGGGGTCCAAAAGTCAAAATCATGATGTTGGCCATTTTAAAGGTAATTTTTTTTTTAGCTTAGAATACTTCCTCCTATCCTAACCTAATATGCAAATATAACTATAAGTAATGCATGCATTGGTAGGTTGATTTCCCAGAAAAGTGTATATATTATTGTGACCAAAATATTGAAGCTCCAAAAAAGCACATAAAGGCAGCATAAAAGTAATCCATATGACTCCAGTGTTTAATCCATGTTTTCTGAAGCAATCTATGAACCAACAGAGCTGAGATATTCTTCAAGGGATTCCTCAGTGATTTAATGATGAGAGATTTTTCATTTTTGGGTGAACTAGTCCTTTAAGGCAAGTAAGGACACTCGGCGGCCATGTTCGTAAAACTTTGTTATGCTTCTAGGCTGCCTGCGGGACGCTATTGTCTATGAATACAAGAACAGCTCCTGTCTACTTGAATGGGGTTGAATCGACAAAACGGTTAATCAAGATTACGAGGAAATTACATATTTCAAATCAGCAATAAAATCTGACAACAATTGTGTCAAAAATAGTTTCTTTAGCTCAGTTTACGCAATAAAACACTGTTTTTCAGGCTAGTCCAGCTAATTTATTTGTTTTTTAGTATGTTTAACCCAGTTTGAGTCTGGACTATCTGTTTGTCGAACAATGGCTGAAGAGGGAAGTGTTCATTAAACCTGTCTGAAAACAATAATTATTTTTGCAATTCCGTTTAGTACCACTAGAGGCTCAGAAATTACATTGCATACTGTCACGAAAACAAACCAAATGCTAAGAAATTCTGTAATTCATGTTCAGTTATCACCTTTTCAATGTTTCTGCTGATAATGTAATTTGTAATGAACATTTTTTAGTATATTAGAAAAAAGCATAATAGATGCATTTTAATTACTGGACTTAGACCTCTGGACCCCATTGTACATAAATGCATTTACATGCATGTACACACACATGCACACAAACATTTCTTCATTGTGGTAGTCTGGCACTGTTTTGTAAATCCTCTCCCAGGCAGGAGTGCAAGGCTTTCAATGCCAACTGGCTTTTTATCTTGTGACATTTATTTTTCCAGAACTTTTCTTTTCTTTTCTTTTCTTTTCCATAAGGCTCAGCAGCTGCTGGTGCAGATGGGCTGAGTGGACCAAGACTCGTTGTAATAATATCTATTCCACATAAACAGACTAACAAATGTCAGCAGCTTGACGAACCATGTGAGTATGGCAACCTTTCCAGTGTCAGGAAAATGTTGCTGTCTGGGATGAGATTGTGGTGTGTGTGTGTGTGTGTGTGTGTGTGTTGGTACTTCTGTGTGTGTGCAGGTGGTATGGGAGATTGACAGTCTAACAGATGCTCCTTATTGGCTCTTTGGCTGGCAAACTACAGAGGAGGAAGTGATATGTAAGAGGTATACAGTTCATAAGCTGGCTGGGTGAATTTAGCATGTGTCTCTGTCTCCCTCTGGCAATCCATTATGTTGACTTTTTTCTTTTCTTTTCTTTTCTTTTCTTTTCTTTTCTTTTCTTTTCTTTTCTTTTCTTTCTTTTCTTTTTTTTTTTTTTGGTAGAATACTGTACATATTTCTCCATTTGCCTCTTATATACCTTTTTGACTGTTGTCCTCCTATTTCACTTTAAATAGATAACAGTTTTGCCTGACCAGGACTTTGATATCAGTATGAAGTCTGTTCCATACTGTAGCAGCATTCTGGTCAAGAACCACCCACTTAGACAGGAACAGATGATTCTTTTCTGTTTCTTTTTTTATCTCTCCCTTGTCAGGAGTCCATTCTGCCACCTTGTTGATCTTGCCAGATTGTGGTTGAGCAGGCCCCAGTGAATTGTGGAAAAGGTGACCTCTGGTGAATGTCTTTTGTTAAGCTTGTCTTACTCTCAGACGATAACACCTAGTGCCACAGAATGAGTAGAATAGATGGTGTTGTGGAATGTGGGTGTGGGTGAGGTAGGTTTTGCCTACAATATGAGGAACAAATGTCTCCACATAGATAGTAAAACCTGAAATTACCTACATTGTAACAACCAGCCAAAGCCTAAATTATGTGTTAACGGTTTGGGTGAGGGTTAGGTTTAGGGCAAGGGTTAGGGGATAGAAAAGACAATTATTCCAAAATATACTGTAACCTCGTGCAACCCCGCGTAAACATGTATGGATGTTGTATGTTGGCTTTGCTATATGCAGCACATACTTTAATTTCATTTAAACCAACTGATCTCAGTTCAGGAGACGCTGGGATTTCAGTAAAGGGTTAAACTTTTTACGCAAGTAGTCATGTGACAAAACAACATGGCGCTGATCACAGTGGAGATTGTCTTTGTGAGAAATGCCAACAAAACTTAATCTGGTAAGAAACCCAATACATTTTTTACATTGAAACCTGTTTAGGTCAAAAGATTAGAATCTTTAGTTTCATCCGATATGCCATTCTTTATTTTAGCGATTTATCCCGAAATGGCACGCTGCTAAACACAATGTACACTAATGTATACAATAGCACAAGGTTTTCATTAGAAATCCTATATTTACTGTACATTTTCACACTGAGAAAAAAGGATGAAAGTAAGGATGAAAATACAGTCACTTAAACTGTTCTGAGACCAGTGCAGACAGACAGCACACTGGAGGTTAAGCCATTCACTAAATAGGGAACAAAGGAGCAATAAATTCACATGTGTGTGTGTGTTGGGGGGGGTGGGGGGGGGTATAATACAAGGGTATTATGCTATAAATATGGTTTATGAGGACATTTCTAGTGTCCCCATATTTTAAAATCGCTTAAAAAACATACTAAACATGTTTTTTTGAAAATGTAAAAAGGTTTAAGGGTAGGATTAGGGGATAGAATCTATAGTTCGTACAGTATAAAAATCATTATGTCTATGGAGAGTCCTCATAAGAATAGCTGCACCAACATGTGTGTGTGTGTGTATTTGTGCATAATTATAAGAAAAGCCAAATAAAGACCCAAGTGATATTCAAATAATATGAAATAACCATTAAGCAGTTTCTAAAAGGTAAATATGTCATTTCAGAGACTTTTTCCCCACATTTTGTTTAACACGTTTCATGACTTTACTATAGTAATATTGGTAAATTGTCTGCACTTATATAGTGCCTTTTTTAACCTTAGCGGTTCCAAAGCGCTTTACACTGTGACTCATTCACCCGTTCACACACACACTTACACACACCAATGGCAGCAGAGCAGCCATGCAAGGTGCTAGCCTGCCATTTGGAGCAACTTGGGGTTCAGTGTCTTGCCCAAGGACACTTCGGCATGTGGAGTCATGTGGGCCGGGAATTGAACCGCTAACCAAGTCACACAACCGAATTTTGTGTGACTTTAAAAAACAATGGCAGCTTTTTTTTTAAAGTACATTTTGCTTTGAGGTTACTGTTGTATTTCTTTAGCAAGATGTGCCATTCAGTATGCATTTTCTTTATTTTTTTTTTATTTACCATCAAAACATTTGTGATACAGTTCAGAGTATCAGCTGTTATATGTAGTTTATTACACATTTTAAATAAAAATGAGGTATTGTTTAATTGCTGTAAACAAACATTGCAATTCTGCTACGCTGGGTCTCTGAGAGTTAAAGAGAATTAAGCATATATTTGGACCATTCAGACTTTGGCATTGTGACATGATTTTCATTGCAATTAAGCAAATTTTCCCTCAAATTCTCATTCTCACCAGAAGTCGCAGTGCTCATAAAAAATAGATTTTCTTTATGAAAAATGCTTTTCTTCCCCTTTGGAGTTTGTTGTCAATGGTGACTTGGACATGTTTTTGTAAGAACTGTATCTATGTATGGGACTCTATCTATTTGAGTGTTTTTTTTTTTTTTTTTTTTTTTTTTTTTTTTATATCATGACATGAAACGGAGCAAATGCACATTTAGGCACTTGCTAAATTATGTGGAATGAGGTATTTTCCATACTGGAGATGTAATGAGAGGACTGCAAAAATATGACATTGTGCCTATCTGTAGAAGTCAGGTCTGATTATCCTCGTTATTTCCTCCTTTCTGCAGGAATTAATGAGCTCTGAATCCCACACCTTCTCATCAGCGGGAAATTCAGGCCAACACCAGTAATAGCCAGTTAAATGAGAGCACTGCGGCCTAGACCGGAGATGATGGACAGATGTGTCTGAAACAGGGTGAAGGTGTCACTCAGTGTTCTATTTTATCTGACCATAGGCACTGAAGATCTATTTTTAATTAGAAATGGTGGTGGATCTATCAGCATATAGACTTTTGAC
The DNA here is from genome assembly GCF_019703515.2 of Myxocyprinus asiaticus. NCBI lineage: Eukaryota > Metazoa > Chordata > Actinopteri > Cypriniformes > Catostomidae > Myxocyprinus > Myxocyprinus asiaticus. The sequence goes on from NC_059384.1 coordinate 7,141,072, forward strand.
TATTGTCATGAAGTCTGGTCCAAACTATAGTGTATTCTGGTCTAGAACTATGCACTCAGACAGGAAGGGGCTATCTAATCAACATTTAAAGAGACAGTTCGCTTTTTTACGTGATGTTTAGGAGCGGGTACATATTTTAAATATGAGTAAAGGGATAGTTCACCCAAAAATGAAAATCAGTGACCTGCTCTCATTTTGCACGAAACCTGTAGGAAGTTCTTTTTTTTGTGGAACACATAAGGAAAGGTGTGTAGACATATTTGTTTCCTGGTGGACTGATGACAACCTGTGCTACCTGGAAATTGAGATGTATATCCAATCAGGATTAAATAAAGCCAATCGGATTCGAGTCTGTGAACGGTCCGAGGGTTTGCTTGCATCTGAGGCTTAGATCAATCAGCATGAGCTACAGAGTTGGTCGTGTGCATATGTGTGTTTGTGTCCATATTTATGTGTGCAGATACATACGGTATCAAAGGGGTTGAGGCAACCAGTAACGCTGTCCTGGGTCTCTGGATCTATAGTGACAGATTAATTAAAATGGGGGCCAAAACATGATTGGGCATGCGATTGCTGTCAGATTCTCCAGCACCACTGCATGTGTTCTGATCCGCTGTGGTTTCAATAACATGAACAAGCTCATGTGATTAAGCTCTACTTGAGTGGAAGGAACTTTTCAGAGCAAGAACCCTCCTGTCAGATCAGACTTAGCATTTGAGATCCTCTGACAGGCCTGTTGGGCTTCAGGAGGAGATTTGCCAAAGTAGTTTTTTCCTCTTGTATTTCGTTTCTCTCAGTTTGGTCTGTCTTGCAGATCAGAACAGTCTCTAAAAGGAAGTGTTGAGGAGTAACTAGAATAGATTAGCTGTTTTAAAAATGGAGTAGCTTTCCCACTAACAAACTACTTTTTCTAATGAGTAGGAGTGTAGTGTGACAAAACCAACCTAGTCTCATAGAATTAATGTTACTATAATTACATTTTTTGCAAACTGAGTTTTATGTGCTGCTTTCTAAGTTTTGTTGCAGTTTCCTGGTGAAATTAACACTCGAGGTGCTACAACAACTATGCTTTTTATTCACTTTCACACAAATCATGAGCACTATGGATGTTTTGAACTTTATAAACACTTTAACTGTAACACATCGTTTGAAAAATGATACATTTTAATGCTTGTATTACATACAATTAGCCACGTAAAAATCATTAGCCTTTATAATGATGAATTGGAAAGTCTGTTTCATTCCAGTGAATCAGTTTATTTATTTTTGTATTTAGTTTAAACATATCTGTTCAAATGCTACTTGAAGATGAAGTGTGATATTTTGTCATAGAGGCAACTATAAGTAAATCATTATTAGGTTGATTTCCTTGAAAAAGTTAGGATTAGGGTTAACACTATGGCTCTGTGGCACTAACAAAACTTTGCTCTGTTTGTTTGAGCAGCCTTACATAGCAATATTGGTTCAACTAATTCTGTTTAATGGCACTAGTCTCCACCTTAAACTGTCACCCTAATAGAGACCCATTGTTTTTGTGCCAGATAAATATTGCTCTGATTATTCAAAAAATTATATGCTGTGTTTATAATTTGGTAATTTCAATGTAGTTAGCTACTTTTTGTTAGTAACATGTAGTGAAGCAACTGTAACTTCTTAAAAAGGTGCCACAGTAGCTTCCCCAGCACTACTGAACAGAAGAGGTTGATTGTAGTGGAAGTGTTTATGTTAATCAAACCATTGATCTAAACCCTGGCCAGGAAATAGATACTGAATCCCAGATAAGTGTAGTGGGTCATTGCTCATCTCAACCCCTTATCTGTACTACAATGTACCCTGACACCAAATCAGAATAGAGTGTGCAGCATTCAGGCATCTCAGGAAAGGTTCCTGCCCACAGCAACGATCATACTGCCAATCCACTCCACAACAGACACATGGGTCATTTAGTTATACACTCGCTCTCACAAGCAGACAGATAGATGGATGTGACACCCACCTTGTATAGAGTAGGTGCAGGGAAAATTGTTTAGTCTAACTTATTCTAAGACTCTAACAGATGACACTTTTCTTGGAGATTCAGCTAGGTGCTGTCAAAGGAAATGAACTCCACTTTTGGCAGCTGAGGACTGTTAAAACAACCACATAGTTTAAGTTTTTGAGTGGATATGGTGTTCTGAATATGTGTCACTACAGTAACTTGAGCTGAACAATCACAGCTCGGTGTTCACATGGTGTACAGATGCAATGTGAGAAGTTTCCAGTATGCTAATCTAAAATACTGTGCAAAGTGACACAATCACAGCCAGTAAGAACATATTTGACATTTAATTTTAAAATAATATCTTAAAAACACAATGTTCATAATGATAGACACAGCAAAACATGACGCAACAATTTTAAAAAAACAGCTGCGACTGTTTTAAATGGTAGGCTAACTGATATATTCAACGTATAAATAGGCTAAAGGGTCATTTAGATTGAATGTGTTCTTGCTCTAAAAAAGCTAGAGACGTGGACCTATTAAACAAAATGTATGGCTTGAAATAACTAGGGATTGGTAAAAAATACAGATTTTCAGATTAATTGCGATCTCCATCGGAATTATCCCAATATCGATTCTTAAAATCCCAAGATCACTGCGAAGTTAAGCAACCAGATCCTTTCACTGCTTGTTTATAGTAAAAGTTTTGTTTGTTTCGTTCTGTGTAATGTGTGTCCAAAAACAAGATCCATGCAATCCATTTGTTATTGAATTATGTTTTTTTTATTTTTTTTATTTTTATTAATAACCTTTCTGTCTTTAGAGTCAGTTGTTAAATAAAAAAATAAAATAAAAAATAAATAAACAGCATGGATGTGCTAAAGAAGCCGTGCAACTTCACTCTAAGGTGAACAACACTCCTGTGAGATGCTGCTGCCAATCTTAAAGACTACTGATTTAGGACTTGTTATAAATATCAATGGAAATACTTGTAAATATAACAAATTATGCATGTAAACAATATACTTGTGACAATATATATATATATATATATATATATATATATATATATATATATATATATATATATATATGCAATTTTAAGACATATTTATTGATGGATTTATACATTTTTAAAAAGCTAAAATGTAACCAAAATGATGAAAAACTAATTATAAAATACAATTTGTAAAATTAATATTTCATAATATACCAAGTTAGAAGGCTCCCTGTATAATTAACAGCATTAGCTGAGAGAGAATTTATTTCATATGTAAACAAAATGGACATTATAACTGAAATATACCCAAATTAATATTAAATAATTGAATCAAGATCTTATGAATCAGAATCAGTTTGAGAAATCTTTATCAACACCCAGCCATAATAGGGATGCCAATAAATCAACCCAATACTGATTTATCAGTTATAATTAGTGCTGTCATTCAATTACATTTTTTAATTGCGATTAATTACATAATTTTTCATAGTTAATCGTGATTAATCACACATTTTGAAAAGTCTTAAATTTTACTCTCTATGTACTTCCTTTCCTGTCAAAATGCACTTATTTCCTTTTTAGGAAAGAAAACAAAAAAAATATGTAACAATAATGCTTTATTAACATTTTCCAAACAAAGCCTTCCACAGTATAAAGACAGAAATGCACTAAAATATCACCAATTCAAGTAACATTAAACATTCCCCGAAGTCTAAGTAGGAGGTTGACTAACTGAAAGAACTAGTTCCCACATAGGTTGCATATTCATTGCAATGTGCAGTACATTTCTTAAACTCTCATCCTCCACAATATTAATCGGCTGACAGACTGTGGCTATTTGCTTTGCTACAGCAATCATGCAGCCGCATTCACGATTCACGTCACGGCATCAACGCCAGTGTCAAGGGCTCCACATGAAAAGCGCTTACAAACAACTTCTCATTCTGCATTTTCATGATAGTTAAAACTTGACGTGCTTCCGTGGTAATTAAATTGTGCATTACAGAGGCTGCAAAGTACTTGATTTCTATAACAAGTCCCATCTGGAAATGTTTTGTGCAACATATAGTGTTAAGAGGTCCTTTCTCCATAATTTTATCAATGACATGGCTGTTATGTGTGTTTGTGGTTTTCTGCATCAGATAATGACTCGGGGCGGACACATCGCAAAGGTTCCGCCGTAATCCAACCAGTATCTATGCTGGTTTATGCTTTATTATTGGTAAATGCATTAATCACAATTTAATAAAAAATAACACTTTAAACTTATTAAATTAACTGCATGCATTAACGCGTTAACTTTGACAGCTCTAATTATAATCAATATTAATCATAAAATTAAATTATATTTAGACTTTGTACACATCTTTGGTTTTGTGTCACTGAAGGGGTACTTGATTTGCAACTTCTCAGAGGGAGTTTTAACATGTAGCATGTTGTGCTTTAAAACCCTCTCCAAAAAGTGTTTCTAAATTCATCCCATGTAAAAAAAAAAAACAAAAAAAAAAAAAAAAAGAGAAGAAAAATCAAAATGAATAAACTAGTCACAATTTGACTAGTCACCTGACAACCAACTAGTCGAATTGTGAGGACCATCCTGTGTTATTCCTAGTCAGTCACACATTAGAAACCTTTTACAGGAAGTTGTAGCTAGCTAGCATTCAAAGGAGAGTTTCTCTGAAACAAAACAGCTGCTGAAGCATGAGCTTATTAATAAAATAAATCACAGTAATTAAATTAGCCTGGAAAACTTTTCCTCTAGTGAGCTGTTGGCTGATAATGCAACAGAATACTCGTGTTTGCTCTCTAAATGAGAAATGAGTTCAACCTGTCTTCTATAAGAATGAAGATTAAACATCGTAGTTGCTGCTGCTGGGATTCCGCCTACACATATAACAATGCACATAAATGCATTAAAGGCTTTTCTTTAACCGGCTTTTACAAACTTCATCTAATGGGTTTATTCTGCTCCTGTCATTCTCATTAAAACATGAGGACGTGTTCTCAGGAGGTCATTTAGAGTGAGCACAAACATCATGGATTCGTATGTGACTGTCATTTTACAGAGAGCATTGAGCGTGCTCAGGAGCGTCACACCTATTTTTTGTTAGGGGGCTCTAGTGGCAGTCCTAGCTCACTTGGTACCCTAGGTCAGACAAGACATGACTACAGAAAAAACAACATTTTTTTAAAGGGATAGTTCACACAAAAATGAAAATTCTTTCATCGTTTTTTCATATCTTCAGAAGTGATATGATAGGTGTGGGAAAGAAACAGATCAATATTTAAGTCCTTTTTAACCAATATGTGTAAGAATGTGAAAGTGGAGATTTATAATAAACAAGTACTTAAATATTGATCTGTTTCTCACCCACACCTATCATATCGCTTCTGAAGACATGGATTAAACCACTGGTGTCTTATGGATTACTTTTATGCTGTCTTTATGTGATTTTTGGTGCTTTGCCACCATTCACTTGCATTGTATAAACCTACAGAGCTGAGATATTCTTCTAAAAATCTTTGTGTTCAGCAAGAAAGAAAGTCATACACATCTGGGATGGCATGAGGGTGAGTAAATTATGAGAGAATTTTTATTTTTGGGTGAACTATCCCTTTAAGTATGTATTTAAGCAAAATAATTTAGCTTTTTAAACTCTCTGAATGTTGGCACCATTAAGACATTTTGGTCTTGTGATACGGACCCTTTTCAAATTTCCAGTTTGGAACACGGAAATAAACCACTGTATAGAGGTGAATGGAAGACCACAGCAAATATTATTTTTGCATTCCCATTTGCGCCAATGGCAAAAGAAAAAAATCTACTATTTCCATAGTAATAAAATAAAATATAATAGTAATAAAATATAGAGAGATTAATTACCGGAGTCATAATTGAAAGATGCTAAATTTACTGTCTTTCCTCAGCAGCTGTATTTGAAACCTCACCACAGCAGTCTTTTTTTTTTTTTTTTATTAATGCCAGAGTAATATTACACAAAGAATGATGTTATAAATGTACACTAAATAATTAATATAAATGGAAAATCTAAAAAAGTTTGTTAGATTAATAATATTAAATAAATTGGAAACTGGTCATCACAGTCCGTAAAAAGGGTATATTGTTTTCATTTAGTGTGTGAGGAAGTAATCCTAAGCAAATTCATACTTTTTTTTTTTTTTTTTTAATAAACCAAACAAAATTGCCACTGAACTAGACAGTAAGTAATCAGCAGGCATTTTCGTAGAAAAGAGCAGCTTCTACATTTTGTTAATAGTCCCAAAAAAGTCATATGTTTTAAGTGACATGAGAATGGCTAGATTATGACAGAATTTTTAGAGGAAGGCATGACTCGATTGGACTGACCAGATTTCGACATGTGAATGGGTGATTTGTGCCACAGAGTTTTAGACAATCACTTTGTTTTTTTTACCTACAATAACTGCACAACTAATTTTCAGAGATATACAGGTAAACATTTTTTAAGTCTAATTGGCTCAAAAGAGGTCACGTGCCTTAGTTTGAAGGGGCATGGCGCTTCGGAGCACGTTCATAAGAATTTAAATGTTGCAGCAAAACATTACAGAGTTCTAATGAAAACATATTCTTGCTGTATTCCCATTGACAAGACATTGGTCACAGTTGTTGGAAAAAATTGCAGTCACGTCTCTGCTGATGGACAGAGTGGTACTATCCTCGGAAATGCATATGAATTTTCAAACTGTTTATGCCATTCCAAATGACAAAAATGGGGAAAAACATTAATAGGACTCAGGCAGTATCTGTAGAGCAGCAATGGCCATTTTCATTTTTGAAAAATAGATGATACGTATTCTAAGTGAGCCTTTTTAGTTTAATGTCAAATTTGTTATGCTGTGAAAGTGCCACTCCTCAAACAGAATTTTTGAGCTCTGGCTTGATTGCTTCCACAAAATTCATTAGACTTTTGACCCATTCAGACAGAATCGCATCCTCAGCACTGTGTATTTGGGTTTTCTGTCTTTTTTTTTTTTTTTTGTTAATTGCAGGTAGTCTAATGCACAGAATGACAGATGAAATTGTAGCCGTAGGCTTTTGACAGCGTCATCAAATCACTGACTGCGCTGACATGTGATGTTTAATTGGATTCATGGCCTTGAGATATATCTATCTCATGCTTACTAAGTGGAATTTCTTGCATTTATAAGATTATCACAAACGTCGATATACCCAGGAAACAACTGGCCAGACTTAGCAATTTCAGAGCTGCTCAATAATGAAACGCAGCGTCTCACATTAAGCTTAAGAGGATTTGAATCTTTAAATGGAAATCAGACTGAGCGCTCCCTTTCATCTTCTAAGAGAAGCCGTAAGTGTAAATATTATTAAAGTGGGAGTAACTGCATCTGTGCCACAAATTATTTTGAGATGCTATACACTATTTTTGCTAGTCGTCATCTCCATCAGGCCTTTGACAAATCTTGGGTGCTTGCAGAAACGTCATGGCTGTTCAAACTTCAAAAAATATTTGTATCTTTTATAATTAAATTGCATTATTGTAGGTAAAAAAGAGTGTTTGTCTTAAACACAGAAACTAAAATAATCCATTCTCGTCTACGTTTTTTCTTCAGCAGACCATTAATTTCTTCACTTTCATGTCACTCTAAACTCTAATTTTTCTCCACCAGAACAGAAAAAGGAAATATTATTAAAAAAAAAACTATACTTTCCATAACGGGAATGCATGGTGATCACTCACTGTCAAGTTTACTTGTTATTTTTCATTTTTTTTTTTATAATCGGTGCTAGATTGGGATTTGAACCCTCATCCACTTCCATGCTATGCAAAAACTTGACCACTAGACTAACACATCTATCAACCTAATAAACGTAGTATATTAATTTTATTATAAAGAACTACGAAATTTTTGAAAATAAAGTGCCACTGGTGCCTCCTCAAAAACAGGTGCATGTCACCCTGGGCTCTAGTGTTTTTCTACCGCCTATGTGGTTCTCCTCACATTGTGCTTAATTTTAGTTGTCTGCTAGCTAATTATGATTTGTGAGATTTGATTAGCACAGGAAACAGATTTCGTCCATGTTGGAGCTCTGCCGTTTTATAGAAGAACCTTATAAGGGAAGCATCAAAAGCTCAGGAAAAGCCATTTCCCATTCTATGCTGTGACTGACAGCCATAAGTGCTCGCCTGGTGGTTAGGCTGGATTGAGTGGTTTGATTGGGCCCATTGTGTCCCTGTGTGAGGGAGATTGACAAAAATTACACAAGCTGCCATTTCCAAATGCCACTTAAAGCTCAGCCTGAGAGCATCTCTGTTTTCATCTGTTTTGTTTTGTACATTCATTTTCTACATTTCTTTGCATTTCATCTGTGCTAGCAGCATTAAATTTGGACTGAAAATTGTGTGTGTGTGTGTGTGTGTGTGTATGTGTGTGTGTGTGTGTGTGTGTGTGTTTGCGTGCGCGCATCTGTCCTTCCTGGTGAAATGACCAGCGTAGACTAGCATGCATTTCCATGCCTACCTGTTTTTTGCTGGTTAGTGCTGGTCCATTGCTGGTTAGCTGCTAGACCAGCAAAATGTGTTCACCAAGAAGGAGGTCATGCTTGCTGGTTAAGCTAGTTAAAACCTGATGTACAATATTTTTTTCTGACCTTTACGATTGTTGCTTGTCAGATTGTAAATCAAGATCCCTAGAGAACTTGGGTAAAAGCCAAGACAAACTGTGTGACATTAACTGTCACTTATGACAGACTGTGTGATATACATATTAGCTAAGACTTTGGACATGATTGGGAGTGTTGCTGCTGGTGCCTAGCTCGAGTCTGTGTTTGTAGCCTGCTAGCTTTTTTAGCAAGGCTTATCTATCTGTTTTCAGATTTTAATCTTTAATCTCTGCCATTTTTCAGCATGCATCTGTTTTTTTCTACATTATTCTCTTATCACGATTCAACTGCGTGCATTTTTCCGCATGCATCCGCTTTCTATTTTTATCGCGATTAAACTGTGTGCATTTTACCATGCACACCCGTTTTCTCCTCTGTGTTACACGGATTATTGCATCGTTCTCAAAGCACCACTTACAAGAACAACCATAACAACAAACAATTGCGTGAGGGATTCACATCGATCTCAAACCTTCGCCACTCGGGAACAACCAACAACAACAAACAATTGCGGTAAGTCATGGCATCCGTCATGTTATTGCTTCCTGCATTACATGCCACATGTTTACTATAGCTTCTTCTGTCAGCAGTGAGGGATTTACATGTGATAAATGTAAGGAATTAGTCAGTCTGACGGAGAAGATTAATGAGTTAGAGACACGCATCCGAACGCTAGTGGAGGTCAGTGAGAAAGAGAAGCCGGTAGATACTGTTTCAGATGCGGATAGTACAGCGAGCAACACACACACTTTGGTTCCGGCTGTAGAGCCCCTGCAGCAGGGCATTTGGGTGATGTCTCGGCGGCATACTCGCTCAGCAAAACGAAAGTCCAATCGATTCTCCCTACTCAGTGATGCACCCACTGAGAATCATGTTGAAAGCACCCTGGTAATAGGAGATTCTATTGTAAGGAACGTGGAAATAGAGACTCCAGCCACTATTGTTAAATGCAGTTCGGGGGCTCAGGCGTCTGACATCAGATCAAATTTACAAGTGCTGGCTAATGCAAAACGTAGATTTTCTAAAACTGTTATTCATGTCGGCACTTATGATGTCTGGCTTCACCAGTCGGAGATCACTAGAGATAATGTTAAAGAGGTGTGTGAACTTGCAAAAACGTTGTCAAACACTGTAATACGCACTGGCCCCCTCTCTGCTCGTCATGGTGACAAGGTTTATAGTAGATTAGAGTCACTAAATGGATGGATGTCTGAGTGGTGTCTGGAGAATAACATAGGATTTATAGACAATTGGAAGAGTTTTTGGGGTAGACCTGACCTGCTAAAAGAGACAGACTCCATCCCACCAGGGAAGGTGCCGCTCTCCTCTCTAGTAATTTGGCTCATAAACTTAATAGTGACAGAATTTGACTGACCAGGGCCCAGGTCAGGAAGCAGACAAACTAGCTAATCCGAATGTCTGCTAGCTGCCTTGAGATGCCACACAGATCACTTAAACTACAACACATAGAGACTGTAGGAATTTGGGTAGTATAAATGCACATTTTATGGATTAAAGTGTCTGCGTACCTTCACCATAATATGCAAGGAATTTTATAATGGAATTATCCTTGTTCAACCACCATTATAAGAAGGATAAATGACAAATAATTTGATTATTTTTCTGAATATAATTCTCCACCATTAAAATTGAAATACAGTGGCTCGTTGTATCTCTGTACTTAATTGCTATCTAACATAAAACTAACAAACACATATAGACAAACATGAAAAACAGGTTGTGAGTGAACTGTAACAGTAACTTGAATTGAAATTATCTGTACAGAGAAAATGACCTTTATGGAGTCTATATACAATACCTTGAGAACCACTGATGCTTAATTCAGTCTAACTTGACTTGGAAACGGGTAACTCGAATTATATTAAAGAGACCAGGACTTTCAGCAAAAGTCTGGAGATGTACTTGCATTTCCTTGCTTTTCCTTGCGTTTCCTTGCGTTGCATGGTTCTTTGGCTGTTTGTAGAAAGTTCTGGTTGTTTCGTCAATGTTTTGGACCATTAAGGACTGTTAAGATCATGGATGTCGGGTTGTTGTGGGAATGATGAAGCGGGCTTTGAAGCGAGGCCTTCTGCATGTGTGAGCCGTAGAGCAGAGAGTGAGAAGAGTTTCCTCGGAACTTCGCGTTCCGAGCTTTCTTGGACTCTACATTGTACAGAACTTTAGGGGGCGCTGGAGAAGGCTAAGAGCCATGAGGGCAAGAAAGCGTTTGTCCGAGGTGGGGAGACTTTGTACTGTTGAAGTTGACTGCACCCCAAAGGTGTCTTGAGCCAATCAGAAATGTCTTTTGCTGGGTCACAGTCATTTGTCTGTCCCTCCTTCTGAAGGGGGTTAATGTTCCTTTGTCCCGTTTCCCGCTCGAAAAAGTATGTTTTAATCATACATTTTATATATCTCGGATACAACTGAATATATCAAAAATTAATCAACATAAACATTCAATAAATGCAGAAACAATCTCAACGATAGTAAACATGATGTGCTTGTCATGAATGGTTACCATTCTAATAAAATAACATGAATAAAACAATATTAAATATTATAATCATCAATTTGTCAGTTAGAAAAGTGATTACAGGTCATAACAACATCCTTTTCAGAATTATCTAGAAAGGCTAGGTATTGTGTACATTTTGGTACAAAAAGGGAGATTCTGTGCATTTTATAGGGTTAAATCAGCACTGTGTACTGTGACTCTGTGTGAAATGTTCATGGATTAAGATTAGATGTCCTATAAAGTGTTCAAAGGGATCCTTCCAAAGACAGTAAGACAGTTTTCAAACTCTCTCGTCTCGTACAGAGCTTTAGCATGTCACACAGGTAATGTCTCATTTTAATTGTCAAATTGGTTAAATCAAAGGACAAAGGAGTGTCTTAGCTTTCCATGGGTTTTTCCATGGTGACGGTTCTTTATCTATTTCTTGCCTATTGAGGGGGTTTCCTAAGAGTGTGTTTGGACAGATCTGCCCTTTGTTCTTTGACAGTTTTATTGGCCAGATGCATGTCTTAGCTAGACTCCTTGGGGCCAGCAGAGCAGAGTCCCCCAATTTATGACTCTGAGGAATGTCTGGAGTGACTGCTGGCCTGTGTGTGTCCTAGCCCCAACAACTTGGAAGTAAATATCCTTGTAGATCCTGGATTTAAGTCCTTCAGCATGGAAATTAATAATTCCTCTACCCATAAGAGCCTACAAGACTGTATCACCTAGATATCATATAGAGACTGTGTCTTTTCCCCGAACTACCAAACACAAAACTCTCACTAAATTATTTAGAAAACATTTGAAGAAAAATTTTGTTAAAAAAAAGATCATAGTATGGATGTGCTGTGTTTGACTGAATCCGGATGAATCCCGACTGAAACCTGGCTTAATCCGGATGAATATATTAGTTTAAATTAATCTACTCCCCCATGTTATTGTTTAAACATGAGCCTCATCTGAAGGGTCGAGGACGAGGTGTTGCTGCAATTTAAGGAAGTTTTTGGTGTTACTCAGAGGACAGGATATAAGTTTAAGTCTTTTGAACTAATAATGCTTAATGTGACACCATCAGATACAAATAAAAATCTCTGTCGTCTTTTGCCCATACTACAGTATATAGATCACCCGGGCCGTATTCTGATTTCCTTGGTGAATTTGCAAATTGTCTATCAGATCTAGAAGCAACTGTTGATAGAGCTTTAATTGTTGGTGACTTCAACATTCACATAGATAATGAACATGACACATTGGGATTAGCATTTATCAAAATTCTCAACTTTCTTGGAGTCAGACAAAATATGACAGGACCAACTCATCGCCATAATCATACGCTAGATTTAATTCTGTCATATGAATTTGATGTTGATTCTATAAAAATTATGCCACAGAGTGATGGCATCTCAGATCATTACCTCATCTCTTGTATGCTGCGATCAGCTACTGTTACTCAGTGTTACATCTACACCATGCTATCGTTCAGGTAGAACTATTCTTTCGACCACTAAAGATAGCTTCACTAATAATCTTCCAGATCTATCTCATATACTCAGAAAGCCACAAACTCTAGAAGAACTTGATGTAATAACAGAAAAATTAAATACAGTCTTCTCTAGCACTCTTGATAGTGTCGCCCCCCTTATATTAAAGCAAATTAAAGAAAAAAGCCCTGCATCATGGTACAATGATCACACTCATGCTCTCAAGAGAGCAGCTCGGAAAATGGAGCGCAAGAGGAAGAATACAAAACTAGAGGTATTTCGCAGTGCATGGAAGGATAGTGTCTGCAGCTACAGACAGGCACTAAAAGCTGCCAGGTCAGCATATTAGAAAACTCATAGAAAATAACCACAACAATCCTAGGTGTTTATTCAGTACTGTGGCTAAATTGGTTAGGAATAAAGCCTCAACTGAACCAGATATTCTGTCGCAGCACAAGAGTAATGACTTCATGAATTTCTTTACTGATAAAATTGAAATAATCTGAAATAAAATTGGAATTATGCAATCACCTGTCACAGTACCTCAGAAAACAGAGTCTCGTAATTTTCCTCACGAGCAGCTTCAATCCTTCATTGTCATATGTCATGAAGAGCTAACAAAACTTATCGAAACATCAAAAGCCACAACATGTATGTTAGATCTAACACCAATTAAGCTCTTAAAAGAGGTATTCCCTATAATCTCAGAAACTCTTTTTAATATTATTAACTCCTTGCTATCCTTAGGACATGTCCCAAGAAACTTTAAAATGGCAGTTATCAAACCGCTTATTAAGAAACCACAGCTTGATCCTGTAGAATTGGCTAGTTATAGACCGATTTCAAATCTCCCATTTATGTCAAAAATACTGGAAAAGGTAGTGTCCTCCCAACTACAATATGTTAATTTCTACAGAGAAATGGTATATATGAACAATTTCAGTCAGGATTTAGGCCCCACCACAGTACAGAGACTGCACTTATCAGAGTTACAAATGACTTGCTCCTATCATCTGATCGTGGCTGTATTTCTCTTCTAGTGCTTTTAGATCGTAGTGCTGCCTTCGACATCATAGATCACAACATTCTCTTGAGTAGGAATGAGAATTATGTTGGCATTTGTGGACTTGCATTAGAATGGTTTAGGTCCTATTTAGCAGACCACTACCACTTTGTCTATTTAAATGAGGAATTGTCAAATCAAACAAAAGTTAAGGATGCAGTGCCACAGGGATCAGTTTTAGGGCCTCTGCTTTTCTCCTTATATATGCTTCCCCTAGGAGATATTATCAGGAATCATGGAATATGTTTCTACTGTTATGCCGATGATACCCAACTTTATATTTCTTTGAAACCCGACGAAATTTCCCAATTCTCCAAATTAGCAGAGTGTATCAATGAAATCAAAGATTGGATGGCCAGAAATGTCCTTCTACTCAATTCCAACAAAACAGAGGTACTAATTATTGGAACAAAAACCTCTAAAAATAAGCCGCTAAAATATAATTTGACTCTTGATGGATGTACTGTTAAATCGACTTCTACAGTGAAGAACTTAGGTGTAATATTTTTTAGGTGTACCAATTTGTCCTTTGAAAATCAAATTTCCAATGTTTGTAAAACAGCGTTCTTCCACCTCAGAAGTATTGCTAAGTTACAACACATGCTCTCTGTTGCTGATGCCGAAAAACTAATTCATGCGTTCATGACCTCAAGACTAGATTATTGTAATGCATTACTGGGAAGTATCCAGAAAGTTCAATAAATACATTTCAAACTACATACAAAGCTTTGAATGGTCTAGCTCTGCAGCACTTAAGTGACCGTCTACCATGCTATATTCCATCACGTTCATTACGATCACAAAATTCTGGCCTGTTGTGTGAAAAAGCCACAAAAGGAGGTAGATCATTTTCCTATTTGGCTCCTAAACTATGGAATAGTCTCATTAACACTGTTCAGGATGCAGACACACTCACACTTGAGTTTAAGTCTAGACTAAAGACTCATCTATTTAGCCAGGTATACACCTAATTTATCCATCAGCTCACAATTAGGCTGCTTTAGTTAGGCCTGCCAGAACCAGAAACATTTATCATGATCTATAACTGCAAAAAAATGTATGGCATCTACGTTAATATTATTCTATTTGTATCCCTGTCTCAACCTCGGGATTCCTTTCCTGAGATCACCAGAACCGGCTAGATCCAGCTCCGTTCCTGCTTAGTGTCGGACTCCAGTGCTACGTGTCTCTGAATGATGATGACTAAATGCAGCCGGTGCCAGCCAGACATCACTTCAGTTTATTACGATGGACTTCAGAGGATGAACTGATGCCAACTCTAACCATAAGACATGGGATACTTCATATGCCACTGCCTGAACCTTGGACTTAGGATAGACCTTACTGAAATGACCGGCCAGTTGAACTGCGATGCACCTCATTCATCTCTGCCTGCATCACCTTGGTCTAATGATGGACTACACTCCTGTAATGGAATGCATAGACTATCAGTTAATTGCCAACAAACAAAGGACAATGCATCTATGTAAATATTTGCAGTCAATGCAGGATGGACTTCAAAGTCATTAGTCATTAATCTTACAGTTCATACAAAATCATTGTTTATACACTGGCCCTTAACACTTACTTAGTTTACTCATTTATGTGCACTGCACATAAATAAATAATATTGCCGTTATATTCATGCTGTTAGCCAGAGGGGAACTGGCCCAAGCAGTGAGCCTGGTTTCCCCCAAGGTTATTTTTCTCCATTAACCAACATCTTATGGAGTTTTGTGTTCCTTGCCACAGTCGCCTTCGGCTTGCTCACTGTGGTTATAAATACAATTATTATTTAATTACTTATTTTTATACAAAATTTACAATCATATTTAATGAAACTACACAATGATGACTCTAAGGCTTTATAGATATTACAGTTTCATTTTCTGTTTATGCATGATTTTCTGCAAAGCTGCTTTGAAAGGATGTGTGTTGTGAAAAGCGCTATTCAATAAAAACGACGACTTGAGTGGTCGTTTTAAGTCAACACTCCACATCTATTCTGACATCTTAATTTTCACCTGAAATTTTAATTGTAACATTTCTGACACTGTCAGAACTTCATTTGAGGCTAAGGCTACATCCACTTTAATTCTGAAAAGTCTGAAAACACATAAATCCCCTTGCTGTGCATGCAAAAAACAAACAAACAAAAAAAAAAAAACGTAAGAAACGTGGCCCTGTGTGAACCACAATTGTCCTCATGTTCCGCCGCCGGACAGCCATTCAGGGTAAACTTCATGTCGCTTTTGAAGGAATGCAATGTGAATGTTGAATAAAGAAACAATTATAGTATCTTTAACAACATTATCTAAGTGGATAGCAGGCACAACAACACAACTACAACATGGGCCGCCATCTTGATTGTTTTGGGCTGAATGGATCACATGACAAATACGCTATCATTTTTGAATATCTCTTTTTCCCCTGTCCACACTACAATGTGAAGACGGTGTTTTCAAATGTATCCACTTGGGAGAGTGAAAAGCTCAGATTTCGCTGGATTAAAACACTGTCTTATTGTGGACAAAAGACCAAAAGTTTTAGTGTGGACCTGGCCTAAGTCTCATATCAAAGCAATTGATCAAAGCAATTGATCAGCCATCACTGAGCATACAGTATTACACTAAGCGATCAAAAGTGCTGTGGGATAAGAAAAAAAAACTAGATTAAAAGGGAAAACAAGTTAATTTCTCTTACCCCTTTGGCAAATATCATTTTTTCTGTTTTAAGTATAAACCCTGCCAAATTTTGTTACATTTATCTGAAAACAAGACTTATTCTCTTATGTTATTTTATTTTTATTTTTTTGTTTAAAGGGTGTTTAGATATTTTTTTTACTGGAAAATAAGACAAAAATACTTTGTTCAAAAATGATATTTTTGCATAGCAGCAGCCAAACCACAACATATAATGGTAACCAACTATATTGGTCTTTTCAGCAGTGTTCTGTACACTGAGTGTGGAAAAGACAGCAGTAGTATCCATATTCTAACTCCCAGCATTTCCAAAGACCTACACAGCATTGATACACTCACTGATCTGCATGCCTACAGCACCAAGAGCCTAGTAGGACAGAGGCCTATAGACCTTCACATGCCAGAACTTGATAAATATTAAGTAATGAAGCAGATTTTCGTAAAACTATGACTCAGCAGTGGCTTTGTGGACAGTCTGTCTGAGGGCTCTTTATTCAGGGCTGCTCTTAAGTTGAGCAATTGAAGACCTAATGAAATGCCCCGATGCAATTTTTTCCCCAAGTTGACTTATTTCCTATCAAAATAATAAGTATGTAAATATCAGCATGGCATATTTAAGTGCTTTTACATTTTCTTTTAAATAGCCTTTAGTTTAAATCACAGGTGCGGACCATGATTTGCTACTTACTATTGCTAGTCGAGGCAGGTGGTATAGAAGTTAGGGTCTTTCTCATTCTAGAAAGCATTTTACTCAAGTCATGAAGCGAGTTGAAGGGAAGAGAGTTGTTTTAAGCTGTTCAAGCTGTAATACAGGGAAGAGGAATGCATATTTTATGACCTGAACCCCCCAAACCTAAACTTAACCATCAGTGGAGTAAAAATGTAATGTTAGAGGGAAAAGCGCACCTTCTGAATTGCGGTCATCACTGATTATTTGAACTTGATTACCTCCTGGTTTCAACATGGGATCTAAACCTAGATCTCCCACGCTGCTGATGCAACATGCTTCCATTGCGCAATGGAGCCAATGCGAAAATGTCTTGATAGGAGAAGGTGGTCAATGAGCGGCATAATGCGGCTGATCATAGGGTACCGGAAATCTCGGAAACAACGTGTCGACTTCCCATGTGATCATGTTGCAACAAAAGTTGGTATATGCCCCTCAGTGCAATATGAGTAATTTTTTTAACAGAAAAAAAAAAAAAAAAAAAAACCCTTTGATTTCATTGGGTCCTAAAGCATTTTCTTACTAGAGGGTTTGGTGCAGACGTTCATTTGACATCACAGTATGGTTAGTTTGGTTTGTGTGAAAGTAGCTGTTTGAACTACCATATTCAACAGTGAGCCCATTGGGCATAGTTTCAGCCTAAAGTTTGTGTACTTTTACATTTTTTCAAAATATAATTTTTTTTTCTAATTTTAGGAGTTTATTAGCATATTGATGGTCTCAAAGCTAACAGACATGCACTAAAAGCCACAAAACATTGATTTCAAAGACTAAGGGTGCTTTCACACTAGAGCATTTGGTGTAGACCTGAGTCCATTTGATGTCAGAGTTTGGTTTGTTTAGTTGGTAAAAGCAGTTGTCTGAACTAGAGTATGCAACAGCGAACCACACCCGTGGAAACTCACAAATTATGATCCAGAGATGTAAGCGTAAGCGTAGTTCTAGCAGGAAGATCTCGGGATTCATTCTATCAGGCATCTCATCCATTCACAATACAGCCTCTGCTTTATAAGGCCACTCAGTTGTTTCTCATTGTTGGCATACTTCCGTTGTTTTCACCCCCCTCCACCCCATCACCACCAGTTTAGGTCCTGTCCTGAGCAGGGGTAAGCTCCGCTCCCCTGCCATCATCGCTTCCAGCAGGATCCGACGGTTCAAGCAAGTATCAGAACGTTGAACTGTAGGACGGTGCTTACGCAAAATTATATAAGTATTGTGCATTCGTATTAATCCCAATAATCCCAAAACTTTTCTGATAGAAAGATTATGCTGTTAAAAGCAGCAGAGTTGGGAGCATAAACATAACACGGCGCCTATGTCAATAACTGTTGACTAATTAATGGATATTAATACATTTCCATTTCTATATTATTTTAGTCAAAAATAGTTATAACCCAAACATGTTAAGTTGTTGGCATAGTTTTATTATATTTATTTATTGTTTAGCAATGTGAGATGCCAAAGCTTTGCAAATTTAAACCATCACAGGTTTGGGAGTGATCCTGTAATCTGTACAGTCAGAGAACGATAATTTAGGGGATGCACTCGTGCATTTAAATGCATTTGTCACTCCCAAAACTTTGCAGTGTGTACATGGACATAAAGTTTAAGGTATTTTTGCAGAAAGAGGTGGTTTATGAACTCGGATAATAAACACCACAATATCACCATTATACTCTTGAGCCGGGCACTTAAATTTGATGGCACTTGAATGTAAAGCACTTAAATATAATGCATTCACCGTCACTGTTACTTTGCCTAGCCTTGAGTTTCTTTTGATTCCCTATTAATATGACCTCAGGGTTGATTAAGCTTAGGAAATCAGCGAGCTTGCATCGCAGGAGCCCTGCTGATATCGGTGAAATGAATGTGTTGTGACTTCATTGAGTCTTTCCTCTGTCAAAAGAAAATGATGTGTCTTTTTTCTCTTGTTTAAGACCAGCACATCTCGCTTGTTCAATTTTGCTGCAGCCCCTGCTGCTTTTTTCCATTGAAATTCACAAATTAAACAAAGAGGTAATTGGTAGTCACAAATTCTCATGTTTTGGGGAAGAGCTGCAGTTGTTCTTGTGGAGTTCCTGCATGAGGTGACGTTCTGAGAAGGACAAAAACATCTCAATTGTGATGCTGGTACAAAACAAGCCACATGCTGTGACAAAAAATGTGAATCACTGAGGTGATTAGACAAAGACACAGACAGATTTCTAAATAGAGAAGACACATCAAAGGTTTATTTTTACCCCCTTCTGAGAGAATGAAGAGTGTTTTTTTTTTCTTTTGTACACAACATTTATTACCGGGCTTATTAAATATTAAAGACATCACATGTACTTGCTGACATGTCAATTAAACTCCAACACTGATCTACTGCGAGTGTTATTATTATATGACAAAGTTTATTGTTTCCTCTGTTTCCACTTAAGGTGAAAGCCACTAGCAGTGACATCAGCAGTTACCTTTTATATAATTGTGATTTATTTTTGGACTTTTGCAACTTTTAAATCATAGATTGTAGAGAAAGGACAGGAAATGAAGGAAAGAGAGATCAGTTTGTGTCACAAGCCAGAATTGAATCTTAACCAATAAAAATTGCCTATACAATATGTTTTGATTTTTAGAATATTGCGTCGTTAGCTTAGCAACATGCTAACATTAAACTCCAAACTATGAGTTTTAATTGAGTCTCTCTTAAACTATTCCTTTAAGCAAGTCATGCAGTACTTTCTGTATTAGAACAAGTGTTTAAAATTGCTTTACCATCCATTTGCTCTGTCTCTAACAGGTAATATCCTTTATAAAACAGATCCAGAGAGTCATTAATTACTGGAGAAAGCCAATACATATCTACCCCAGCCTGAATAATGAGGGACAGGGGAGTCTCATACTCACCAATAACAAATTCATTACTGATATTCCTTCTCACCCTTGTCCAGGCCAAGGATACTTCCACGCCACCGCCAGCAGTTCTTCATTGCTATTCCGGCTCTGACTCTGTAATCAACCCAAACACAGATAATTGGTTCAGTCTTTAAGGACAGGTTGTTATTTCAGAGGAAAACATTGATCTTTGCGAGGAGAACTGACCAGGAGGAAAATTATATCGCTTAGAGTTTGCTCTTTATAGCGTAGGAGATTTAATTGAGTTCTCAGTTGTTTCAAATAGGTATCAACTTTGTTTCAAACTATTTCCCAAAGCCCAGATATATATTCTGTGTAAGTATGTGAATGCAAACTCATCTAGCTATGCAAGCTTAATTTTGTGCCTTGTTGCATTCCAAAATGTGTTAGAGTGCAATTCATAATGCAACTCAGTCTCCATTTGCTCTCAATTTAATCTCATTTCATGTGCTGTATTAGAAACAGTTGAGATATTGAAGAGATCTCATTTGTGATTTGGGGAGTACTTTTTTCCTGAGGAGTGCTGTTTTTATTTGTAATCAAAATGATGAATGAATAGGAAGATATTTTTACATACAAAAAATATAAATCTAATGTTTGGTGGTGGTCCAGATTCACAGCTTAGCAGTATTGAATGGATTGTATTGAAATAAATTTTTTGGCAGTGCTATTTCTGAAACGCTTGTTCATCTTCGTAACAATAGAAACATGTAAGGTTTTTTGGTCCAGGCTGTAGGACTAAACTGTGTGTGCCTGACTGGGGCACAATGACAGTAGTGTTTACAGTATCTTAAGCCTGTTGGGGTATGCGTGTGTGTGTGTGTTCTCTTACTAGTGTCCTATGCTTGAACCTGAGAGGAAGCATTACATTTGAAGGCCAGAATCATACTTAATGCAAGTATGCCAACACAGTGCTAAACACTTTGCTAATGCATTGCAGTTGTGGCAGTAAGAAACATTAGTAGTTTATCAATGGGCTCGATAGAGCTACCTTAATATGTCTGTGTTATTAAAGGTGCTTGCTAGCTTCCACCATTTGCTAACACTTCTTATGCTCGGAATAGCATACTGCCATCCTACACTTACTATTCTGTCATATCAACATACTGCAGAAAAAGTAAGTAAGCTATTATGAACATATCAACCCTCTCTGTAAAATCCTGCCCTCCAAGTACAGGTAGCATTTCTGATTGGCAAATTTTCAGATTGGCTAAAAAGCATGATCCACTCCCCTGACTCGTTTTGCTGTTCACAGAGTCTAGGGCTGTCACAGAGACAAGTGTGATTTCTTAGGACAACTATTTCAGTGATATCTGTCATGTATAGGGACATTTTAAGCATATTTTAAAAAATAAAAAAATAATAAAAAAAATGCTTAAAGCACCTTTTAAACAAATGTTTTATTATTTAGCTTTCTAGCCTAGCTATAAAAATGTTGACAGTTTAACTAACTTCAACTAGCTTGCTCGGCAAGATTCCCTTTAAACTGTTGCTCTGCCATAAGAGTAGCTGACCTGAAAGAGAAAACGTCTGGGTTATGTAGATAACCTCGGTTCCCTGAGACGAAGGGAACGAGACATTGCGTCACTAAGCTGATGCTATGGGAATTGTCCTATGCAATCTAGTGAAACCTTTCTACGATAACGACAATTCTAAAATTGCCTATGGTATTTAAGCCCCGCCCTTTTAGGTGCGATGCTGTCTGGTATAAAACAGGTGCGCAAACACCATTCCTCAGAATTTTCTGACTGAGGGACAAAAGCGCATTGCTCGCACCTCAAAGAACTCTGAGTCTGTAGTGCGGTCAGCTTACACGATGTCTCGTTCCCCTCGTCTCAGGGAACCGAGGTTACATATGTAACCGAGATGTTCCCTTATGACTCAGTACACTTGACATTGCGTCACTAAGCTGACGCTGTGGGGAACACAGTCCAGCGGGACGGCGACCGACATGAGTATTCTGCAAGCGAAAGACCCTCATGGAGGGCCAGGAGGGGAATACTCAGAATGGATATGAATTAACCCCTTCGTATGAATTAACCCCTTCATGAACCCAGTTGGGAAGGACGTTTATTTGTAATGAAAGTGCCTGTGACTTTTGGGAAATACAACGGTCTGAATGCAGGTGGTTGTGTAAAAAGTCAAGGAGACTGTACTTAAAAAGAGGTGCATAAGTATGTGTTTGGCCAATGAAATAGCAAGCGCTCTAGACAGAGATGACTTGCTATGAGAGAGACATTACGTCTATGTTGTAAAACCTTGTGAATGTGTTTTGAGAACACCATCCTGCTGCAAAACATATGTCTTGTAAGGATACACCGTTCGACCATGCCAATGAAGAGGCCACACCTCTAGCTGAGTGTGCTTTAACACCAGTTGGGCAATTTGCACCCTATAACTCGTTAGCCAGGGTGATCACATCAACGATCCAGTGAGAAAGTCTTTGTTTGGAGACGGAGCTTCCAACAAGAGCTGGTCAGACAGTCTGAATTGGCGGGTGCACTCAACTTATGTGTGTAGCGCTCGCAAAGGGCATAACGAATGTAAGGACTGTTCCTCATCCAAATTAAATGGAGGAGGGAAAAAAGGCTTGAAGGTGAACCACCTGCGCTCTGAAGGGTGAGGTTTGAACCTTAGGCACATAGACTTTTCTGGCTTTGACAGCGTTTTTTGAAAGACCAGGACCAAACTCCAGACGTGAATTGTCAACTGACAGTGCTTGCAAATCTCCAACCCGTTTTGCTGAGGTCAAAGGCAGCAGTAATGCGGTCTTAAGAGAAAGCACACATAATTCAACATAGTACAGAGGCTCGAAGGGAGGCCCCGCAAGTACTTTTAGGACCAAAGTTAGGTCCCAAGTGGGGACTGTAGCCGGACAAGGGGGATTTAGCTGCCCTGCCCCCTTAAGGAATTATGATTAAATCATGCTTGCTTATAGAGGTGCCGGCTTCAGGTGCATGATATGCAGATATAGTTGCCACATAAAATTTGAGCAATGACGGAGTGAGCCCTGCGTCCAATTGCTCTTAAAGAATTTTACGATTTTCAGGTATGGGGCAGTTCACTGGGTCTTTGCCATGTGAAAAGCACCAGTTAGTGAACACATTCCATTTCAGTGCATAAAGGCATCTCGTGGATGGTACTCTGGCCTGTAAAATGGTGTTCATAACCGACTTGCCAATTCTGGCTCATCCGCTGTGCTCCGTTCAAAGGCCATATGTGTAGGCTTCACAGCTCTGGCTGGGGATGCCAAATCATGCCTTGTATTTGAGAGAGAAGGTCTCTCTTCAGTGGTATTTCCGATGGAGACCCGTCCAGTATTTCTACCATGTCCAGAATCCAGGACTGATTGGGCCATTTCTGCGCAATTAACATGACTGTTTTCATGTCCACTCGGACTTTGCTGATAAAATGAAGGAGGTGCACCAGGGGAAACGCATATGTGGGCCAGTGCGTCCTGGTTACTTATATATGCCACTACTGTTGTGTTGTCCGAACGAATCAGAATGTGGTTATTCACGATGTCGGAATGAAAAGCTCTCAAAGATAGAAAGACAGCCAGTAGCTCTAGGCAGTTGACATGCCACGCCTGTCCAGGTGTCAGAAATCGGGCAGCCATCACACACCATGCCCCAACCTGTGTTGGATGCATCTGTGGTCAGCAGTTTCGTTCTGAAAATTTGACACAGCATTACATCCTGTTGGTAGAAGGACGGTGCTGTCCATGGTGCTAGAGCAGACAGACAGCGGCGAGTCACTGCGATGCGCATGCGCCCGAGGCTCCAGGCGCAATGTGGAACATTGCTTGAGTCAGTACTGGAGAGGTCTCATGTGTAACCGACCTTACGGTATGACGGCGGATGCTGCCGCCATAAAACCCAGCATTCTCTGAAATTACTTCAGTGGTAATGTTTTTCCAGTTTGAACTGGAAATGGTCTGTATGCGCTCATTCGTGAGGTGCGTATGCATGCTCATGGAGTTGAGAAAACTCTTATAAAGGAGATTTACTGGCTGGGGAAAAGTGTTCTTTTCACCCAGTTGACATTAGACCAGATTTTCCATATGGCAAAGTAGCAAGTCTCTGTGTTCGCTCAGTAGTGCCTCTGATTGGCTAGTAATAACCAATCGCTGAGGTAATTCAAAACACGCACACTGTTCATTTTCAGTGGGGTGAGCGCTGCATCGATACATTTCGTAAACGTGCAGGGAGCTAGATACGGACTGAAATGAAGGACTTTAAATTGATACGCAGTTCCATCAAACACAAATCTAAAAAGCCACCTGTAACGCGGTGCAATTGGTAGTCACAAATTCTCATGTTTTGGGGAAGAGCTGCAGTTGTTCTTGTGGAGTTCCTGCATGAGGTGACGTTCTGAGAAGGACAAAAACATCTCAATTGTGATGCTGGTACAAAACAAGCCACATGCTGTGACAAAAAATGTGAATCACTGAGGTGATTAGACAAAGACACAGACAGATTTCTAAATAGAGAAGACACATCAAAGGTTTATTTTTACCCCCTTCTGAGAGAATGAAGAGTGTTTTTTTTTTCTTTTGTACACAACATTTATTACCGGGCTTATTAAATATTAAAGACATCACATGTACTTGCTGACATGTCAATTAAACTCCAACACTGATCTACTGCGAGTGTTATTATTATATGACAAAGTTTATTGTTTCCTCTGTTTCCACTTAAGGTGAAAGCCACTAGCAGTGACATCAGCAGTTACCTTTTATATAATTGTGATTTATTTTTGGACTTTTGCAACTTTTAAATCATAGATTGTAGAGAAAGGACAGGAAATGAAGGAAAGAGAGATCAGTTTGTGTCACAAGCCAGAATTGAATCTTAACCAATAAAAATTGCCTATACAATATGTTTTGATTTTTAGAATATTGCGTCGTTAGCTTAGCAACATGCTAACATTAAACTCCAAACTATGAGTTTTAATTGAGTCTCTCTTAAACTATTCCTTTAAGCAAGTCATGCAGTACTTTCTGTATTAGAACAAGTGTTTAAAATTGCTTTACCATCCATTTGCTCTGTCTCTAACAGGTAATATCCTTTATAAAACAGATCCAGAGAGTCATTAATTACTGGAGAAAGCCAATACATATCTACCCCAGCCTGAATAATGAGGGACAGGGGAGTCTCATACTCACCAATAACAAATTCATTACTGATATTCCTTCTCACCCTTGTCCAGGCCAAGGATACTTCCACGCCACCGCCAGCAGTTCTTCATTGCTATTCCGGCTCTGACTCTGTAATCAACCCAAACACAGATAATTGGTTCAGTCTTTAAGGACAGGTTGTTATTTCAGAGGAAAACATTGATCTTTGCGAGGAGAACTGACCAGGAGGAAAATTATATCGCTTAGAGTTTGCTCTTTATAGCGTAGGAGATTTAATTGAGTTCTCAGTTGTTTCAAATAGGTATCAACTTTGTTTCAAACTATTTCCCAAAGCCCAGATATATATTCTGTGTAAGTATGTGAATGCAAACTCATCTAGCTATGCAAGCTTAATTTTGTGCCTTGTTGCATTCCAAAATGTGTTAGAGTGCAATTCATAATGCAACTCAGTCTCCATTTGCTCTCAATTTAATCTCATTTCATGTGCTGTATTAGAAACAGTTGAGATATTGAAGAGATCTCATTTGTGATTTGGGGAGTACTTTTTTCCTGAGGAGTGCTGTTTTTATTTGTAATCAAAATGATGAATGAATAGGAAGATATTTTTACATACAAAAAATATAAATCTAATGTTTGGTGGTGGTCCAGATTCACAGCTTAGCAGTATTGAATGGATTGTATTGAAATAAATTTTTTGGCAGTGCTATTTCTGAAACGCTTGTTCATCTTCGTAACAATAGAAACATGTAAGGTTTTTTGGTCCAGGCTGTAGGACTAAACTGTGTGTGCCTGACTGGGGCACAATGACAGTAGTGTTTACAGTATCTTAAGCCTGTTGGGGTATGCGTGTGTGTGTGTGTTCTCTTACTAGTGTCCTATGCTTGAACCTGAGAGGAAGCATTACATTTGAAGGCCAGAATCATACTTAATGCAAGTATGCCAACACAGTGCTAAACACTTTGCTAATGCATTGCAGTTGTGGCAGTAAGAAACATTAGTAGTTTATCAATGGGCTCGATAGAGCTACCTTAATATGTCTGTGTTATTAAAGGTGCTTGCTAGCTTCCACCATTTGCTAACACTTCTTATGCTCGGAATAGCATACTGCCATCCTACACTTACTATTCTGTCATATCAACATACTGCAGAAAAAGTAAGTAAGCTATTATGAACATATCAACCCTCTCTGTAAAATCCTGCCCTCCAAGTACAGGTAGCATTTCTGATTGGCAAATTTTCAGATTGGCTAAAAAGCATGATCCACTCCCCTGACTCGTTTTGCTGTTCACAGAGTCTAGGGCTGTCACAGAGACAAGTGTGATTTCTTAGGACAACTATTTCAGTGATATCTGTCATGTATAGGGACATTTTAAGCATATTTTAAAAAATAAAAAAATAATAAAAAAAATGCTTAAAGCACCTTTTAAACAAATGTTTTATTATTTAGCTTTCTAGCCTAGCTATAAAAATGTTGACAGTTTAACTAACTTCAACTAGCTTGCTCGGCAAGATTCCCTTTAAACTGTTGCTCTGCCATAAGAGTAGCTGACCTGAAAGAGAAAACGTCTGGGTTATGTAGATAACCTCGGTTCCCTGAGACGAAGGGAACGAGACATTGCGTCACTAAGCTGATGCTATGGGAATTGTCCTATGCAATCTAGTGAAACCTTTCTACGATAACGACAATTCTAAAATTGCCTATGGTATTTAAGCCCCGCCCTTTTAGGTGCGATGCTGTCTGGTATAAAACAGGTGCGCAAACACCATTCCTCAGAATTTTCTGACTGAGGGACAAAAGCGCATTGCTCGCACCTCAAAGAACTCTGAGTCTGTAGTGCGGTCAGCTTACACGATGTCTCGTTCCCCTCGTCTCAGGGAACCGAGGTTACATATGTAACCGAGATGTTCCCTTATGACTCAGTACACTTGACATTGCGTCACTAAGCTGACGCTGTGGGGAACACAGTCCAGCGGGACGGCGACCGACATGAGTATTCTGCAAGCGAAAGACCCTCATGGAGGGCCAGGAGGGGAATACTCAGAATGGATATGAATTAACCCCTTCGTATGAATTAACCCCTTCATGAACCCAGTTGGGAAGGACGTTTATTTGTAATGAAAGTGCCTGTGACTTTTGGGAAATACAACGGTCTGAATGCAGGTGGTTGTGTAAAAAGTCAAGGAGACTGTACTTAAAAAGAGGTGCATAAGTATGTGTTTGGCCAATGAAATAGCAAGCGCTCTAGACAGAGATGACTTGCTATGAGAGAGACATTACGTCTATGTTGTAAAACCTTGTGAATGTGTTTTGAGAACACCATCCTGCTGCAAAACATATGTCTTGTAAGGATACACCGTTCGACCATGCCAATGAAGAGGCCACACCTCTAGCTGAGTGTGCTTTAACACCAGTTGGGCAATTTGCACCCTATAACTCGTTAGCCAGGGTGATCACATCAACGATCCAGTGAGAAAGTCTTTGTTTGGAGACGGAGCTTCCAACAAGAGCTGGTCAGACAGTCTGAATTGGCGGGTGCACTCAACTTATGTGTGTAGCGCTCGCAAAGGGCATAACGAATGTAAGGACTGTTCCTCATCCAAATTAAATGGAGGAGGGAAAAAAGGCTTGAAGGTGAACCACCTGCGCTCTGAAGGGTGAGGTTTGAACCTTAGGCACATAGACTTTTCTGGCTTTGACAGCGTTTTTTGAAAGACCAGGACCAAACTCCAGACGTGAATTGTCAACTGACAGTGCTTGCAAATCTCCAACCCGTTTTGCTGAGGTCAAAGGCAGCAGTAATGCGGTCTTAAGAGAAAGCACACATAATTCAACATAGTACAGAGGCTCGAAGGGAGGCCCCGCAAGTACTTTTAGGACCAAAGTTAGGTCCCAAGTGGGGACTGTAGCCGGACAAGGGGGATTTAGCTGCCCTGCCCCCTTAAGGAATTATGATTAAATCATGCTTGCTTATAGAGGTGCCGGCTTCAGGTGCATGATATGCAGATATAGTTGCCACATAAAATTTGAGCAATGACGGAGTGAGCCCTGCGTCCAATTGCTCTTAAAGAATTTTACGATTTTCAGGTATGGGGCAGTTCACTGGGTCTTTGCCATGTGAAAAGCACCAGTTAGTGAACACATTCCATTTCAGTGCATAAAGGCATCTCGTGGATGGTACTCTGGCCTGTAAAATGGTGTTCATAACCGACTTGCCAATTCTGGCTCATCCGCTGTGCTCCGTTCAAAGGCCATATGTGTAGGCTTCACAGCTCTGGCTGGGGATGCCAAATCATGCCTTGTATTTGAGAGAGAAGGTCTCTCTTCAGTGGTATTTCCGATGGAGACCCGTCCAGTATTTCTACCATGTCCAGAATCCAGGACTGATTGGGCCATTTCTGCGCAATTAACATGACTGTTTTCATGTCCACTCGGACTTTGCTGATAAAATGAAGGAGGTGCACCAGGGGAAACGCATATGTGGGCCAGTGCGTCCTGGTTACTTATATATGCCACTACTGTTGTGTTGTCCGAACGAATCAGAATGTGGTTATTCACGATGTCGGAATGAAAAGCTCTCAAAGATAGAAAGACAGCCAGTAGCTCTAGGCAGTTGACATGCCACGCCTGTCCAGGTGTCAGAAATCGGGCAGCCATCACACACCATGCCCCAACCTGTGTTGGATGCATCTGTGGTCAGCAGTTTCGTTCTGAAAATTTGACACAGCATTACATCCTGTTGGTAGAAGGACGGTGCTGTCCATGGTGCTAGAGCAGACAGACAGCGGCGAGTCACTGCGATGCGCATGCGCCCGAGGCTCCAGGCGCAATGTGGAACATTGCTTGAGTCAGTACTGGAGAGGTCTCATGTGTAACCGACCTTACGGTATGACGGCGGATGCTGCCGCCATAAAACCCAGCATTCTCTGAAATTACTTCAGTGGTAATGTTTTTCCAGTTTGAACTGGAAATGGTCTGTATGCGCTCATTCGTGAGGTGCGTATGCATGCTCATGGAGTTGAGAAAACTCTTATAAAGGAGATTTACTGGCTGGGGAAAAGTGTTCTTTTCACCCAGTTGACATTAGACCAGATTTTCCATATGGCAAAGTAGCAAGTCTCTGTGTTCGCTCAGTAGTGCCTCTGATTGGCTAGTAATAACCAATCGCTGAGGTAATTCAAAACACGCACACTGTTCATTTTCAGTGGGGTGAGCGCTGCATCGATACATTTCGTAAACGTGCAGGGAGCTAGATACGGACTGAAATGAAGGACTTTAAATTGATACGCAGTTCCATCAAACACAAATCTAAAAAGCCACCTGTAACGCGGTGCAATTGGTACATGAAGTACACGTCCTTCAGATCTATTGATGCAAACCAGTCCTGAGGACAGATGTGTGATAAGATATGTTTCTGAGTTAACATTTTGAATGGGTGCATCACGAGCACGCGATTCAAGCTTCTCAGAACTAGAATGGGCTGAAGCCCGCCGTCCTTCTCCAGAACGAGGAAATAACGGCTGTAAATATTGCTGTGTGTTGCAGTCTGGGGCAGTCTCTATCGTGTTTTTTTGCAAGGAGACTTTGAATCTCTGCACACAGCACCGGCACATCCTGTGGTCGGACCACAGTTGGCAAAGCGCCGGTGAAGTGAGGTGGCCGGCGTACAAACTGAATCGTATGACCATGCTCGATTGTTTTAAACACCCATCTGACACGCCCGTGAGGACTTGCCACGCAATTGCGCAGCAGGACAGCAGGCTTATTAATTCATCTGAAACAACCTCTATCGCGTTCTTTGTGAGAAGATTGTATATTTCGGCTTGTAACACCGGCGTATCTTCGGATGGAACCGTGGAAGACAGAACACCATTGAAACGGGGCGGCCAACATGCAAACTGGATTGTATAACCATGTTCGATCATTTTTAGCACCCAGTCGGAAATGCCCGTAAGGGCTCGCCACACGTCCGCATAATGGGACAGAGGGCAATTTGGTTTGTTCATTGTATGATATAATGTGCCGCTTACCATTGGGAAGCAGTTGTGCATAATGTGTGGGCTTTGAAGTGGGAAAGATCTTTATTGAAAAAGTGTGAGTGTCTCGTGCATGTACAACTAGCGCTGTACTATTTTGCATTCTTTATTGCATGTGATTGAATGTGAGACACAGAAACAACATATTGAACAACATTTTTAACAACAATTTTCCTTTTCCGACAAACAGCAGTGGGGAAGAGGGGAACAGCATTGTGTGTCAGGAGTTTGCTGCACGGAGGGGGGTTTACCCCTCGGCGCGGGGCTTGCGCTGAGGCGGCTGCCTTCGTTTGGGCCACAGCTTGCGTGGCTTTACTGGCGGCTTGGTGGCGACATTTGCCGGTGATATTTGGCGGCACTGAGGCAGCAGGTGTCGGGTTTTTAGCTAGCTCAGGATAGGCTGGAATGAGCCAGTTGTAATGAAGTACTGCTACGTTTTGGCATAAATGTCTAATAGCCTGTGAGTGTTGCTCATAGCGCTCAGCAAATGTATCCACAGAGCCACCAAAAAGGCCAGCTGGGGACACTGGAGCATCAAATAGAGCGTCTTTTTGAGTGTCACACATTTCTGTGAGGGTCAGATAGATGTGACAATACAAAACCACCAAGCTGCTCATTGACTTGCCAATGAGCTGTGCTGTGACTTTCATGGCTTGCAGCTCTAAATTCATAGTGGTGCGGAGCTCTTTGAACATCTCTGGATCGTAGCCATGCTCATCCATTTGCTTGAGGAGCTTAGCTTGGAAAAATTGGAGCATCGCCATCGCGTGGAGTTCTGAACCTGCTTGGCCCGCTGAGTTTGCTTTTCCAGCCAGTGCGGACATCAGTCGACATGGCTTGGAAGTATGAACGGGGCGTGATTTCCATGCCCTGGTACTCACCGGGTAGAGATGTGCTGCTACCGCCTCTTCCATAGGGGGTTGTTGGGCATAACCTTTGTCTTCCCCGTGGTCCACTTTAGTGAGGAGAGTGGAATCGCTGTGCGAGCGAGCTGAATAGAGTGCGCACCAGGATTTTGTCAGTTCGTTATGAACTCCCGGGAAGAAACGGGAAGATCTGCAGAATGCGGTCGTTTGATGGCATCCGGACTGCAAGAACCATTCATGAATGCAATATTTTTCAGGTTCCCCTGGAGGAGACCACTCAAGACTGAGCTCTTTGACCGCCCTTGAAAGGACACAAAGCATCTCCTTGTCAGTGGTGCGTGCACGGTCCTCGCCATTGCTGGGGAAGGGACGGCAACGTCCTCCATTGACCACTCACCAAATGCAGCGAGAGACATAACATCATCCCCAGTATCAGAACTGCCGAAAGTGACGAGGTTGTGCGCTCCTGCAGAGGGCTATAGACGGTCTATGGAGATTGAGGGGCTCACGGGGCATGTACTGACACGAGGTCCACCTCACATTCATCCTGCTCGACCTTGCGGCCCCACCATGCCTCCTCGTGTGATCCCTTGGGAATCACAGAAGAGGTTGATGGGAGGGCGCAGGAGGCTGAATCGTCCCTCAGAATGAAGGTGATTCGCAAGCGAAGCATCTTGAGACTCATGGCCTCACAGTGAGGGCAGTCTGTCTCTATGAGAGCTGTTTCTCTGTGGGCGTGACCCAGACAGTGAATGCAGCTCTCATACTGATCTGACGGCGGGATGTGTCCCTCGCATAATGAACACTTACAGAATGACATCTTGAAAAAGACATGTACACTAAGCGGCTCTTTTAGTTATATACATACATACATATATATCTATATATATATATATATATATATATATATATATATGTGTGTAAATATACACACACACAATATCACGATAGCTAATAAGGATACAAAACTCCTGCCAAAACACTGCAGGGAATCAGGATGCTGAAGCGGCCCATTCACCAGTGAAGCGTCAAGTGGCGAGGCGGAGTAAATGTTCGCCGGAACACTGCAGTGGAATCAAGTCATTTTTATTTGTATAGTGCCTTTCACAACACACATCGTTTCAAAGCAGCTTTACAGAAAATCATGCATTAACAGAAAATGAAACTGTAATATCTGTAATGCCTTAGAGTCATCATTGTGTAGTTTGATAAAATGCGATTGTGAATTGTGTTTAAAAATAAATAATTAATTAATAATTTTATTTAGAACCCCAGTGAGCAAGCCGAAGGCGACTGTGGCAAGGAACACAAAACTCCATAAGATGTTGGTTAACGGGGAAAAATAACCTTGGGAAAAACCAGGCTCACTGTGGGGCACAGTTCCCCTCTGGCTAACATCATGAATATAATACCAATATTACTTATGTATAGTGCAAGAGTCACAAGTTGTGGTAGTGAAGATGAAGAAGGAGAGGTGATGGATCTATTTGCAAGCTTTAATGATGTAGAAGATATATAATAACGTGGAGTACCATAAACTAAATAAATAAACCATCACAACTATTACATAGACGAGAACTGACAATGAAAGAACATAACAGAAGGGTATAAATACACAAAGGAACTAATGAGGGAATGAAAGACAGGTGAGGATAATCAGGAACAGCTGGTAGTGATGAGGGCAGTGCTCTATGGGAAATGGAGTCCAGGGGGAAACTTCAAAATAAGAGTCCATGTAAACAAGAGGGAGACAGAACGTGACAGCAAGTCATGGTTTAAAATTATTAAACTTAGTTATAAGGGAACTGAGCATAGAAGAATTCAGTTTATGCTAATGTATGCTATAGTGCCCCTTGTGGCAGTGCTGAGAATGCAACACACTCCTGCATTGCATTATGAATTGTGCTCTGACACATCTACAAAAACAAAACAAAAAACAAAACAAAAAAACTCAGACCGAGAAAAAAGACAAAAGAAACCCCAAATACTCCACTGTGTGTGTGTGTGTGTGTCTGCAATTTAATTCTAAATTATCCCAGTGTTTTTCCCTCCTCCTGACCTGATGTGGCCCCCATAAATATTCTCTCACAAGCGCTCCCATGTTCCTCTTTTCCTCCTCCCTTCCATCCAACTCTCCAAACTTTAGATTCCCCAAGTAAATGGTGTAGGGGAGACATACTGTAGAAAAAGAATTTCTAAGGATCTAATCCTCTAATAGCGTTCATTCTGAACGGTGCTCCCTGAAAACTCGCCTGCGGCTCAGAGGAAGCTGTCAAATAGTTTTTTTGTTTTTTTTAACTCACAACATCTTTCTTGCTGGTTCAAATAAAACAAGTTTCCAGATGGAAAAAAATGTGATGTGGAGAAGAGAAATGTCCATCAAGTTGTGAGACTGTAGACAAATAGACTTCAGTCAGCAGCTTCTGTGACGGTAAACAAGCTACTTAAATAAGATCAGAAGTACTCTGGCAGCATGGCAAGCTGCTAAACTATGGCTT
Organism: Myxocyprinus asiaticus; assembly: GCF_019703515.2. Lineage (NCBI taxonomy): Eukaryota > Metazoa > Chordata > Actinopteri > Cypriniformes > Catostomidae > Myxocyprinus > Myxocyprinus asiaticus. The sequence goes on from NC_059384.1 coordinate 7,174,621, forward strand.
CAATCACCACACTCTGTCTAAACAAACATCATTACCCACAATCCCATCAAATAAGGATTTTGTATGTTTGATTCACACATCGGCCCATTCTGCTGTAATTTTAGGTCAGCGCTGTATCATATTATCAGTTTTGCTTGTGAAAACATTACAGATGTTCTATAAATAACACTAGGAGCTACTGTGTACATAAATAAATCAACTTATTACACAGGTCTCTGAAATACTTGATTCAGATTGGTCAATGGCACTATTTAGAGGTCTAATATATTTCTGAATAACAACCACACAACAGGGGATTAAGTCTTATAAGACAGGTCATACAGGTATTGTGAGTCATCTTTCCTACTTCTGAGATCACTGTGTGATCTCTTCAAGGCTGTTTCAAGTCCATTTATTTATGTAGCAAATAGTCTTGTAATAAGCTGGATAATGAGCAATCAGATGGTCATTATTTACTGTATAAACTCCAACAAACCGGAAGTGGAATTCAGCTGTTCAATGATTTCTTTCTTTTCACATAATTACATAATTTCACATAAAAAATCAATATTTTAGGTCCATTTATTTATTTATTTGGTTAGTAGTCATGTACAAAGCTGGATAATGTACAGTCAGCCACTTTGCACCGGGGTCCTGATCACCCTATCAGGGTTTGTTTTACGATAACAACTGGCTGAATGTACATTATCCCTTACTTACCTTATGGATTTCCCTACACAGTAAGTGAATGTCAGTTAGGGTTGGATGGAATATGGAATATTTACAATATATTTTTGTTTTAGGATATTATGTTGTTTGCAATATAAAATTCACAAATATCAATAATATTGAAATGATTTTAATGTACTTTTTATTTGGCCATTAAGTTAATTATTAAGTTAACCACAGCAGTAGTCAACTTTCGCACTTGCTTCTTGAGTCATGAATAGTGAATAAGAGAACATTAATGCTGACATGCCGTTACAGTTGGAAAGTTTGGTTCATTGGTTCAGTCTGCTCTTTCGAATTCTGTAACATTTTACAACAAAGTTCTATTCGGTTAACATTAGTACATGCATTAGATATGATGAACTAACAATTAACAATTAATTTTACAGCATTTATTGATCTTGGTTAATGTTAATTTATCAAAATACTACTGTTGGTTGTTAGTTCATGTTAGTTCACACTGCATTAACTGATGTTAACATATACAACTTTTAATGTAAAAAAAAAAAAACTATTGCTAGTACATGTGGAAATTAGCATTAATCAAGGTTTAAGAAATGCTGAGTACTGTGCATTGTTAGTTCATGTTAACTAATGTAGGTAGCTAATGTTAACAAATACAACCTGTTTGAATGTTACTTAGAATTCTTATTTTACTACTTAAAAATGTTCATGAAAGTTCCCACTTGGCACTGTATGTGCTTTGCAAGTTTTAGTTAAAGTAAATGTTGGTAACAATTGTTGTTTATCACTATATATTTTTATATTGCCCATAGAAATAAAAATAAATATAATAAATATAATTTTGATTAAATATGATTTATTTATTTATTGAATCATAGATGAAACATTATTCTTGCTTGTGTTTACTGAGCGAGAATCTGTGGAAAACATGCGTTTATTATTTTTAACTACATTTTTACTGTATTGCTTTAAACATTTAGAATATATTTGGCAACAATGGCTGTCTAAATTATGATTATGGTTCCTGTAATAGAAACAAATAAATGCCTTTTCATAGCTAATACATATCATACATCATCAAAAGCTGAATAATATTGAGATATCATTTTTTATAAATATGTTGCCCAGTCCTACTGTCAGCTTACATTAATATTCTATTAATATTCCATAATTAATGATAATTTAATGCCTAAGGCTTTGGTGTGCTTATGTACCTTTGATATCAAGACAAACAAAGATTTTAATGGTGCGGTAGTATTGGAGCTCACCGTAGCTCTTGATTACAGCCACCTGCAAACACATTATTCCAGCTCTGATACACAGGGCAAAATAACTGCACTTGCCAAATAGAAGTTTGTTTACACTCAATTATCCACAAACAAACACTGTGAAGAATGCTATTTTTATAGAATCCAGTGTTGGAAAGTTGGCATGACAGATTTTGATGGGTAGAACCTGATAGAGTATGTTGTGTTGTGCAGAGCCAAAGAGGAAAACAGATGTATGCTGTATGAATGTTAATATAGATGTGTCTACTGTAAAGTGTGTGTGTGTGTGTGTGTGTGTGTGTGTGTGTGTGTGTGTGTTTGGTGGGGTAGAAGGAGTGATTGGCCTATTCCATCATAATCAGACACCCTAAATTCAATTCTATTCTCCTCTGCATCCTACCATCTTGTCGAGATGCTGGATTGCTGTTGATGTATCTCCTCGTTTAAGCTGCTGATGGAATTATCCTCTGTTGTAACATCTTAATTAGGTGAAAAAAAAAGTAAAAATTTTAAGGCAGGGGAATTACATTTAGCATGCATCTGAGGGTGTTGTGCACCAGCACAGGAGCCACAAAGATAGAGGATTCCTGCTGCTAAAATGCATCAAAACCAGTGATGCCATTTGGTTTAACTTGATATTTATAGCCTATTTCTAACCTGTGTTTTTCTGAGACCTGTCTTGGTGCACTGAATACAAATATGGCTGCCAGACATTTATCTGGATTTTATGAGACGCTTAAAAGGATAATTCACCCAAAAATACAAATTCCATCATCATTTACTCACCCTCATGTTGTTGCAAACCTGTATGACTTTCTTCTGTGGAACACAAAAGGCTGAGTGTTATCTTCAGTCACCATTGCATCGTTTTTTTTTTTTGTTGTTTTTTTTTCATTCAATCAAAGTGAATGGTGACTAAGGCTGTTCCTGACATTCTACCTAACATCTCCTTTTGTGTTCTGTGGAAGAAAGTAATATGGGGTTGGAACAATAAGAGGGTGAGTAAATAATGACTCGTTTTAATTTTTGGGTGAACTATCACTTGAAGTAGTTGATCTCATAGGTCTACCATAATGCTGATAAAGAATACAGAAAATGTGCATAGCTATATTTCCCCCAAGAGAGCTCCTCTCAAGTCACATTAATTTTACTTCAGTATATGTGCTTTTATGTGGTAGTATAAAAACTGAATATCAGATAAGAACTTAAATCCCTTTTAGTGCAGTGTACTTCTTACGAGAATGTGCTGTTCAATATTTATTACATCTATATTTAGTGCATTGCCTGCAGACCTAAAGAGAAAATTACGCTCAATTAAATTAGTCATGTTGAAACCCCTAATTAGCCGTGTTCCCTGATAAGAAAACCCAATATGAGATACACAATTTAACCTCATCTCACCCCGACACTGTAAATCTTGATCCGCCCCAATTCACACAGTGAGCTCATCATCAGGGAGGCAACTCCCACGGCGATTCATAAGTCTCAATGATGCTGCAGTGTACGTTGAGGTTAAGTGTTGGAGAATCTCCACCATCTTACAGTGGTTGATCTCGGATCAGCAGCTGTACAGCTGTATTGAATGTGCTTATCATGAGCACTCGCTTATTGATGCTAGATTGTTGTTGTCTAGTTTTGTTTGTTCATTTGATTCCTGATTTGTGTGTGCTCTACAATAGAAACAAGAGGGAGAGATGCATCTAAAGCAGACATTTTTGGTGTGTCGTGACAAAACTACAGTAAATCCCTCCAATTATATAATCAATGGAGCTGTCTAGGGCTGTCAACTGGGCAGATAAACTAAGTTCGAATTTTTACCTTATTCGATAATAATTATATTCAATTAATAATAATGAATAATACAGGTGCATCTCAATAAATTAGAATGTCGTGGAAAAGTTCATTTATTTCAGTAATTCAACTCAAATTGTGAAACTCGTGTATTAAATAAATTCAATGCACACAGACTGAAGTAGTTTAAGTCTTTGGTTCTTTTAATTGTGATGATTTTGGCTCACATTTAACAAAAACCCACCAATTCACTATCTCAAAAAATTAGAATATGGTGACATGCCAATCAGCTAATCAACTCAAAACACCTGCAAAGATTTCCTGAGCCTTCAAAATGGTCTCTCAGTTTGGTTCACTAGGCTACACAATCATGGGGAAGACTGCTGATCTGACAGTTGTCCAGAAGACAATCATTGACACCCTTCACAAGGAGGGTAAGCCACAAACATTCATTGCCAAAGAAGCTGGCTGTTCACAGAGTGCTGTATCCAAGCATGTTAACAGAAAGTTGAGTGGAAAGAAAAAGTGTGGAAGAAAAAGATGCACAACCAACCGAGAGAACCGCAGCCTTATGATTGTCAAGCAAAATTGATTCAAGAATTTGGTTGAACTTCACAAGGAATGGACTGAGGCTGGGGTCAAGGCATCAAGAGCCACCACACACAGACATGTCAAGGAATTTGGCTACAGTTGTCGTATTCCTCTTGTTAAGCCACTCCTGAACCACAGACAACGTCAGAGGCGTCTTACCTGGGCTAAGGAGAAGAAGAACTGGACTGTTGCTCAGTGTTCCAAAGTCCTCTTTTCAGATGAGAGCAGTTTTGTATTTCATTTGGAAACCAAGGTCCTAGAGTCTGGAGGAAGGGTGGAGAAGCTCATAGCCCAAATTGCTTGAAGTCCAGTGTTAAGTTTCCACAGTCTGTGATGATTTGGGGTGCAATGTCATCTGCTGGTGTTGGTCCATTATGTTTTTTGAAAACCAAAGTCACTGCACCCGTTTACCAAGAAATTTTGGAGCACTTCATGCTTCCTTCCGCTGACCAGCTTTTTAAAGATGCTGATTTCATTTTCCAGCAGGATTTGGCACCTGCCCACACTGCCAAAAGCACCAAAAGTTGGTTAAATGACCATGGTGTTGGTGTGCTTGACTGGCCAGCAAACTCACCAGACCTGAACTCCATAGAGAATCTATGGGGTATTGTCAAGAGGAAAATGAGAAACAAGAGACCAAAAAATGCAGATGAGCTGAAGGCCACTGTCAAAGAAACCTGGGCTTCCATACCACCTCAGCAGTGCCACAAACTGATCACCTCCATGCCACGCCGAATTGAGGCAGTAATTAAAGCAAAAGGAGCCCCTACCAAGTATTGAGTACATATACAGTAAATGAACATACTTTCCAGAAGGCCAACAATTCACTAAAAATGTTTTTTTTATTGGTCTTATGATGTATTCTAATTTTTTGAGATAGTGAATTGGTGGGTTTTTGTTAAATGTGAGCCAAAATCATCACAGTTAAAAGAACCGAAGACTTAAACTACTTCAGTCTGTGTGCGCTGAATTTATTTAATACACGAGTTTCACAATTTGAGTTGAATTACTGAAATAAATGAACTTTTCCACGACATTCTAATTTATTGAGATGCACCTGTAATATTCAAATTTTAAAGTCAGCTGATTTATTTACATTGACATTGTTTCCTTAGTCCACAATAGGGTGCATTAAATACATAAACCATACAGCACCATTACTATATTACTGCAAATAACATTCCTGTGTGTTAAAAAAAAGAGCATTCCATTTTCAACTAATGTGCATAAAATAAATAAATAAAAAGTTTTAGCTGGTCCATATCTTCAAATGTTAAGTCAAAAGAAAAATGTGGGGTGGGACGCTTCAATAGACAGTTCACATAGTGTTACACTTACTGACGCCACAGTATGCTACCCCCAAATCAAACTTCATAATATCAGTGAAATACCACATTGTTTTTTTTATTCATTACAGTGTATGTGGGGTAGCAATATTCCCAGATAGCAGTGGTATTCGGCTGAACTCTGTGGTGAAGTGGCTCAGACTATAAGCCCAGGCAAGAGGCTGTTCAAACAGATGGAACACAACAGACTGGAACCAAACGTGAGGATCTCGAGACAGACACACATTTCCAAGTTGAACTCCTTTCATGACAAGGTGTTTGAAAACTCATTGCTTAATCTGAGAAACGCTTATTAAGAGAGCAAGACGTACCTCCGCCAACTGTAAGGTGCTGTTCACACCGAACGCTTTTGCATCCATTAATTTGTTTTGTAAACGCATCAATTTGTTTTGCTTTGTTTTTGTTTAGTCAGCGTCTCATGCAAGAGCACTGTTTTTTTAGATGCTGTGTCTAATTAAAAAGAAATTTAAAAAGCATCTTGAGACACCTGCTTTCTGTTAAACTGTTTTTGTTGCGCTGTGTCTAGCCTTTTTAGTGCAAGAATGTGATCGATCTGAAGTCATCGTCAGTGCTTGGCACAAATCCAAAATTCAAATACACAGTTTTAGCATTCGAATGTGCATTTTTTTCTTAAATTCGACAAATATTCGAAATTCGAATTTTAATTTGACAGCCCTAGAGCTGTCTACACTGGAAGTTGACAAACTTTTGCTTTACGTTTTTATTTTTGAGTCACTCCAAACACTTTATTTTCCCCTTCTGTCTGAAAGATTTTTATTGTGACTGTCTATGTGACTTGATTGCTATAAAATTTTGTTTGTTAGGGCATTACTTTAAAGCCAACTCATGATTTTCTGGTGGGGGTAGAGGGTTTAAGGGGTGTGGTCAAGGGTTCTGTGTTTACCCCAACAAACAGAGTTTCAAATCAATACAATACACACATTATATTTTAGCTAGCCTCCTATCCAACACTTTTTTTAAGAAAGGATATGTCAGTGAACAAGTTTGGTTACTCATATTATTATATGCATATTTATTAATGCAATACAAATGACTGATACACGCCCAAGTCTTTCTAAATAAGTCAATTCACTGTCGGCCATCTTTGGAATGATGCAGGGAGGCCATTTCCAGTTATTACAGTGCAGCTCCTATGTACTTGAAAGAGGGAACACCGAAATCTCAAAAATGGTTGGTCAAGATTACGATCAAAGAGCATATTTTAAATAGGCAGTAAAAATCTGTCAAAACTAGTATCATACTGTGGAGCCGAGGAGGGCGGGGCCGGGTTGGAATGAGACACACCCGGTCCCCAATCAGCCTGATGGGGCGCGCGAGGGATAAAGGCGGCCGGGGACGACAGTTCGAGAGAGAGAGAGAATTACAGACAGCTGTGCTGTGTTTTTGGTTGTGTGTGTGTTTTTTTGGTTAATAAATTATTATTTAAGTTGTCAAGCCAGTTCTCGCCTCCTCCTTTCCTCGAAACCCCCTTACACATACATTGTGCTTCTTTACCTCATTTTATGCTAAAAAATTCAATTTTCCTGGATTGTATAGCTAATACGAAAGCGCGTTCTCAAGTTGATTGACAAGCGATGTCTGTATCTAAAAGTTGATTGTCTCTTTTACCTGTAAGGCAGGACTTCATGTCCAATTTCTCCCATTCATTTTAATAGAAGTGGCCCGTCTCTGCTAAACAGTCCCTGTATACTCTCACCGAGCACTTTATTAGGAACACAATGGTCCTAATAAAGTGCCGACGTGGTCTTCTGCTGTTGTAGCCCATCCACCTCAATGTTCAACATGTTGTGCACTCTTAGATGCTATTGTGTATTACTGGTGGCGTGGACGGATGCAGCAGCTACTCCGGGTCCCAAAGACGGTGTTTTTATGTCGTTTTAGTCTTGTCCCTGTGTCTTTAAACATGTTTTATTTAGCGAAAGAACATCAAGAAACCACATTGCAACATATCTACGATCGCCAGTGCCTTCTGGAAATCGGTAGAGCATGTAAACATCACCCTTCGCCGGTGACTACAGAGAAGCTATGGAGCCTTTTACTGCTGAGTTTACTGCGGAGGCCAGACCCTGAGACCGTGGCCTCGCCTACTGATGCTGCTTGTACAAGGAGGCATCGCAAGCGGTGTGAGAGGGGACAGAAACGCGGCAAGCGCAGAGGCATCCAAGAAAGGCTAACCCCACCAGATCGGCTCTTTTCCGACACACCTGCTCTCCAATGTATGGTCACTGAACAATAAACTGGACTTTATTGGACTCCGATGGACTACACAGTGTGAGATGGGGGATTGCTGTGTGTTTGTTTTTACCGAAATGTGGCTAAACAACAACATCCCGGACTCTGCCATTCAGCTGCATGGGCTAACCTGCTACCGAGCAGACAGAGACACAACAGTGTCTGGTAAGACTTGCAGAGGTAGCTTGTGTGTGTATATTAACAAAGAATGGTGTAACAATGCTGTGGTATTCTCCAAACACTATTAATCGCTGATGGAGTTTATTTTTGTGATGTGTCGACCCTTCTATCTGCCGAGGGAGTTCACAGTCATTGTTATTGTGGCTGTGTATATCCCCCCGTTTGCCAATGCCAGGGATGCTCTTTGCGAACTTTACAGCTTTATCAGCGAGCAACAAACAAGCAATCAACCCCAATGGGTTTTTCATTGTATCTGGCGACTTCAATCACGCAAACTTAAAGACAGTTTTTCCAAAGTTCTACCAACATGTGAACTCTGCAACAAGGGGGAACAACACATTGGACCTGGTTTACTCAACTGGGAAAAATTCATACAAGGCTGTCACCCGCCCCCGTGGATCACAACACTGTAATGCTAATTCCAGCTTACAGACCACTTCTCAAACTCGCTAAACCAGTTCAAAATCAGATCACTGTATAGCCTGAGGATGCAACCTCAGCACTTCAGGACTGCTTCCAGGACACAGACTGGATCATGTTCAAGGAGGCAGCCACCTACGACAATCACACAGACCTGCAAGAATACACTGAAACAGTGACTGCTTACATCAGGAAGTGCATTGATGATATGATCACCACACGTGCCAACCAGAAGCCATGGCTGACAGCAGAGGTCTGTGGGCTGCTAAAGACCCGAAATTATGCATACAGATCGGGGGATAAAGCAGCCCTCAAAACAGCAAAAGCCAATCTGTCCCGTGACATCAAGAAGGCAAAACAGCTGTATGCACAAAAAATCAACAATAACTTCACTGACAGCAGAGACACATGGAGCTTGAGGCAAGCCATTCAGAACATCACTAACTACAAGCCCACTCCACAGGCTTGTGATGATGACACATCCCTCCAAGATGCACTAAACCACTTCTACGCATGGATTGAAGTGCAGAATGACACACCTGTGCGGAAAACACCAACATCTCCCAGCGACCAGATACTCTGCCTGTCTCCAGCAGAAATGAGGAGGATCTTATCCAGGATTAACTCATGCAAGGCTGCGGGTCCCGACAATATACCTGGCCGTGTACTGAGAGACTGTGCTGAACAGCTGACAGATGTCCTCACAGACATCTTTAATACCTTGCTGAGCCAGGCAGTCATCCCCACGTGTCTCAAGTCCACCACCATCATACCTGTACCAAAGAAGTCAATCGTGAGCTGCCTGAATGACTACCGTCCCATAGCACTAACCCAAATTATAATAAAGTGCTTTAAGAGGTTAGTCATGCATCACATCAAGACCAGCCTCCCTAACACACTCAACCCATTCCAGTTTGCATACCGTCCAAACCATTCTATGGATGATGCAATATCCTCCACCTAGCCCTGACATGTCAGAATGCTGTTCATCAACTTCAGCTCAGCATTCAACACAATAATCCCACAATAGCTCATCAATAAGCTGAACCTGCAACATCTCCCTCTGTAACTGGATCCTGGACATACTAACAGTAAGACCTCAGTTAGTCCGGGTCGGCAGCTATGCCTCCAGCACTACCACACTGAGCACAGGTGCCCCCCAAGGCTGTGTGCTCCGTCTGCTGCTCTTCACACTGCTGACACATGACTGTACTGCCAAGTCCAGCTCCAACCAACAAGAGAGTCAGCAGCATTAAATTCCTGGGGGTGCACATCACATATGACCTCACCTGGACCACCAACACCACATCAATTTCTAAGCGGGCCCAGCAGTGCCTCTACTTCCTGCACCAGCTGAAAAGAGCAAGTCTCCCTCCATCCATCCTCACCACATTCTACAGGGGCACCATTGAGAGTGTGTTGACCAGCTGCATCACCGTCTGGTATGGGAACTGCAGCTCCACAGACCGCAAGACCCTGCAGCAGACAGTGAATACAGCTTCAAAGATCATCAGTGTCCCTCTACCCTCCATCATGGACAATTTCCTTGCACAGTGCTCCAGCAAAGCCACCAGCATCGTGAAGGACCCCACTCATCCCTCCCACAGTCTCTTCCAGCATCTGCCGTCAGGAAGACGGTAATGGAGCATCCGAGCCAGCTCTGCCAGACTGCTCAAAAGTTTCTTCCCTCAGGCTGTGAGAGCCCTCAACACCCAAAATCCCCCTCCCCCACTCTGAATCCCTACCACCTGAATCGAGAACATTTCTCTACACACCCCCAGTCCCACCCCACTAGACACTTTAACCTCTTGCTGCTATCCAGGTTTCTATTGCCCTCTCTGTTATTGTGTTGTATACACTGTGTATATATGGCCATTAATGTCCTTTGCACTGTTTGCCCTTTTTGCACTGTCTGTATTGGTGCACTATATGTAGTTACATGTAAGTAAAATTGAAAGTATGTGCTTAGTTAAATTACTCTTTTATATAGGCTAGATATGTGTATGCCTATATATGTAGCACTGTGGTCCTGTGAGGCATGACATTTCATTCCTTTGTATGTCTCTACATATAGTGGAATGATAATAAAGCTCAACTTGAACTTGAACTTGAACTATTCTGCTCATTACAGTTGTATAGAGTGATTATCTGAGTTACTGTAGCCTTTCTGTCAGCTCGAAACAGTCTGGCCACTCTCCGTTGACTTCTCTCATCAACAAGGCATTTCCATCTGCAGAACTGCCGCTCACTGGATGTTTTTTGCACCATTTTGAGTTAACTCTAGATATTGTTGTGTGTAAAAATCCCAGTAGTTCAGCAGTTACAGAAATACTCAAATCAGCCTGTCTGGCACAAACAGTCATGCCACGGTTGTAATCACTGAGAATTGTTTTTCCCCATTCTGATGGTTGATGTGAACGTAATCTGAAGCTCCTGACCCGTATCTGGATGATTTTTTTTGCATTGTACTGCTGCAACACGATTGGCTGATTAAATAATCGCATGAATAAGTAGGTGTACAGGTGTTCCTAATAAAATGCTTGGTGAGTGTATGTCAATAACCTATAATACGCTTCCCTCGTCTTGTTCCAAAACCATCTTCCATGGTACACAAAAGTTATTTTCGTATTAAAATCATGGTTAGGTTTAGGTTTGGGTAAGGGGTTACACTTTATGGTTAGGTTTAGGTTTGGGTTAGGGGTTAAACTTCAGAAAAATCTTAATAACATTGTTCGTTGGTTTGTTTATTTCTCTCTATGGGAGTAAAAGTTGTATGTTTTTGTACAAACCAACTCATACAATTTATTACGATTTGTACCAATAATTACGACTTGTCATGAGACCGGGTAGTGAACCCCAAGATGAAAACCTGAAGGCTAATTTTATGATTTGTGAAATGTCTTTAGAAATGAAAACATTCTATGAGACCTGGATGAGTCTATGTAGACACGTAAATCATTATTTGTTGTGTGGGCAATGCATTTCCCTCCAAAACTGCATGCTACTTTACTTCTAAAGCAGTTCATAGGTTGCAAAGGACCCAGTAGATGCTGATAAAGAGAAAGAGGACCTTTGCATTCTGTAGATGGCAAAAAACAGAAGCTTTGTTCTTCCCAGAATTGAAGGTAGAGGGAAAGGGTCTCCATGAGGAAAGTGGAATCATCCATCACGCTACAAACAGGCTGAAAGTACATTTACACAGGGCTAATTAGCTGAATCAGTTTTTCGACAGAAAAACTCTGACTCTATGCCAATGGTGCTACCCTATCTTGGCTTAGCAGATGAGGAGAGAGTTGGGCAAGCTTCACACAGGCAAGGCTGTCAGGCCTGCTGGAATCTGCTCCAGGCTGTAGAAGATTTGCTCCAGTCAGCTCTATGGGTTTTTTCAGGCCTTCTTTCTCCCCCCATTAAAGTAAGACTTCCTGTGGTGTTCATCTTTGCAATTGAAGACTACACACATGTCACTCTTGCTTTACAAATCATTAATATCACTGATAGGTCTGAAGTAGCTCCACCCCGGTGACTGACCATTTGGACTCACTGCTTACTTTGCACAAATAGGTGCAGATGACAGATTCACATGCTTCACATACAAACACCACCAATAAACGAGTGCCATAATGCAGCACACAGATCCATATATGCCAGACTGATCACAACTTGAATTCGGCAACCAGAGGTCAAACGTTCTGCTGCTGAAATCAGTCTGTACTCACTGAAATTCAAAACACTGCTCCAAGGGGCTGAAGCTGTAAGGTGAGGTTAAATGTCCACAGTGTGGTGCCAAATAGCGAGTTGTATTTTTAGTTGTAAATGATGTAACAGTCACCAGGAATGTATATTGTATTAAACCCTACACCCTAACTCAAACCCTAACCCGAAAGGCCAAAGTATACTTCGGTTTTCCGTGTTGCTGATTGCTCCGCACACAGTATGCACAATGCAAATTTCATCATCAGCATAGTCTGCTTGCACTGACTGTGCGCATTTCAGAGTTTCTCGATCCCCGGACACCGTCCTCATCTATGCCCATTGTTGGCGCATGGGCTGGCCATTGACTGTACTAAAAGAGTAACAAAAAGCAGTTGTAGTGGACAGCGTCAAATGTGTTCATATTCGCTCGCGGTCAGAAAACTTTGAAACGAAAAGCATTCGGCCGGGCACGATCCAATATGACATGCAGAAAAATGCAGTATACCCAGGCCTTAAACCTTACCATCTGTGGAGTAAATGTGTGATTTAATAGTGAAAATCCAACCTCCGAATCACGCTCATAATTGTTAATGTGAACGCGATTACTTCCTGGTTGCACGAGGACGCCCATTGTGCAGAGGTACCTGGGTTTGTTCCTGGAAGGCAGCAGATACCCTCACCCCGCCCCCATCCCTAATCCTAACCATATGGAGCCTGTAAGGCCGAGTACCCTATCAGGAACAACCTGAGGCACTGTGGTTGGTCATCCGAGTATTATGTGACTTCTGTTTTATGAATACTGAGGATTTGGGCATACTACTCCACTGATTACTGCTTTTGGCATACTGAATAGTAGGGAAGTATGTGTACTTGGACGCAGGCAAGTGTCTTGGACTGAACACGATCACTTCATGGTTTCCAAGGGACCAGAACCCATGTCTCAGAGATTGTTCACACAATATGCTATCAGTAGCAAGGGTCATCATGCTTGAATTGATGCAGAAATGTCTGATGGGGGATGGCGTTTGTCAGTAATTCGGCAAAATGGGGTTAATTTCAGTGTACATGAACATTTGGATGCTGCATGTCGATTGCCCTGGTGATCACGATTGTCTATGCACCTCATAAGCGAGCACATCGATCCACTTCACAGGCATATTCCAAACTTTTGCCTTTGGAGACCAGTGATAGAAGAAACAAAAGATGATGGTATACAAGCAAGACAATTAAGGAGGGATAGAGAGGAATGTAGGGCTATAATTTAAACGAAAGAGAGAAGCTAAACATGTCATGTGCAGCGAGAGGGACTATCGAGACCTGTTTGTCTGAATTTGAAGGGTTGCAGTCTGCCATCTGGATGAGTAGATCCACATGATGGGCCTCTCACGCTGCCTCCGGGGCCACCAGGGGCCCCTCTAGGCTCTGCTGTGCACAGCTCGGAACAGCATTATGGGCCCTCCCAGCCTTCCAGCTAATTGCTGTCCCTGAATGATTTGTCAATGGTCAGCTGCTGGGTAAGCAGCTAATTAGCTCTGTCATTTATGGCTAAAAAGTCACAAAACTAGAGAACGGATGGCTTGAAGTTCTCGGAGGGACAAATGGACAGGCCTGTAGCTCACATACACTTCTTATTTTATCAGCCTCACCTAATTTGCCCTTTTTGATGTTCTTTAATCCTTCCTCCCATTTCCTGTTGCCTTTTTTTATGTAGTTTAACTATAGCATTGAATTACTCACCACACAGCTGTCAACAAATCCACCTCAACTAATAGATTAATCTCCAATGCTGCTATGTCCAGTACTGTTATGAAACATCGAGGTCTATTTCAGCTTTATTCGCATGAAGGAAATGCATTTAGGGACCGAGGTAATCCAGAACAGAAATGAAAGTGTGGTGAGAGAGAGATACATCACCAATAAATACAACCGCCTGGCTCTAAGATCTAATTAAGAAATGAAGCCTAACATATAATTTACCACCAAACAATGTGCAATCTCCCCTTCAACCTCTTAAATTGGTGTAAATTATGTCACCCTGATGGCTGACCAGGCCGACAGCAGGGGTTGATGTCTCGGTTATGAGTCCATTACTACAAACCATGTCTCCCTGTTGCCCTCTCTGTTTCTAAACCGTGTTTTGAAGATGAGAAACAGGAAATGGAAAAATAATTGAAAAATGAGAAAGAGCCTGCTGAAAAGACCGGCTTAGTGCAGAATGAATTTCAATTCTGGTTCAGACTGGTTTATGCTGGTTTGGTGCTGGTCCAGCTAGTTAAAGAAATAGTTCACCCAAAAATGAAAACTGATTCAGTGTTATTATGTATATTTAGCTTTGACTAAAGCAATTACTAATCACTTTGTGGAGGAGGATTGTGCTCAGTATGCGCCAATCCTTCTAATTATGAGCTGTAGTGGCAAACCAGTTTTAATGGAGCATTTCATGTTACATGGCTGCGATATTACTGATGTTTATCCAGACTCTGGCTGGTCTCAGAAGAAAACCATCTCTCAAATTCATTTTTAAAGGTACCTATCAAGGAAAAACAGCTTCTCTTCAAGTGCTGTTCCCGTCTTGCTTCTTCTTCATCACTAAAACCTCTCTAGGGTTGTAACATTAAAGAGCTGAAGGCATCACTCACTTTAAAAGCAAGCTGAGAGCGACTTTCTGCTAAAATAAAGTATATTAAATAAAAAATAGAATGTAAAAAATGTTGAGCAAGGAATCGTGAGGGCTGTCTGTTTGTTGGTCGGTTCAACGTCAAATATTTTGAGGGGAATTTACTTAGAAAGAATTGTGCCCACTCACTATCAGCATTGTTTTAGCACCCAATTCACTTAAGGAATTATGCAAAGCAGGTAACCGTGCTGAATGCAATTTGCATGCCGCAAATCCCCATCTTGCAGGCCGGTACTGAGTGCTATGTTGTAGAGGATGCAGCAGACTACCATTCCAGCTAACAAATTAATGTTCTTAAATGTTTTTCAAGAATTATATAGTGGTTGTGGGAACCATAAAAATGTTTTCTTAATGTGACGTAGAATGTTACATACATTTTAGCATAACATTCCTGAAAACGAGAATTTTCCTGAAAACCTAATTTGCCAAAATGTTTAAAGGGTGTATGAACAGTGCTGCACTAAGAAAATACAGTATCAGATACAGTAATAATGCTAATAATATCATAAGGATGTTCTATTAACGCAATTTAACAACATTTGTTTGGCTAACGTTCCTTTACACAACGTTGGCCAAAGCTGTTGGAACATTCCTTGTTGGGATGATCTGGAATACATGGCCCCGACGCAGTTGAGCACATTTGCGCACCCTTCAAAAACATATAAACGCCACTTATGTGTGTGATAAAGCGCTTTCTCTTAACAGCCTTTAGTCCCATAAATGGCTGCATTCGTGATATTTCAGAACAGCGTTTTTCTGCCTGGAATAAGCCGTTTTCCAATATGCATATAAACGTGGTCAAAATGCTGACAGAATGAAAGATATATATGGAATAAAAGATATAGAAGCCTAAGCAAAGTCAAATGATGTCCACACAGCAAATTAACAAGGGACTATGTCTCTAACCACAGGTAAAGAGCTGTAGTTCCAACCATACAACTTTGCGATGCTATTTGCGAATATTCATTGGAACTAAATTTTTGGGAAACACCAAATCGTTTAACTATGTTGCTAACGAAGGAACTTGCGACCATAGTTGGCTAACAATGCTTTTGGGAAACACACCCCTGTTTGTGCTGTTTGTGTACAGAATTCTGCTTAAAATGTACAGTTTTTCTGTGCAATGTTGAGCCAGGCATTAAAATTGCAGATTTTTGTAAAAAAAACAAAAACAATCTACAGAATAATAAGCCTAATTTATATATGAAGTAGGTGTGTTTGGTGTAAAAATAATCATAATTAGCCTACTTAATTTCAATAAGCAGGGTGCAGCGCTATACCAGTGCAGATAACACATGGTTAAAATGGATTGCGGGTGATTTATGTGAATTTAGTGAATAAGAGGCAGGGTGCAGCGCTGAAATACTGTGCACATCTGAAATACTTTAAAAAGTCTTTGTACTTTTGTACGGCCTTGTACTTTAAAAAGTAATTTATAAAACCAACTTGAGATCAGAAGTCCGGGTGGGTCTGAGGGAGGGTGGATACCAAATGTCCGAGAGACAATCCAAAACCTGACATTACGGCAGGGGAAATCAGGGTTCGGAGGCAGACTGGTGCAGCCCCAAATCACGGCACAGATATTTATGGGAATGCTAATGACAACAAGTCGCTTTTTAATGTCAGGTCTTAACCTGTGATTGCACACTGGGTTGACTGATTTGGACATCCTGACAGTTGTAATTATCCTAGTGTCTTCTGTCAGACAGGAAGAGGGCTGAATCTACCTCAAATAGGCTGGCATATGTTCTCTCTCTCATTCATATATTCACTCAATGCAACATTTTTGTGGTATCGTGAAGGACAAGAAAGCACACATCCTATTGGTTATGGCCTTCAAACAGCCACTAATGTGTGCTGTTGAGGTCAGGCCTTCAAACTGTAGCCTGGTCCATTATGTGTCCATCTACTCTATGTGCTCGGTCCAGCATTAATATGTCTTTGTGTGCAGTGTCTGCTAGGACAGTCTATTCTTGTTGAGAACTGTGTGCTAGAGTTGTGTGCACAGCATGCGGGGATGTACTGTATAGTGCCATTACTTATTGTACACAGAGACCATGTACACACACTGCAGCTAAATGTATTCTTCACTTTTCTTCTAAATGGTTATTTAATTAATTACGTTACAACATTTTCTTTTCTGTTATTTTTCGTTGATTTTATGTCAGAGTTTCAACTAAAATTTCTTCATTAGTAATTAAAGAGATAATTCACCCAAAAAATGAAAATTCTGTATTCATTAACTCACCCTCATGTTGTTCTAAACCCATATGACTTTATTTCTCCTGTGGAATACAAAAGAGACATTAGGCAGAATGTTAGTCTCGGTCACTATTCACTTTTATTGTATTGTTTTTCCATAATGTTCCAAAACATTTTGGGAACGTTAAAGGAAGAATCAGGATTCAATACAAGTTAAGCTCAATCAACAGCATTTGAGGCATAATGTTGATTACCACCAAAAAAAGAAAAAAGACATCCCTTCTTTTCTCTAAAAACCAAAACAAAAATCGAGGTTACAGTGAGGCACTTAAAATGGAAGTGAATGGAGCCAATTTTTGGAGGGTTTAAAGCAGAAATGTGAAGCTTATGATTTTATAAAAGCACTTTAACTTATCTTCTGTTAAAACTCATGTATTATTTGAGCAGTAAAGTTGTTTAAATTGTTGTTTTTACAGGCATTTTACGGATTTAGGGGTTGCAGCGTAACATCGTCGTGACAGCAAAGTTGTAAAATTGGAAATAACTTTACACAGAAAAGGTTAGTAAGTGATTATATCACAACAAAATCATGTTAACATGCATAATATTTATGTCTTGTGGCTATACTATTGGAATAGTGAGTATTTTAATGTTTACAGATTGGTCCCATTCACTTCCATTGTAAGTGCTTCACTGTATTGCAGATTTTTGTTTTGTTTTTGTAAAAAAAAAAAAAGAAAAAAAAGAAAAAGTATTTTTTTTTTTTTTTTTTTGTGGGAATCAATATTATGCCACAAATGCTGTTGATTGAGCCTAACTTGTATTGAACCAGGAATATTCCTTTAATCTACTGATATATATATAAAAAAATAAAACCTAAAAATAACATTCCTAGAATGTTCTCCAAACCTCCAAACGTTCTGTTGCTGAGGGAGAAAAAAAACGAACAAAAAAAAAATCCTTCCTGCCTAACCAGAAAAGAACATTAGGATGTTTGTTGTGGGAACACTCTGAAAACCAATTATCGTTTGTTGGGTCTGTCGACTGCGTTTTCTTTTAAAAGATGATAACACGTCCACTATCGCTAAAGTTAATATTTTTACATTTAAATGTGTGTTTCTCTCCCAAAACTTTTCATTGTGAACATGGACACATAGAGTAAATTCTTTACACTAATACACATCCCCTAGCAAGTGTCTAGACATACACACAATGCCAAGTTTTGCACATACATATGAATGCATGCCCACACACACACGTACACTCTTGGCTGTTGCATTGCAGTACTTCATCACATAATTTCAGCATCAGAACTGGAGTGGAAAGCAGTGGGCCATTGCTCCATACTGTTCTCTCAGCAAGACTTTATGGTTGAAAACAGCATGAAGGACCACAGACCGAGCTCTGCAGGAAAAGACAACATGCTAATCCATCATTACATTTGAGTTAGCTCACAAATAAGCACATTTGACACACGCGTTTGACAGAAGCTCAAAAGTCTGAATTCAATTTTAAAATCTGGATTCAAAATGTAATTTAAACCTGGACTTTTAAGATTTTGAAAAATATAAAGCAAAGCAATGTAAAGATGTCAAATGAATACGAAACATTTAAGATTCTGCACTGTTTTTAAGTTACTAATTAAATAAGCACATTTGTGGCTTTATCCATGTTAATAACTCTTATATGTGAAAGGTCAGACTTTCTTGCTTCCATTTCCATGCAAGATGTTCTTTAGAACATTCTCAAATCATACTATAACATACAGTGGATCATCAGGTTGCATAATCTTGCTGCCATTAAAGCAAAAGGGGGACATATTAAATAGAGGAGACCAAGGCTCGTTGCCAGCCACACAAGGAAGTTGTCACAAGGGCTTTATCTTAGCAACAATAACATTTGGTGTCAAAAGTCCTATCACACATATGTGTGTTTTCTCTAGCAGAGGGTTTGTATGTTGGTTTCAAACACCTAGTTCAAAACCCTCTTTAATAAGAATATATATATTTTTTTTTTTTTTTTTTTTTTTGCGAATTTTTTCCTCCAAAGTAAATTTTCACTATTTATAATTTTGTCATAGTTCTTGGGTAAATGAGCAAACATAATCAAACCAAACTGGCATAGATCAAAGCAAGGGTCAACTATATAACAGAATGAAGGCAGATTTTTTTCATAAGGCTTAAATGTTCTTATAGGACAAAGCTGAAAAGCCTTTTAATAGATAGTTTAATGCACGCATAGACTTAAAGAGAGGCATAGATTTTGTTTTGGTGGTTGTGATGGTGGATGTTTTGGTCGCAAGTTCATTATGACAATTTGCCTCATACAGGTGCATCTCAATAAATTAGAATGTTGTGGAAAAGTTCATTTATTTCAGTAATTCAACTCAAATTGTGAAACTCGTGTATTAAATAAATTCAATGCACACAGACTGAAGTAGTTTAAGTCTTTGGTTCTTTTAATTGTGATGATTTTGGCTCACATTTAACAAAAACCCACCAATTCACTATCTCAAAAAATTAGAATATGGTGACATGCCAATCAGCTAATCAACTCAAAACACCTGCAAAGGTTTCCTGAGCCTTCAAAATGGTCTCTCAGTTTAGTTCACTAGGTTACACAATCATGGGGAAGACTGCTGATCTGACAGTTATCCAGAAGACAATCATTGACACCCTTCACAAGGAGGGTAAGCCACAAACATTCATTGCCAAAGAAGCTGGCTGTTCACAGAGTGCTGTATCCTAGCATGTTAACAGAAAGTTAAGTGGAAGGAAATAGTGTGGAAGAAAAAGATGCACAACCAACCGAGAGAACCGCAGCCTTATGAGGATTGTCAAGCAAAATCGATTCAAGAATTTGGGTGAACTTCACAAGGAATGGACTGAGGCTGGGGTCAAGGCATCAAGAGCCACCACACACAGACGTGTCAAGGAATTTGGCTACAGTTGTCGTATTCCTCTTGTTAAGCCACTCCTGAACCACAGACAACGTCAGAGGCGTCTTACCTGGGCTAAGGAGAAGAAGAACTGGACTGTTGCCCAGTGGTCCAAATTCCTCTTTTTAGATGAGAGCAAGTTTTGTATTTCATTTGGAAACCAAGGTCCTAGAGTCTGGAGGAAGGGTGGAGAAGCTCATAGCCCAAGTTGCTTGAAGTCCAGTGTTAAGTTTCCACAGTCTGTGATGATTTGGGGTGCAATGTCATCTGCTGGTGTTGGTCCATTGTGTTTTTTGAAAACCAAAGTCACTGCACCCATTTACCAAGAACTTTTGGAGTACTTCATGCTTCCTTCTGCTGACCAGCTTTTTAAAGATGCTGATTTCATTTTCCAGCAGGATTTGGCACCTGCCCACACTGCCAAAAGCACCAAAAGTTGGTTAAATGACCATGGTGTTGGTGTGCTTGACTGGCCAGCAAACTCACCAGACTTGAACCCCATAGAGAATCTATGGGGTATTGTCAAGAGGAAAATGAGAAACAAGAGACCAAAAAATGCAGATGAGCTGATGGCCACTGTCAAAGAAACCTGGGCTTCCATACCACCTCAGCAGTGCCACAAACTGATCACCTCCATGCCACGCCGAATTGAGGCAGTAATTAAATCAAAAGGAGCCCCTACCAAGTAGTGAGTACATATACAGTAAATGAACATACTTTCCAGAAGGCCAACAATTCACTAAAAATGTTTTTTTTTTATTGGTCTTATGATGTATTCTAATTTTCTGAGATAGTGAATTGGTGGGTTTTTGTTAAATGTGAGCCACAATCATCACAATTAAAAGAACCAAAGACTTAAACTACTTCAGTCTGTGTGCATTGAATTTATTTAATACACGAGTTTCACAATTTGAGTTGAATTACTGAAATAAATGAACTTTTCCATGACATTCAAATTTATTGAGATGCACCTGTACATTTTTATCCAAATATCAAGGCTGCGTAGTGTTTGCTCATCACTTGAAACACTTTGAAATCTTTTCTTTTAATATGCATGGCTGTCATTACCGTGAGCCGCTTTCCGCTGCCAGAAGTTTTACCCAATTACTGCAAAGTGCCTCTGCCTCTCTCTCCAATCAGAGTGGCTGATAACAAACATGCCATCACACTGACATAGAGGCAGTTCATATGAGACAGAACAGCTGCCAGTTTTTTTTCTTACAACTCTTTCCCTGTTCTCATTCAAATATTTATACTTGCTCTTTATTGCATTATAATGAATGTAACGTCTCTCCTTCCTGTGATGATTTGTCCTGCAGTTTGTGTATTTAGTGATAAAAAAACAGACCTTTCAACAACTGTCAGTCTGTAGCTTGGAGTATTTACGGAACAAGATGAAATAGTTGTTTAATCAGACGTATTACAGATTCATAACTTTTGAAATACATGCAAGCATGTTTTTATGTGGGTGTTTGTGCAATAAGGATGAAACATTTCTCATTAAATACAGCAGTTATGTTTTACGTGCAGAGATGAAAGTAAACAAGGTGTTATTCATTCTCGTTAAAGCTTTTCCTGTGATTATTTTGCATTCACCTGTATGCTTGAATGAGATATCTGGCAACTGCGTTTACGTGAAAAAAGTTAACTTTCATTCGTTTATGTTATTAAGCCATTTTGTTATGCTTTTTGTCTGTTTAAGCCCAGGTACAGAGAGGAAGAGGTGCTTTTTACCGATAAGCAACTATTTCATTCTCAGGAAATGTGCCATTTGTGTCTGAAAATGTTGAAAAGTAACCTTCAAGAAATCATATTTTCACACTTTAGGCAAAAAGTACCTGGGCCGTAATTAACATAGACTTTGGGGGACCACTAAAAGGGAATGCACACCCAAATATTAATTAGTGATAAACAATATGGGTTTTTCATTTTTGTATTTTTAAATTATTACTCCCAATACTAAATATCACGGTGCCGGTGAGTTTGTCGGTTTGTTTTGTATGTTTTGTCATTTTCTCTCCCTCATGTCTTGCAGGCGCGGCCAGCATGCACAATCAGCATTTCCATAGGAACACTGATTGTTCCCTGGGGAACGCTGATCATTCCACTGATTAGTGTGCTGAGCAACAGCTGTTCTCCCCTAATTCACTCCCTTCTTAAGCCCGTTGTGTTCTCAGTATCTTTGCTAGATTGTTGTTTAATATTGAGTACTAACCTCACTCTCTCTGCCTAGTTGATCCTGTCTCATGTATCTGTTGGTTGCCCGCGCGTTGGGTGTGTGGTTGCCTTCCAATATTGCTGCGTGTCAGCTGGTCTTCCATGGAGGATACCTCGTCTCTGCTCACATGTCGGGAGTTAAGTTCGCTCATCTCTGCTGGCCATTGTTCTGCATCTCACTAAGCTTCAATGGAGGATTCTACGATTCTGTTCCTGACTTCCACAATGCACACACTCATCCTACGAACACACTCTTCACGGATTGCCCCTTGCACGACTATGACATGCACGCCATTAGAGATCGCTTCCCGCTGCTGCAGCCGGTGTCGGGATTTTCTACATTCGTCAACCCAGTGACTGCTCATTATTACTGTTAATAAATCCTTTAAACTGTTCCTCTGCTCTTGGGTCTGTTTGTCTCACTATCGTTACTTACAGAACAATCTAGCCAAGTATGGACCCAGCGGAGGAATCCACTCTTCGCGCCACCCTCTCCCAGAAGGCAGTCTTGCTGGAACGTCAGCAGGATCAAATTGCTGACTCGAACCGGGCTTTGGAGATGATGGCTTCACAGCTCGCTGAGCTTACCTCCTTTGTTCAGCAGCTCTGCCTATTTCCTGATGCTGGCCCATCTCAGGAAGTTTCCTTACCGGCTCCGGCAGTTCCTCTGGCTCCTGAAAGCTTTGAATATCCAGCCCTGTATTCAGGTGAGGCTGAATCCTGCAGCACAGTCCTTTCACAATGTTCCCTGTTCTTCATGTTACAGCACTCCACTTTCGCTTCAGATACGATGAAGGTGGCCTGTGTTATTACGCTCCTCACCGGAAAGGCTGGCGAATGGGGCACTGCCATGTGGGACAACAGACATCCCTGCTGCGCTTCCTATCATGCCTTTACTATGGAGCTCCACCAAGTGTTTGATCGCTCAGCTCAAGGTCGGGAGGCGACAAGGGTTTTATCTGGATTGTCTCAAGAAGATCGACGAGTATCAGATTATGCGATTGAATTTCGCACCTTAGCTGCTTCTTGTGAGTGGACCATGCTATGTGGGATCGATTTCTGCATGGTCTTTACGACGACATTCTGGATGAGATTTATCCTTTGGATTTGCCACCGTGCTTCGATGACTTGGTGGATTTGGCTATCTGAGTCAATCAACACCTGACCTACACCGTCGCCACCATCGATGCCACTTTCCACCTACCCTGGCGGCTGATCCTCCTACCCGTTCTGCCCTCCAGCCAACTCGCCAGTCTGACGGGCCGACACCGAGCCTATGCAAGTTGCTAGGACTCAAATCTCACACAGGGAGAAACTGAGCCATCTGCGGCATCTTTTTACTGTGCTGCTTTTAATCATCTCTCTGCTTCTCTGTCCGGTAAAGACATCGCTCATCGGTAGGAGAGGGTTTACTGGTGAGCCAACACCTTTGGACAAAACCCCTGGTCTTCGGAAACTTCTCCCGGCCTGGCTGCAGTGTGCAGTGGATCTGCCTGTCACACGGTACCCGCCTTGGTTGATTCCGGAGCTGAAGGGGACTTTATGGATTTTGAATTGGCTTATAAGTGGCGACTTCCTATGGTCAGTTGGAAAGACCCATCACCGTCCACACCCTAAGTGGCATGCCGCTGTCCGTCATCACTCAATCCACAAAGCCAGTCACCTTTGTCTCTGGGAATCATACGGAGCATTTTTCCTTCTACCTTATGCAATCTCCATTGGCACCGGTAGTGTTGGGGCATGCTTTTTTGGTGACGCACAACCCACACATAGATTGGTCAACCAACACTGTTCTCGCTTGGAGTCCTTATTGTTTGTCTTAACTCTGCTGTTTCCCCTGTCCAGTCTTGTGTTTCGTTGCAGGATTATCCAGCGGACTTATCCGGAGTACCGTTGACATACTATGACTTGATGGCGGTGTTCAGCCGGTCCCACGCCGCGACCCTTCCTCATCACCCATACGATTGAACTGCTTCCTAGCACTTTGCCGCCTCAGGGATGGCTGTATTCGCTCTCGGCTCCCGAGGCCATGAACAGGTATATCAGTGATTCTCTGGCAACCGGACTCATTTGCCCTTCCTCTTCGCCGGCAGGGGCGGGGTTCTTCTTCATGGAGAAGTAGGATGGCTCACTTAGACCCTGTATAGATTATCGGGGGCTGAATGACATCATGGTGAAGAATCGCTGTCCTTTACCGTTGATGTCCTCAGCCTTCAAACTCTTGAAGTTGGACTTACGCAACGCTTATCATCTTGTCCGGATTAGGAAGGGGGATGAGTGGAAGATGGCTTTTAACACCCATAGGGGGCACGTTTAATATTTGGTTATGCCTTTCGGATTGCTCAACTTCCCCGCCATCTTCCAGGGGCTCGTGAATGACGTGCTTAGAGACATGGTTGATCGTTTGTTTTGTGTTTGTCTTGATGATATTCTGATCTTCTCCCAGAATATCCAGGACCATGCGCAGCACGTCAGACAGGTGCTTCAATGACTGTTAGAGAATCGGCTATTCGTCAAGGATGAGAAGTGTGCTTTTCATGCATGGTCGGTTCCGTTCCTGGGGTTCATCGTTTCATCCGAGGGAATGCGCATGGACCCATCTCTGACGGACCTCATTTCCACCCACACTGACTTTTGTTGGTCCTCGTGAGCTGAGGCCACGTTTTCTAAATTTAAGGAGCTGTTTTCTACCGCACCTATCCTCGTTACTCGCAATCCTGCAAGTCACTTCGTGGTGGAGGTGGATGCGTCTGAAGTTGGTGTCGGAGCAGTTTTGTCGCAGCACACCCCCTCGGATGGAAAGATGCATCCTTGTGCTTTTTTTCACACCGCTTAACAACAGTTCAATGGAATTCACGATGTTGGCAACCAAGCATTATTGGCTGTCCGGTTGGCCTTGAGCGAGTGGCATCACTGGTTAGAGGGTTTGGGGGTACCTTTCGTGGTCTTGGTAGATCATAAGAACCTAGAGTGTATTAATAGCGCCAAATGCCTCAACTCTAGACAGGCTCATTGGGCACTATTTTTCACGCATTTCAACTTAGTGCTGTTTTATCACCTGGGCTCTAAAAACATCAAGCCCGACTCCCTATCTCGATGTTTTGAGGTCGAGACCTCCACTGCCCCACCGGATACCATTCTACCCACCACTTATGTGGAGGGCATGGTATCCTGGGAGGTGGAGGCTAAAGTCCATGTGGCGCTATGAAACACCGCGCCCCCCGCCACTTACCCAGTGGGCCGGTTATTTGCATGTCCTACAGTGGGATCACTCATCCAATGTTGCTTGTCATCCAGGAGTGACTCGCAATCAGACACTCATCAGACAGCGATTCTGGTGGCCATCATTAGCACAGGACATATGTCAATTCATAGCCGCTTACCCCATTTGTGCGACTACTAAGATGTTCTGTGAACCTCCAGCTGGGCTCCTCCAACCACTGCCTGTTCCTTCAAGACCCTGGACACACATAGCCATGGATTTCATAACTGGTCTCCCCTCCTCCCATGGCAACACAGTCGTTTTGACAGTAGTGGACCGGTTCTCGAAGGCGGCTCATTTTATTCCCCTCCCCAAATTACCTTCAGCGAGGGAGACAGCGGTAGCAGTCATTAGCCATGTCTTCCGCATCCATGACCAATTTGTGTCACGTTTTTGGGCAGAATTCTGTCGACAGCTGGGGGCTACGGTGAGTTTGTCCTCTGGGTTTCATCCCCAGACAAATGGGCAAGCTGAGCATACGAATTAGGAGCTGGAAAAGGCCCTACATTTCACGAATTGCCCCTTGCGCGACTACAACGCTCACACAATTGGAGGCCGCTTCCCGCTACTGCAGCCGGTGTTGGGATTTTCTACATTCCTCAGCCCAGTGACTGCTCATTATTACTGTTAATAAATCCTTTGAACTGTTCCTCTGCTCTTGGATCTATTTGTCCCACTATCGTTCGTTACAACTAAATATGTGGTTACAGCCTTGGTCCAAAAGTTATTTAACATTACACACCTTAACCTAAAAGCTACATCAACAAACCCTCAAGCTTCTACATAATATTAACCTTGTCACAATAAGTTTTAAATGTATTTACTCATCATTTGAATAGATAACTGAGTAAATGTTGGTAGTATAACTCGGTTTTGGTGTGCCTTGTAATAAATTACACATTATAACTTAAAAAATATTAATAATTTTTTTTCTTCAAAAAGTGACAACCCTGTTGCGCTCAAAATGTTATGGGGTTAAATGTTGAATTTGAAGATCAGTGTGTGAACATGCAAATTGGCTGATATTCTGAAGAAAAATAAATATTTACAAATAAAATCAGTATTTTATTTATTTATTGGTAACACTTTACAGTTTGTTAACATTATATAACAACATTACTTACCATGAACTAACAATGAACAATACTTTTACAACATTTAAAAATCTTGGTTAAGGTTAATTTCAACATATTGTAATTCATTTTTTAAAATCAACATTTGTATAAGTTAACATTAGTTAATGCACTATGAACTTGAACTAACAATGAACAATTGTATTTTTATTAACTATCTGTGATGAGGGCGTGGCTGGGCCGTGAGGATACATGCCCAGCACTGAGTTGCCTAATCAGTGGGAGGGAGATAGAGGAAGAGCCGGGGATGCCAGAGAGAGACAGAGAGAGAGAGAGAGAGAGAGAGAGAGAGAGAGAGAGAGAGTGTCTGGGGCCGGCGAGCCCGTCTCTCTCCTCTCTCTCGCCTCTCTCTGCTCTCTCTCTCTCTCTCTCTGGCGTCCTTGGTTCTTCCGCTACCTCCCTCCCGCTGATTAGGCAACAAATCTGTCAAACAATGTGACTAAAATAGTAGTAAGTCATGACTTACAATGACACCATCTCCTGAGAATGACCCTAATATTTTTTTTTTTCTGTCACACTGAATCATCTTTTTGTCACTTCACCTCCATTGGCCTGTTTGTGGATTTTACTGGAAATATAGTTGCAACACATCAGAAACACAAGCAAGGCAATTAAATCATGTCATTGAAAGCATTTCACCGGTGTCCTTCTGACAAGAGCGCTCTCTCTCTCGCTCTCTCTCGCTCTCTCAGGCGATCTAAAGTTCCATCACAACACATTGTCAACACCCCCCCCCCCCCCCATTCCTATAAATCAATCCTCCACTGTCAGTGACATCAAACCCTAAATGACAGACAGTGCCATTTGCTTCCATGTCATTTGGATCAGGGGTTAGTGCTGAAAGTGCAGAGTTGTTTATAAGACAAAATGAAGCCAAGATTGAAGTGGACTTACTTGGTTCAATTGGTCCAATGGCAAAATAAAGCAATAAACCAAGGATGTAACCATATATTCAGGATTGGGGAGACCACATGTAATAATTTGAGAATCAACTACTTAAAAATACCACTAATCAGAATATTGGGGTAGATGTCTCCCTCAATGTCTATGGAGGTCAGTGTTAATCTCGTCAACTAAATCTCTGACAAAAACGTTGGTTGACGAAGTCCGTTGACAAAAAAGACGCATTATGATGATAATTAAACTATTTTATTAAAGCATAGACATACTGTTGGAGAAAATTTGATGAGAAAAGACTGCAAGATATTAGTGCAAGATATAGCTAAACTGAAGAAGATATATCTAGAGAAACATCTGTTTATATAAGAAGAAATTAGATATTGTTCATCTAATCCAGTATGTTGTGGATTTCCCTGCTTGAGCTGCGTGAGTGAAATGCGCTGAATGAACCATTTTGAAATTGGTTAATTACGTCACTCAGACCCATCCTATTTATACATGAGATTACCCACCTAACAGGGAACGTTTCAACAAATTTGGCTAACATTATTTAAAGGTTTGGAACAATTTTTGTAAATAAAACTTTAATGGAACAACCTTATAACATTATTAACCTTTAAGAACGTTCTACTAACGTTAAGAAAACTGGACATTTTCATGTTCCCACAACCCCAATGGAAAATGTGTTAGCTGATAATCACTATATCCACAACATATATGTAATATTAAAATATTGTATCTGCACAGACAATGAAAAGAATGAACGGTGAACTCGAACTAAGCTAATATGCTTAATATGCATAACTTGCGTGAATGCGCTGTTTCCGTAAAAACAAGCTTCACTCAGTGCAATATCCTTAACTGGCTAAACAAAGAAAATGAATTACAGTCACTAAAGGCTAACTTCTAAAAAGTAGCAAATACTTCAGTAAATTCATTATATGCTATCATTTCAGGAGCTCAGGTTTTCACAACCAGGACAGTTGTACAGTTCTTTTATATGTTTCATACATGTTTAAATTAAGAAAATGTTTATTTATTTTTTTTTCTGTTGAATATTTGACTACAGTTTGGTCTGTAACAGTTTGACACATTTTTGTCATTTTGCACATTATCACCAACTAAAAGATATTATTTTCATTGACAAAAATTATAGGCCATTTTAGTCTGAAATTAATGAATATGGCATGATGAGAAATTAATTAAAAAAAACTATGACTAAAACAAAAAAACTGTTGTTAAAATTAACACTGATGAAGGTTAAGGCCCGACAATACACCACCAATAGAAGATGTGTGTTACAGTTATTGTATCATTGTATTAATAATAATACTCATAACAAGATAATGACATTTTCTGAAAACAGTTTGAGTGGTACAGTCGCATTCACATAAACATTGATCACCGTGATTCGGAGCTTGCATAACATGTTTATTCCATTGACGGTTAGGATTAGAGTTGATGTTTGGGATAGGGTGTATGGTTAATAAAATATGCATTCCCGTTGACTATTAAATTATTTACTAAAAATACAACTCGCTTTTGGCGCCACTCTGTGGACATTTCACTCTGTAACCGTAAGCTCACACATGCTCATACGTTCAAAAACACTTCCAGCTTTGGCCAGTGGGGGCAGTGACAGACTGATCTCACAGTGAAATCAGGAACAGTAGTTTACTTTTCTTTAGCTAAAATCGGTCTGTGCTTTCCTGGCAACTGGGGGCAGTGCTTCGACTTTCAGTAAGCACAGATCAATTTTAGCTGAAGAACTTTCAACCTTCTGTCGCAGAATTCACAGTGAGACCAATCTGTTTTGCTGACCCGCTTTATTGCCTGCCTGGCAAAAATCCTTAGAAGCATTATAGCACCCCTTTCCTAATCAAGCAGCATTATTTGATGTATCATTCATGTCTAAAAGACAGACCATGTTGGATGAGTTACACACCAAAGTTTAGGGGTTAGGGTTTTGTTCAAATCCCTAACTCTAAGTATTAACAATAATAATGCTTCAATCATGGCTCATCTAATCAGATTTTAGAGCCAGACCATGACTCAAAACACACTAAGTTTGAACAAGTTTTTAACAGTCACTTGGTTTTAACCATGTGGCTGTGTATTCACTGTGTTGGACTAGCACATGCAGCCTCAGTTGTCTAGTGTTGCACGCCAGGGTCTCGGTAGAGCCACAAACACACATTCACTGAGTTGGAAATCACACAGGATTTCAGTTGGAAGGGTTTTTGAAACTCTTAATGAGCTCATAGGCTGTGGAGGTTTTTAAACTTAAATCCTTTTCTTTGGCGGTTCATGAGCTACTGGTGTTCAGATCTAGTCTTTCTGTTACTTGGACTCTACTGTACCGTAAAGAGCTCCCGCAGTGTGTAGTTAAGGCTATATACTAGTTACTACACACACACACACACACACACACACACACACACACACACACACACACACACACACACACACACATACACATGTTGGTGCGGCTATCCTCATGACATGTTTTTTTATACTGTACAAATTTTGTATTGTTTTGATTGTATTGTATTGGATGTATTGATTCCATCCCCTAAACCTAACCCTCACAAAACACTTTCTGCATTTTCACATTTTCAAAAAAACATTGTTTAGTATGTTTTTTAAGTGATTTGAATTATGGGGACACTAGAAATGTCCTCATAAACCACATTTATTTCATAAAACCCTTGTAATTACCAGTGTGTAACCTTAAAAAAAATGCCCTCATAAACCACCATTATTTCAATAAATAATGCAATGTTATATAATCATGTTAGTATAATTACAGTATTCACATAGGTGCAGATACAGTATAATAAATAATTGTAAATGACATTAAGTTAAAGGTGTTGTGCCCTTTTCATGTTGAAATTGGGTCACACCGCTCTCCTAAAATGTTTCCAGGAGTCCAGCCATGTTGAAACTGATGTTTGACCTTAAGGTTGGTGCAGTCTTTCAAGGGTAAACTCTACTGTGCCCAAGCGCTCTACCTAATCTTACCTGGCAAGTTATTTCAAAAAATGTCTGTGCCACTAGCATTACCTAATGGAACTGCAAAAAAAAAATAAACGTGGTTTTCTTGACCAATTGATCAAACAGTGAGTTCGCCAAGAGTATGTCAAAAGTTCTGCTGCTGAAATCGGTTTGTGCTCACCGAAATTAGTTTGTTGAAACTTACCCTAAGATTGGACACATTATGTCGACTCACTGATAAGCAACACCTCCTATCAGACATTTTTGCTTCGGCTCCAGCATGTTTACCTTTCCTTTGTGGCGTGAAACCAGGAAGTAATTGTGTTTGCATAATTAGTGAGGGGGGGTTGTGTTGGCAGTTTATAAAATATTCTTTCCTCTTCAGTACAGCCTGTACAGCTGAAAACAACTCGCATCATAATTAGATTTCGGCGCCCCTCCATGGACATAACACCTGGAACATTGAGTTAACACGTGCCCATACGCCCAATAACACTTTATGCTTTGGCCACAGGGGGAAATGTTTTGAATTCCGGTAAGCAAAGACCAATTTTAGCTAAAGTAAAGTGAATCTGCTGTTTCCGATTTCACTGTTGTGAGATCAGTTTGTCAATGTCCCCAGTGGCTGAAGCTGGAAGTGTTGTTGAACATATGGGCACGTGTGAGCTCCAGGAGCGAGCTGTATTTTTAGTTGTAAATTATTACAGTGAAGAGGAATGCATTTTTTATTAACTCTACCACCTAATCAAAACCCCTAAACCTAACCATCAATAAGGTTTAAAATTAAATTTTACAACGAAAATGCTACCTCTAGTTACCACTGTTTATGTGAACACCATCACTTCTATCAGGAAGTCTCGCAGACTTGAGTGAAATTTAAGATGACATTTATTTGATGAATATAAAACAGAAATGTAATGTCTCTCTTTGGTGTAAGCCCCGTCTGGCGGTCACGAAGATGTTGTACTCCGAACCGTCATATCCTGCCGAAGATAGGAGGCAGGGGCGAGGAGCCTACCCCCGTGCAGGACGGGACTCAATTGGTGGTGGTGGGGTGGCGGAGGTTACCGTGATAACACACTGAAACATCAATGTGATAGATTGTGAGCAAACTTATAAAGCAATGGCTTACATGTGATTGGCTAGGAGTTACCTAGCTAATGGTGCGATGATGTACAGTTGCTAGTCTTCCCGCTAGAACTACGCTGTGATCCCTATGGGATCAAAACTGATGTCTCAGATGTTGCTTAACCTAAAAATGGCTTACTTAAAGTTGTCTCTGCATATTAAGCTGGGATAGAATAAAGCATTTTATCATCAAAACAATTGTACACTTCAGCTAACGAGAGGTATAGAAACCTTATTTATCGAAATGCCTCATGCATCAACATTACACTGAAATATGTGGTCTTTATAGAAACAACATTTAGTCTACAACATAGGCCTACCATTTGATAATGCATCACAAACCCTATTTTCAGATGTATGGTCGAATCTACCATGTACCAAGAATAGTGCCACTAACTCAAGGACAATTGAAAATCCCACTAACACCTGTCGTAAAATGTGGACTAGCGAGAGATCAGCTGGCGAATGCTGGAAGGCGATCTTCAGCGAACGCTCCATGTAAGAGATTTATCTGATAAGAGGGGCAATTTAACACATCTTTACTGATTTGTAAATGTTCTCGCCTCCCTGTCCAGTATCATCAATACAGGTGCCAGTGCAAACGCTCTAAATAACAGGCTGTTGATTTGCCCTGCAGAGGAGGGGAGGTCTCTGTCCTTATGAAAGATCATGGTGGTGTAAAACCGCCAACCTCACAGCGCTGTAATTGGATCTGGACATCAGTCACTGAAATGTTCTTAAGGGGACAGATGGCACAGAGATTTTATATTTTGTATTGTTCATTACACCACTTGTTCTCTGTCAAGCTGCTTTTTAGATTCGGTTGCAGTTTATCGGACCTGAAAACCTCAAGATTTGGGCACCGTAAGGAAAAATGTAGTGTTCGGATGCTGCTGTTTCGTAGGTCAGGAGACTTAAAGGAATAGTTTACCCCAAAAAGGAAAATCATGTCATCACATTGTTCCAAACCCATATCATTTTCTTTAAAAGATTTATTGCAAATTGTCTAGTGTGCACTTTTCTGTAATTAAAATAAATGGGTACTTGAGCTGTCAAGCTCAAAAAATGATAAAAAAGCACCATAAATGTTCATGTAAGTAGTGTATATAAATTGTGAGAAATATTTCATGTCATCAAACCATACTATAGCTTTGTGTGACGAATAGACAGATATTTAAATCATTATTCACTGAAAATCTTCCCCATTTTGAATCTAATTTGTACTTGCTGTCAAATACTGTATGGTGCATCAAGTTGGGCTGGGTAAATATAGTGATTGTCCAATTATTTGCTACAGTATCTTCATTTGAATGGTCGATTCTTAAAATCCCAAGATCTATCTTTTTACTTTTACTTGAAAGTTTACATTTTTATAAGTTAAATAATAAATAAATAGCAATTGAACATCATAGTTTGGATCCTGTTGTTAATTTTTTTTTAAATTCATATATTTTTCTTTTTCATTCATAAAGGTTCCTTGTATAATTGTCTCTTACATATGTAAGCAGAATGGACATTATCACTTAAATATACCCAAATAAATCCGAATCAAATCAAAGCGTTATGGAATCAAATCGAGAGCTTGTGAACTGGAATCAAATTGGGAAATCTGTATCGATACTCAGCCCTAGCGTCAAGATGCATCACACAAGGTTTGATGTCATGACATGACGTCATTTGACAATAGATATTTTAATATAAAGTTCATATTGAAATTTCTGACTTTTAATTGCAGACTTTGGTTTCTTCACAATTCTGTGCTCAGTTTGTGATATTTGTAAAATCCTTACTCTAGAAGACACGTACTGTATAAAATTACTGGGGTCTTTTTCTCTGAAGAAAAATCTCAGAAGCACATAAAAAGTCATTTAAAGCCTATTTTACTTTCATAACATGACATATTTGTACCTGAGTGAAACAGGATGTTTCACTCAGACAAAACTGGAAATTGATTGCAAAGTGAAAAGTGGCCTCTGTATGACAGGCAGTTAAATAAAAGGACTTGATGACTCAGCCGAAAAGTCATTTAGCAAGTTATTGCATTTCGAAGAATGATTATAAAGACAAACAATAACATGCCCCAATGAATCATTTACAATAAGACCAGGAACATATATTAAGTATGTAAATAGAGTGATTTTGATTTCATTATGACTTTAGGCAAAAGTCTCACTTTCCTCTCCATTTTAATAGCATAAGAGAAGTTGATATATTAAAATATCTCCTTTGCGATTAATTTTTCCTATAAGTAGGTGTGACAGAGAGAAAGTAACAGAGAGCTAGAGAGACAATCAAAATGAATCCTGTCCAGTATAATAGGCCTCTTTGCTGTTTTTATGATGTGATCCTATGGTTGCACTGTGCCCTGGGAAATTACATATTTCACTATTCCAATTTCTGTCTCCATGAGTGACTGAACACATGAGAGTGTAAGTCTTTCTGTGATCATGTCAGTGTGTGTTTGAATGTGTGAGCCTTCGCCCTTTACCATTCCCAGAATGCAGGTAACCTTGGAAACTAATTCTATTTACAGAGTAGTGGATCCATTATTCAAGCATTTGGTCCAAAAGCTAAATACTTTTAATCATCATTTCTCAGTGACATTTGAGAGCTTTAAATCTAACAGGCATTTGAATATGTCTTCACAAAATAATCATGTCGTTGGGTGATCAGATTTTTTTGCACTTTGCAGGCATGTACATTATGGCTGGAGGATATAGATTAAAAAAAAATCTACATTTAATTGATATACTTCTTGATATATATGCTCTTTATTGGCTTAAAAGTTTGTTTTTTGTTTTTTTGATCATAGGAACCATTGCTGCCTAGTATTCAAATTGTTTCATGCAAGGTAAATACAGTTAAAAGTGTAGTTAAAATAATGAAATGCCTATTAATTCATTTTCATTTAAATACATAGTAATGAACAGCAATGATTTGCTATGATAAATAGACACAAACAAATAGTTTAATCAGTTATGTATTGTTTAATTGAAATGGACAGTTTGAACTGATTCAAGAAAATCAGCATTAACACTAATGCCACTTTGATGCATCTTATTGCTCTCATACTCGTAAGTCACAAGAACAAATCGACACAAACAAATCATTGTTTCAGAGTAATGAATTGATTCATTGAAGCGTACAGTTTGAACTGATTCACGAAAATGAATCAGCCTTAGCACTAATGCCATTTTGATGCATCTTACTGCTCTCATACTCATAAGTTTCAAGAACAAATCGACACTAAAAAATCGTTATGTCGGAGTAATGAATTGATTAATTAAAACGGACAGATTGAACTGATTCACGAAAATGAATCAGCCTAAACACTAATGCGGTTTTGATGCATCTTACTGCTCTCAAATTTGTACGTCGCAAGAACAAATCAACACAAACAAATCTTTGTATCAGAGTTACATGAATTGATTAATTGAAACTGACAGTTTGAACTGATTCACGAAAATTATTCTGTCTTAACACTAATGCCATTTTGATGCATCATACTGCTCTCATACTTGTAAGTCACAAGAACAAATCAACACAAATAAATAATTATATCAGAGTAATGAATTTAATTATTGAAACGGACAGTTTGAACTGATTCACAAAAATGAATCAGCATTAACACTCGTACCATTTTTATGCATCTTACTGCTCTCATACTCATAAGTCGCAAGAACAAATCAACACAAACAAATTGTTGTATCAGAGTTATGAATTGATTCATTGAAACTGACCATTTGAACTGTAATGTTTAGGAGCACTTAACTAAAAGTAGCGACGCTTGTAACTTAACTAAATTTTTCTAGCTCAGCTATTTTTTACAATAGTCTAGCTTTTTCCAACGAGTAGCACTTAGCACTACGAACACAGCAAGTAATCAAACATGCTCACCTAAACCATCCTCTCTCTCTCATGTAGAGCTAGGAAAATGAATTCATTTAAGTGAATCTTATGGATAGTGTTCTTTTGGATAGTTTATTTAAATGAACTGATTAAAATAAATGTTTCCCTTATATTTGGTGTTGGGAACTCTGATTCATTCTAGTGAGTCTGTTCTTTCATACGGTTCATGTAAATAAATGAACTAGTTCACATAAATGATTCACTGATTCACTTGAGCCCTTAAACTTTGCCTTCTTTTTTTATGCAAAATATGTATTGTATTGCTGCTGTTTATCACTATATTCCAATTCAGTTATATAAAATAGGGTGTTTTATAGTTTATTAGTGTGTATTAAGTATACATGTGTTCAATTTAATGTTGTCATACTATTTGTTTAACCCTTACGATTTACCCTTATGGTTTTACTAATATTGTAAAAACGATGTTTTTGGGTTTTTTTGGGGGGCGGAAACCATTAACCATTGTTTTACAGTAGTAATATAGTAGTATCCATATAGCAACCATGGTTTTACTACTCATAATTGTACTTTGTGGTTACTATGGTTTTACTACAAATACCATGGTTAAACTATAGCTACTGTAGTAAAACCATGTTTAATATGTATAAGGGACTGTCACCCTAATTAAATATATAACTATCAGATGTTATTGAATTGTGAAGTTTTTTTTGTTGTTGTTGTTGTTTTTCATTGCAAATATATAGTGAATATTTGACATGTATCGCCCAGCCCTAATATGCATTACTTAACAAATATAAAGATGTATTTGGGAAACTCAACGTGTCGTTTTTGGTCAATGTGCATGATTCAAATGCAGTCTCGCTACTGTCTCCGTGGAGCTGCATGTTCATTCTCGTGCTGTCGTGTGAGAGTAGGTCATTGACAGCGTGAGAGACAGAACATAATGCATCTCTGTCTCAGACGATAGCAGTCACTGTCTGTGTGTGTGCGGGGAGGGGAGTTGGATGACACCCAATGGGAGGGCATTCGTCAGTAGCGCTATAAGATCTCACCGCTGTTCTCTGATGTGAAGACTGACCGACTGTGCTCAGTGAATAATACGGAGCCTGCATAAACCTGAGCCCCTCATTTACTCTTTCTTTGTCATACACAAAAACACAAGCCACTCGTGTTTTAACACATTTTCACTTTCACACCAGCACACACGCACACACACACACACACACACACATATACACATGGATTGCTCGTGTTGTAAAATGTATAGACACAAACACACAAATAAACACACATCTCTCACTTAAATACACTCACACTCATATTCTAGTGAGAATTCTGGTGAGAATTGTAAAGATGATAGTTCTAGAGTACCATTGCTGATACAATCATTTGAAAGAATCAATAGGAACAAGTGTGTGGTATACAGTATATAGTGTACTATAAAAAGCAATATTCAGTCATAATAGTTTTCTCTTCAATAGTTATTTTGTAATCATGATAAGGACTACAACACCATGCAATATAAAATCTTAAAGGGATAGTTCACCCAGAAATGAAAATTCTCTAATCATTTACTCATCCTCATGCCATCCCAGATGTGTATCACTTTCTTTCTTCTGCAGAACACAAACAAAGATTTTTAGAAGAATATCTCAGCTCTGTAGGTCCATACAATGCAAGTGAATGGTTGTCAGAACTTTGAAGGTCTAAAATGCACAAAAAGGCAGCATAAATGTTACCCATATGACTCCAGTGGTTAAATCTGTATCTTTAGATGCAATATGATAGGTGTGGGTGAGAAACATATCAACATTTAACAGTCCTTTTACTATAAATTCTCTTTCCTGCCCAGTAGGTGGCAAAATGCATGGAGAATGCAAATTGGCAAAAACAAAAGAAGAAGAATGTGAAAGTGAATCTATATCTAAAGGTATGGGTTGAGTTCAGAATGGCATACTATCCATACTACTCATACTACATCTGCCATATCTGTCTATGGCAGAAATAGGAAGAGTAGGATGGTAGTATGCCATTCCGAACTCAGCTGTGGATTTAAAGACTGGAGTCTTATGGATTACTTTTATGCTGCCTTTTTTTTTTTTTTTTTTTTTTTTTACATTTTGGACAAGTGAAACAGGATATTCATTGAGAAATAAAAATGTTGGGAGGGACTTGATTTTATCCATCAGGAATTGATTGTATCATAAAAAGTAGGGCATCAGTACCAGAATGAAGCCAAACCTGAATGCCAGTTTGCCAAAACAATGTTTTTTTAATGACATTGGTGGGAAAGAAAGAGCAAGTTATTACGTAAAATAGCGTATTAAGTTATTTAAAGATAAATAGATTTTTTTGGTTTATTTAGAATAACATGCACTAATGATTAATATCACAATAAAACCAGGAACATACATTTAGAATTGTATTGAATTATATTAACTTAAATAAAAAATGCATTATGATGGTCTGCTAACATACTGTAATGAGTTAAGCCAAACAGATTGTCCAAAGTTAACATGTCAGACCTTTCAAACTAACAGCAATATTGAAAGGGCCACTCTTTGGGTCATCAACCAACAAATTACTTGTATTACATGGCTCTCTTGAATACTTGATACTGATTGGTCAACTGCTGCATTCTGCATTCAAATGTTTTTGTATAATGACATCTAAATTGTATAACAACCAATTCCCTACACTGTTGTAGATTCATGCTTCTTGTTTCACTCAGCAGTCTCTTTCTTCTTACATAAACAAGTTTAATTTAAAATGTCTTGTCCATTTATTTATTTATTTGGTAAGTAGCCATGAATAAGCAGGATAATGTTCAGCCAGCCGGTCATTATCACAAAATAAACTCTGGCAGGGTGATACAAGACCTGACGCAAAGCGGATTATGATCGACTGACTGCATATTATCCCTTACAAAGTTGTTTCTGCATATTAAGCTGGGATAGGAGAAAGTATTTTAACATAGAAATTAGTAATACTATAAAAATAGTATTTATATAGAGTTTTACATTACAGACCAAATGTAACTGAACATGATCTGAGGCCTTTTGATTATTTGATGTTTTTGGTATTATAGCTCAAATTTAATAAATGACAGTTCATTGCAAGCTCATGATCTCAGTTGTTTACAGAAACTCTCTTATCATGAAACTGTGATTTCTCTCTCTTATATAAAAATAAGAATGTGTGGTATATTTTCAGTTCACTTGTCACAATGCAAAGTTTGCTTAAGCTCAAAATGAATCACTGGGCATTAATGTTATTATTACTGTAAATTATTATTTCTGCTTTGAAGCTATACTAACTGCTGTGTTAATGGCTGAATATTCACTAACTTGTTTTTCACTTCTCTCTAAGAGCATCTTACAGATATTTAAACAAGTAAATCTGGTTTGTGAGGTTGAATTCGTCCTCGCTCATGTCTCTGTTCCGCAGGAGAAGAATGACGGGGAAGACTCAAACCAGCAATGTCACTAACAAGAACGACCCACGGTCCCTCAACTCACGGGTCTTTATTGGCAACCTCAACACCGCCATTGTGAAAAAGGCAGACATCGAGGTCATCTTTGCCAAGTATGGCAAGATCGTTGGCTGTTCGGTGCACAAGGGTTACGCTTTCGTCCAATACATTAGCGAACGGAACGCACGAGCGGCCGTGGCAGGCGAGAACGCCAGGATTATCGCAGGACAACCGCTCGGTGAGTCTTTTTAGTTAACTAAAGCTGTACCATGTTCAACAAACTGCTTTTTGTTCAGTTATGGACTGGCAAAAACTAACAGGGGCCTGCATTGCCTGAGGCACATCCAGAGCGCTTTTGATTCCGCTTGTGATTCATGGACATGCAAAGTGTTTTTCAGCATTTTGACAGTTTGTGGGAAAGACAAGTGTTGAATGAAAACAGCAATAGATTTCACGGCAATGGAGTTTAACGAGGAATATAATTTAATTAGTTGATTTCTGAGCATAGAAGCCTTCCATCTAGTGGTGATGGCTTTAAAGAGTGTTTTCTCTCTTGTGTTGACATATTTCCTATTGAAATAGGAAGTTTGTACTGGACATATCGAAGCAGATAACTACAATGATAGGCAATAGGTTTAAGTTTACATCTCAATCGTGCACCATGATTTGCTACTTGCTAGTCAGTGTGAGGTATTATGGTGAGGGCACATTTTCATTCTAGAGAGTATTTGATTGGACAAATGTCTGTGTAGTGTAACATGAGTCAACAATATATTTGATCCATTTTTTTCTGGAAGAGAAAGACTACATTTTAAATTCATATACAGTATATACTGAATATGAATTTTGTTCATTTTTAGGAGTACATTAGCATATATGGTACAGTTGTTGGCTTTAAAGCTAAAATACATGGACTGTTACCACAATAAATCAATTTTGATTTAATGAAATATGTTTAAATACAACCAGCATCATTCCAGCTTTTTGTTATCTGTTTCTTTGTCAATTTTATCAGTATTTTTGTCAATCCAACCTCATTTAAAAGGATAGTTCACCCAAAAATGAAAATTCTCTCATCATTTACTCACTCTCATGCCATTCCAGATATGTATGACTTTCTTTCTTCTGCTGAACACA
This sequence comes from Myxocyprinus asiaticus, assembly GCF_019703515.2. Classification (NCBI taxonomy): domain Eukaryota; kingdom Metazoa; phylum Chordata; class Actinopteri; order Cypriniformes; family Catostomidae; genus Myxocyprinus; species Myxocyprinus asiaticus. The sequence continues at coordinate 7,214,765 of NC_059384.1, forward strand.
AATTAAGATTTAAAAAATATATATTTCAGCTCTGTAGGTCCCCACAATGCAAGTGAATGGGTACCAAAGTTTTGAAGCTCCAAAATGCACATAAACGCAGCATAAAAGTAATCAACATGACTCCAGTGGTTAAATTGATATCTTAAGAAGCAATATGATAAGTGTGGGTGAGAAACAGACCAATATTTCAGTCCGTTTTTACCATAAATTCTCCTCCCTGCCCAGTAGGTGGCGATATGCATGAAGAATGCAATTCACCAAAAACAAAAGAGGTAGAATGTGAAAGTTAAAGTGGAAATTGATAATTAAAAAAAAAAAAAAATGTAAATATTGATCTGTTTCTCATCCACACCTATCATATCACTTCTGAAGATATGGATTTAACCACTGGAGTCGTATGGATTATTTTATGCTGCCTTTATGTGCTTTTGGAGCTTCAAAATTTTGGAACCCATTCAATTGTGTGGACCTATAGAGCTGAAAAATTCTTCTAAAAATAATTTGTGTTCAGCAGTAGAAAGAAAGTTATACACATCTGGGATGGCATGAGGGTGAGTAAATGAGGAAATGTTCATTTTTGGGTGAACTATCCTTTTAAGCACAATGTTTAACTTCAATTTTACAAGTGTGTGTGTGTGTGTGTGTGTGTGTGTGTGTGTGTGAGATCAGCCAGTGGAATCACATTGTACAACGGATTTAAAATTCTGCTTAAAAACTCACATATCTGTAACCAGGGCCGTAGCAAAGATTTCTGGGCCCCCTGACTGTATATTGCTCTGGGCCCTTTACCTATTAAAAAATACAGTTTTGAATTTGTTGTGGGCCCTCCTGGACCTTTGGGCCCCTAGAATCATTACCACCTTTCACCCCACTAGCTGCACCCTGTCTGTAACCTCCTGAGACCATCTGTATTAAAACAGGAGGCCCAACACATTACTTATCCTTCTCTCCATCCTCATTATCCCATTGGCCTGCTTTAAAAACATTGTTTTCTGTTTGCATTGGAAAAATTGTATGCATAATGCAAAACACAGCCAGGGGAACCTCATTAGAAATGGCCACAGAGGGCCGGCTGAGATATGATTTTGCTGGAGGTCAGGTTGTAAACATGCGCAAACGCTCCACAGGTGAGGATTTCGGCTAAACAAGGTTTTTCTTTTTTTTAATTAGATGTTAAAGGCAACATGAAATCAAAATCGACCCTATTTTGTTCCTTAACACATGTTCTTGGTTTTATTGTGCACATGATTACATGCACATTATTACAAGGTAATAAAATGTTATTGTAACCTTGCTTCAAAGTGTAGTAACTTGCTCTGCCTCCGAAATGGTTTTCTTTTTCCTGGCCCCAGCCTCTTCTGATTGGTCCATTGTATTAGACCTGAAATTGATGCATTGACGTGTAACAAAAGTTAAACTATATTAAAATTCAGTTACTTTCTGAGCCATGGCCATTGGTTTTGTACACATGCTCTGAGCCTCTGACACATTGAGCTGTAGTGCTCATGCAGGCAACGCCAGTTTGAGTTCTGCTCGGAATACTTCCACATTCAAATCCACCTTCTTCTCCCTATTTCATTCTATCACATCTGAACTATCAATATTAACTTTTGTTTCAGTGAAACTGGCAAAATATCATGTACATCGGTACATATTTATAGTACATACATGTATATACTGATATATATATATATATATATATATATATATATATATATATATATATATATATATATACAGTATGTGTGTGTGTGTGTGTGTGTGTGTGGTAGCAAGTGGGGGAGCACAGACTATTGTTTTTGGTGTCTACAAAGTTGCTCCCAAAAGCTGCTCAAACTATTATTCAAACAGTTACATTTCTTATTGAAAATAAAGGAGTATTCAGGAATCAATACAAGTTAAGCTTAATCAACAGCATTCGTCGCTTAATGTTGATTACCACAATTCGACTTGTGCCTCCTTGTCTTTAAAAAAAAGCAACAAATTATAGTTACAGTGAGGCACTTACAATGGAAGTAATTGGCCAATCTGTAAATTTTAAAATACTCACTGTTTCAGAAGTATAGCCACAAGACGTAAACAATATGTGTGTTAACTTGATTTTAGTGTGATAAAATCGCTTACCCTAGCTAACAAAAAAAGGTTGCCAGAACACCCCCTGAAAAGCCATTTCAAACAGGGGACGTTTGCAGGACTTCCAGTGAACATTCAAGGACCTTTAGGAAACGTTCGCTACCAGTCCTTTGAACGTCCTTTTCATTTTACTTTAAAAAGAACCTTGGACTTGTCAACACTGAGATGTATGGGGACATACATTTTACCACTATCCATTTGTAATATTGACACTGACACCTTTTATATAACATTACAATGGTGTCTGTTTCCCTTGCACTGTTGCCTAATAAAACTAATGTATACACTGTGGTTCACATTGTGGCATACTTTAACTGAACACATCTTTAAAAATCCTGAGATATCAAAATGCTGTTTATTTATTTTAGCTTTTTGTTTTTTGTGGTAAAACAAAGTGCCTGAAAAATGAACAAGGTGTCAGTAGGTCTGATGAAATAAGGCAACACATGGATACAGATGGATAAGTTTCGCAAATGTTTGGAGGCAGGGTCGGACTGACCATCGGGAGAACCGGAACCTTTCCTGGTTGGCCGTCTGCGAAACAGGGTCGAATAGGCTGTGGTAAGCTGAAATGGGCTGCCGAGATATGTCAAACGGGCCACGACAGGCTGAAGAGGGCCGAAAAACAGCGCCGCGATATGCAGAAAAGGACAGCGACCCCCATGTAAAATCCCTCCCCACCCCATGTAAAATCCCGGGCTGATTTCTCTTCCTAGTCCGCCCCTGTTTGGAGGTAAAGTAAATACACCCTTATCTGTAAAATGCCTCCCTAAGCATTCTCGCAACACAAGAACACTGAATGTTGTGAAAATGACGGTTGAAGGACCAAAGACGAAGAGATGTTTATGGGATGAAACAGGGATGTCTGCAATTGTCCCATGAATCTGGTTTTCAGAACGTTTCGCCTAGATGAAAATGGGACCTGTAGCGATCATCCAAAATGGCCTGGGAACGTCCTGCATCAAACTTTACAAAATTATACAAATGCATACCTAAACTGTTGGTGAACGTCCCCTGTTTGCTGAGATGTTTTCTGTGTAAATTTATATCCAATTTAACAACTTTGCGATGTAACGCCTTAAACCCTGCAATCCCGGTAAACGATGTTTTAAACAACTTTACAGCTCAAATAATTCATGAGTTTTAACAGAACAATTAATGTAAGTGCCTTTAATATTATACGCTTCACATTTCTGCCTTGAAACCATCCAAAAATTGGCCCCATTCACTTCCATTGTAAGTGTCTCACTGTAACCTCGATTTTGCTTTTTTTTAAAGGGGGACGAGATAAATAATTTTTTGTGACTTGTAACTTGTATCAAACACAGAACATTCCTTTAACTTAGCTCAAACCTGTTTTTGCAACAAAATAGGCAAACTATCTAATTATGGAAGCTGAAATAAATGTGTTACATCTGACTGCAAATAGCTGTGCATGCCTGTCTGGGCTGTTTGTCCCACCCATTTGAGAGCTCGACCAATCATCATGAAGCCGGGCTTCCAGGTGGTATATAAATATATTCATGTGTTTAGAGCCTCTCGTCCAGTGAAAATTGAGCTTTACTCACCTGAAATCTAATAGTACAGATAACTGCCATAGACTCCCATTAAAGCACAGCTTCAATGGGGCTCTTTGGGCTGTGTGTCCACTGACTTCTATGGACATATTGATGTAGAAAAAAGCATATTGAGTTACTTGAACAAACAACGCGATAGTGTTTTTTTTAATTTTATTTTATTATTATTATTTCTATTCACTAAAATATGGAAATGCACAAAGACTAATATGTCATTTATATTGATAATTTGTACATTTATTAAAATGTACTAGTGTGTAGTCTTAGTGAAAAGTACAGTTTTGTTTTTATGCAAGATGTCTCCTGCTCTGAAAGCATCTTTGCTGCATTTCTTCTTGGTTCTTTCTCCCGGTTCTGTCAGTGGCATACTGAGGCTGATGTACGATCCCGGTCTCGTTCCTAATCTCCTCGTAGTGCAGGCCCAGCATGTGGACTAATGTTTAAATGCTGATATACTCCTCTGGCTGAACAACGAAGGTGAATTCCTTCATTACCGCAGGTCTGCTCTACACCCCCCACCCCCCTCCTGACCTGGCAATAGCCTAATGGAAACCAGTCAAACGCTGCAGATACCATCACTCTGTTCGGCTGCGATAACACACGACTCACTCTCCTTTAGGAGTCACAACGACTTCAGAGAGAGCCCGGCTGGATGTTACATATTAATGTTACCCAGCACTTCTTTCTGATAAGCGGTGAGGAAATACACAGGTATGCACTCACAGTCGAACACATACATTCACACACACATATATTTTTATAATGCAATGGGCTCCAACAATTTTTGGCATTATATCCAGGACAAAAAGTTTTGGATTCTCATTTTTTCCAAACCAGCTAGTGATTGAATTGTTGAGTCAGTGTTGAAGGGAGGCGTGTGTCATTGAAAGATGCTGAGCCTGAGTGGATCTCGACCTCATTAGCACTCTTGGAATTTTGTGTTTTGATGGAGTGCTGTATGAAATTATGTGATAAGTAGAGTCCTAAATGATTTTTTTCCATACATGTCAATGGCAGGTGAACTGGGTATTTTACAGGCCCTGTACTTTTATTACCAGCCTTTTCTTTTTTCTTTTTTTTTTACTAAAAAATATTTGTGTCCCTATGATAATGAAATTATTGAGCTGTTTTATTCCGAGGGGTTCACCTGGAGAGTGCTATCCTTAAGCATCCCTTTTCATCTCAATGACAGTTGAAGTATGCGTCCTGGATGCTGCCATCTTTGCTTGATGTGCACTCAGCTTTGGAGAGATTTTTTACCTGAGCTGTAAATGCGGTACAGCATATTACAATAGCTTACAGGAAACAGGAAAAAACATTTCAAAAACAGACTATATATATATATATATATATATATATATATATATATATATATATATATATATATATATATATATACACTATATTGCCAAAAGTATTCGCTCACCCATCCAAATAATTGAATTCAGGTGTTCCAATCACTTCCATGGCCACAGGTGTGTAAAATGAAGCACCTAGGCATGCAGACTGCTTCTACAAACATTTGTGAAAGAATGGGCTGCTCTCAGGAGCTCAGTGAATTCCAGCATGGTACTGTGATAGGATGCCACCTGTGCAACAAGTCCAGTCGTGAAATTTCCTCGCTACTAAATATTCCACAGTCAACTGTCAGTGGATTTATAACAAAGTGGAAGCGATTGGGAATGACAGCAACTCAGCCACGAATCGGTAGGCCACGTAAAATGACAGAGCGGGGTCAGCGGATGCTGAGGCGCATAGTGCGCAGAGGTCGCCAACTTTCTGCAGAGTCAATCGCTACAGACATCCAAAGTTCATGTGGCCTTCAGATTAGCTCAAGAACAGTGCGTAGAGAGCTTCATGGAATGGGTTTCCAAGGCCGAGCAGCTACATCCAAGCCATACATCACCAAGTGCAATGCAAAGTGTCGGATGCAGTGGTGTAAAGCATACCGCCACTGGACTCTAGAGCAGTAGAGACGCGTTCTCTGGAGTGACGAATCACGCTTCTCCATCTGGCAATCTGATGGACGAGTCTGGGTTTGGCGGTTGCCAGGAGAACGGTACTTGTCTGACTGCATTGTGCCAACTGTGAAGTTTGGTGGAGGGGGGATTATGGTGTGGGGTTGTTTTTCAGGAGCTGGGCTTGGCCCCTTAGTTCCAGCGAAAGGAACTCTGAATGCTTCAGCATACCAAGAGATTTTGGACAATTCCATGCTCCCAACTTTGTGGGAAAAGTTTGGGGATGGCCCCTTCCTGTTCCAACATGAGTGCGCACCAGTGCACAAAGCAAGGTCCATAAAGACATGGATGAGCGAGTTTGGTGTGGAAGAACTTGACTGGCCTGCACAGAGTCCTGACCTCAACCCGATAGAGCACCTTTGGGATGAATTAGAGCGAAGACTGTGAGCCAGGCCTTCTCGTCCAACATCAGTGTCTGATCTCACAAATGCGCTTCTGGAAGAATGGTCAAAAATTCCCATAAACACACTCCTAAACCTTGTGGAAAGCCTTCCCAGAAGAGTTGAAGCTGTTATAGCTGCAAAGGGTGGGCCGACGTCATATTAAACCCTATGGATTAAGAATGGGATGTCACTAAAGTTCATATGCGTCTAAAGGCAGATGAGCGAATACTTTTGGCAATATAGTGTATTATGCTTTAAAGTAATGTTCTAGGTTCAATGCAAGTTAAGCTCAATCAACCGCATTTGTGGCATAATATTGATTACCACAAAAAAAATTATTTTGACTTGTCGCTCCTTTTCTTTAAAAAAAAAGCAAACATCTGGGTTACAGTGAGGCACTTACAATGGAAGTGAATGGGGGCCAATTCATAAACATTAAAATACTCACTATTTAAAAGTGTAGCCACAAGACATAAACTGTATGCGTGTTAACATGATTTTAGTGTTGTTAAATCACTTTTCTGTGTAAAGTTATAGCCAGTTTTACAACTTTGTTCCCCTGACAATATAATGTCAATGTGGTGGTGGGGGCGTGGTTGAGCACCAGCTTGTGAATGCAGAGCGAGATCAGGAGATGAGAACGGTAAGAATCATCACCTGGCAATGATTTTCTCTAACAGCTGTTTGTCATTGCAGTGAGAGTTGGAGACGGATTTAAGAGTGAGCCAGATGCCAGCAAGAGGAGAGAGAGATACACACGCGGCAGTGTCTCTCTCTCTCTCTCTCTCTCTCTCTCTCTCTCTCTCTCTCTCTCTCTCTCTCTGGCGTCCCCGGCTCCTCCTTATCGCTCTCTCCCGCTGATTGGGGCAACTCAACGCTAGGCATGCATCCTCACGGCCCAAACATGCCCTCCTTTTTGTCACATTCAACAAACCCTAAAAACCTAAAATGACTGTAAAAAATTATGATTTAAACAACTTTACAGCTCAAATAATACATGAGTTTTAATAGAAGAACTAATGTGAGTGCTTTTATAAAATTATAAGCTTCACATTTCTGCCTTTAAACCCTCCAAAAATTGTCCCCATTCACTTCCATTGTAAGTGCCTCACTGTGACGTCAGATTTGACTTTTTTTTAAAGAAAAGGATAGACGAGTCGAAATATTTTTTGTAGTACTCAGCATTATGCCACAGATGCTGTTGATTGAGCTTAACTTGTGTTGAACCCGGAATATTCCTTTAAGAGGCTTATTTACAAACATTTGTAGTTGTGACATTTAACTGCTCAAGCTAACCAGCCAATTGACCCCTTTTTACCTTATTTTTGTGCATATCTATGACAAACAGTGTGGGTAATTGTGTTTTTTGCACATCATATACAAAATAAGTCAGTCTCTGTTTCGCTGTGAAACAGCACCCATCATAAAAACATGTGATTCTGTTCCTTATATTTTCTTCCACGTCACCACATGGATAATCTTCTAATGATACATTTTCCATTAAGGAAAAGACAACTTCAGAATGTTTAAAATACATTCATGCCTTCTCATACGTGAGACTCCATCTGTGCGTTTATGGCCACAGTAGTATGAGGAATTGAACATTTTTTCATCACTTTAAAGGTTATATAAAGGTCAGTATTGCTGAAAGCTATTTCTTCCATTGTTATCAGATGATGTGCAAATCACAACTCGGAGAGGAAAATAAATTACTGATTGCCAATTAAATTCACACTCGGTCTCATCTTACTGAGCTGACATCTTTTATTAGCATGCTGAGACCTGCCGTGATTTCAACTCAGGCTGCTGGATGTGAGCCTGAGATTTTGAATAATTTCCTCTGAGCAATTGCTGTTTCTTATTGTCATCAAATTGATCATTGTAATGCCAGTTTAGCATAAAGGTGCTGATTAATCAGTAAGCCTGGCTCTTGTTGTAGCGCCAAATGCACGTCATCAGTACCTCTGCTTTTACACACACACACACACACACACACACACACACACACACAAACACACACACACACACATACCACTTGTATTTGCACACCCACAGTGTTTTGGTTGCAAGAACAATTGATGTCTGTTCAGTGTAGTATGTTTCCTACAGAATCCCATTTTATTACTACATTATTATTATTATTATTATTATTATTATTATTATTATTATTTAAATACCATTTATTACAAAACCTGTTGTGAACATGTAAATTTAACAAGGCCTGAATTGTTATACAGTATAAATAACCAGTCAGTAATTTTACTTTAATTTTCATAATGCGGTCTATAGAAGGTTAAGTAAACATAACAAAGGAAAGTTGTTGGTTCATTTTGAGTGGGACATGAATGAAAATCATGATTACTCAGATTGGCATGAATTCACTAAATTGAACAGATTCAGTTACAGATTCAGACAATGATTCCAACCAATAACTAAGGAGTTCATTAGTCTTTTTGACTGATTCATTAAAAAAACAAAAAGCCTCTTAAAAGTCATTTAATCATGAATAGGACTGTAGATGTCACAATGTGACAAATATATATAATGGTGCTATATATTCATAATAGCAAGCAACTACTACACTACAATCCCTTACTATAATCATACTTTCCACTGGAGTTTTAATTTTATAAATGGTCTGTGTCAGGTATGTGCTGCTATACAGAAACTAGGTTGAGAATGCTAGAGAGACATTTCATGCCCTGCCAAGCTTTATCTGTTGTCTCTCTCGCTCACTTTTGGCTGGGAGAATGTGCATTTGAGATATTCGATGAGAGAGAGAGAGAGAGAGATTTTTGTTAATTCCTTCTTTCTTTCTTTTTTCCAGGGAGATAAAAGTTCTTGTTCCACATCCTGATTAATTATTGATGGAAGTATATAAGACCACATTTGAAATTCTGGCTTTGTTCTCTCTCTGAAGCTGACTCATGTCACTATTCCCCTCTGAGACATGACCGAACACAGAAGAATAAACAGATGGAACACTTAAACATGTATAAACAGCCAACTCCAGAAAAATACAATAGTAACTACATATTTATTAACACAACACTAGTTTTATTGCTAGTATTTTTTGATCAGATCATTAGTGAAGTTTTATTGAATTCATTATTCTTTAAAAAATTCCATTTGTACATAGTTGCAGACTGAGAGGCTCAGAATTATGGGGAGTGTGTACTCTGTTTTTTATTTATTTATTTATTTATTTTACTTTTTTTTTAATCCTGTTCCTGTTCAATAAATTGGCCTAGAGAACTGTAAAAAAAATATTACAGCATAGAAGCGGCAGCGTCGAAGTGACCGACTTGAAAGGGAACTTAACAACAGTAGTTGTGTTTAGGAAATATTTACAGCTGTAGGGCAACATTCATGATCATTTACATCAGAGCCTCTGATATTCACCCTGATTTTACTGTAGGTAAAGATAATTTTTGGTTGCCTTATTCTAGCTAAAGCTGTTTTATGGCTTTACTACCGCAATAAAGACTTACTGGAAGCATCAGCTAGCAAATTTTCACACACATAAGGGGCTCGAAACTGACTCAATGAATGAACAGAGGCAAATCTGTATCTGGATTTGCCATAGCAACCAAAGAAAATTGTTATTACCCCTTTTCCTACCTGGCACCTTCCTGCTCTCATTTAAAGGCCAATAACATGTCAGTCCAGATGTAGAAATGGCAGAATAGCTCACTTGTTAATTTTAATACAGTTAAAGGTATATTCAGACTAAGCAAATTGAGTTTAAATGAGAGAACAGACATTCTCAATGGCACTCTCTGTATGATGTTGTGCACTCTCAGACTTTTTTATGCACGTTTACAATAACACACTGGCAACACTGATGCTGCATCCACACAAATAACTGCCAGTATAAAATCCAAAAACCTTTAAAGCTGAAGTTTGTAACTTTTTTGGTGTTAAAATACTTTCTCCTATCCCAGTTTTATATGCAGAGACAATTATAAGTTAGCCATTCATATGTTAATTTTGTCGAAAACGTCATGGTTACTGGTGTAACCTCCGTTCCCTGATGGAGGGAATGAGACGTTGGTGTCAATGTAGTGACACTAGGGACCAACGTCTCGTTCCCTCCATCAGGGAACGGAGGTTACACCAGTAACCATGACATTCCCTATCTGTTACTCACTCGACATTGGTGTCGATGTAGTGACACTAGGAGACACTAGGGGTCACTCTTGGGAGCCCGAGACACCTCTGGTCTTTGATAAAAGGCCAATGAAAATTGGCGAGTGGTATTTGCATGCCACTCCCCGAACATACGGGTATAAAAGGAGCTGGTATGCAACCACTCATTCAGGTTTTACGCTGAGGAGCCGATATAAGGTCCGGCCATTTCAGCGGGTAGTTCAGCATTGTGGCAGGAGGGACCAACGTCTCGTTCCCTCCATCAGGGAACGGAGGTTACACCAGCAACCATGACATTCCCTATCTGTCACTCACTCGACGTTGGTGTCGATGTAGTGACACTAGGGGTCCCTATACAAATGAGCCAGTGGGCGATCCTCTGCTTGGAGACAGCGCTTCCTTTCCGCTGTGCACCAAAGCAGACAAAGAGCTGCTTAGAGACTCTAAAGCTCTGTGTGCAATCCAAATAGATGCGTAAAGCATGCACCGGACACAACGACAGGGCTGGGTCTGCCTCCTCCTGGGGCAGCACTTGCAGGTTCACCACCTGGTCCCTAAAAGGAGTGGTGGGAACCTTGGGCACATAGCCCAGTCGGGGTCTCAGGATCACGTGAGAATAGCCCGGACCGAACTCCAGGCACGTTTCGCTGACAGAGAACGCTTGCAGGTCACCTACCCTCTTGATGGAATTGAGCGCAGTCAGGAGGGCAGTCTTCAAGGAGAGTGCCTTAAGCTTGGCTGACTGCAAAGCTTAAAGGGGGCTCTCTGTAGACCCTGAAAAACTACAGAGGTCTGATGAGGGAACGAGGCGCAGCCTGGAGGGATTCAACCTCCTGGTGCCTCTTAGGAACCTGATGATCAGATCATGCTTCCCTAAGGACTTACCGTCGACTGCATCGTGGTGTGCTGGTATGGCAGCAACGTACACCTTCAAGGTGGAAGGGGACAGCCTCCCTTCCAACCTCTCTTGCAGGAAGGAAGGCACTGATCTGACTGCGCATCTCTGGGGGTCTTCCCGACGGGAAGAACACCACTTAGCGAACAGACGGCACTTAAAGGCATACAGGTGCCTTGTAGAGGGAGCCCTAGCCTGAGTGAACGTGTCTACCATCGCAGGTGGGAGACAGCTTAGGTCTTCTGCGTCCCGTCCAGGGGGCAGACATGGAGATTCCAGAGGTCTGGGCGCGGGTGCCGGATGGTGCCCCTTCCCTGAGAAAGAAGGTCCTTCCTCAGGGGAATTTGCCCGGGGGGAGCTGTCGTGAGGAGTGTGAGGTCCGAGCACCACGTGCCGTGCCGGGGCAGGATATGCGGGCTAGCATCCATCTACTGCTCTACCATCGAGTACTGCTGGGCAAAGTCCTTGACGGTGTCGCCAAATAGGCCCGCCTGGGAAATGGGGGCAGCAAGGAATCGTGTCTTGTCGGCCTCACCCATCTCGACCAGGTTGAGCCAAAGGTGGCGCTCCTGGACCACTAGTGTGGCCATCGTCCGCCCGAGAGACCGCGCTGTGACCTCCGTTGCTCGGAGAGCGAGGTCGGTCGCCGAGCACAGTTCCTGCATCAATCCCGGGGTGGAACTTCCCTCGTGCAGTTCCTTTAGCGCCTTGGCGGACTTGCAGGAGAGCCATGGCGTGCAGGGCGGAGGCAGCTTGTCCAGCGGCACCGTAGGCCTTGGCCGTCAGAGACGACGTAAACCTACAGGCCTTGGACGGGGGCTTTGGGCACCCGCACCAGGTGGTGGCGCTCTGCGGGCATAGGTCCACCGCGAGTGCCTTTATCCACCAGGGGATTGCTGAATAACCCTTGGCTGCCCCACCATCGAGGGTAGTGAGAGCGGGGAAGCTGAAAAGATCGGGACCGGGCAGTAAAAAGTGCCTCCCACGACCTTGTCAGCTCTTCATGCACTTCCGGGAAGAAAGGAACGGGGCGGGGCGTGGCTTTGAGCGGCGGTGCGAGCCCAGGAACCAATCACCGAGCCGCAAGGGTTCAGGGAAGAGCGGTGAAATCCACTCTAACCGACGCTCGCGGCTGCCCGGGAAAGCATGTCGTCACCTCCGCGTCAGCCTGTGACTGGGCGATCGACCCCGAAGGGAGGAGCCCAACCGAGGCTTCCGACTGGACGAGCCCGCTCTCCGATGCTGCGCTCGAGAGCTCATCACTTTCGCGGGCTCCGAATAAGAGGTCGAACTCGCCGTGAGACGAGCCGGCGGACTCACCCAGAAGCCCGATCGGGGCAGACGAGCGTGCTGGGGAATGGGAGGTCCGCGGGGGGATACCCGGCGGAGGCGGTCCCATTGGGGTCCCCAAATCGCCCCCAGTGCTAGCCGCGCTGGCCTCAAACCCGTGGGTAAAAGAACCGAGGCGGGAGCCTCTGGGGTGGCTCGCTTTCTTACGAAGGCGAGCCGCAACCGCAACGTTGCCATGGACATATTCTCGCAATGAGAACATGACCATCCACGAACGCTGTCTCCACGTGAGCAGTGCCCAGACACGAAAGACAGTGATCGTGACCGTTAGAAGGCGAGAGATAACGAGCACAACCAGGAATAACACACAATCGGAAAAGCATCTTTAAAAAGACGCGTCTTTAAAAGACGTTCCGTGTGTGCGCTCTTTTAGAGAAATATATACTCTTTTAGAGGGGAAAAATGCTCTTTCAGAAAATATACTCTCTAGTTTTTCTGCCGAAGCGTCCAGGGGCATTCTCTGCAGTGCACCAGTGCAGAGGAGGGAGAAGCCACTGAAATGCGCCGTCAGATCCAGCAGAGGTGAATGAACAGTAGTATTCAGCTCAGTGAGCATGACCGTTCAGCTCCGAAGAGAAAATCTGAATGAGTGGTTGCATACCAGCTCCTTTTATACCCGTATGTTCGGGGGAGTGGCATGCAAATACCACTCGCCAATTTTCATTGGCCTTTTAACGTCATCGTTGCTGGTGTAACCTCCGTTCCCTGATGGAGGGAACGAGACGTTGGTCCCTAGTGTCACTACATCAACACCAACGTCGAGTGAGTGACAGATAGGGAACTGTAAACACTGTGTATCTGTGGCACTATAAAAAATTTTGTTTGTTTTGAGCGACCCGTCCATCCCGATACAACATTGATTCAACCAATGGCGTGAGTTGGGGGCGGGACTATCTGTTTGTTTGATCAGCAGCAGACTAGGGGTGTATTCGGAAAGCTGCTTGAAAACAATGTTTATTTTTGCAATTCCATTCTGCGGTGCTAGTGGCACAGAAATAACACACTTCAGCTTTAAATAATAGCTCCAAACAATAACTTTGCAGTTTGTGGAACTGAGATGGGTTCCACAATAACATTGTAAATGCTAAGAATGAACAACGCTTTTACAGTATCGTAATTTATTCATACTCTAATACATTTTTAACAATAAAAGTTGTAAATGTTAATATATTAATGTATAATGAACAAACAGGAACTAAGAATGAAAAATGTACATTAAAGAAGATTAATAAATGCTGTAAAAATGTAGATTATTAGTTAATGAAACCTAATGCATAACCTAATGTTAAAGTGTTGAACCTGCTAAAGTGTTACACTGAAATGTTAAAATGAAGTCATTCAAAATAATAGAACACCCAGACATTATGAGTAGATCAAAGAAAACACAATTTATATGACATATTTGCATAATTCTGCAGCCTTGTTTTAAGTGGCTGGCTCCTCTGATTTCTGGTTCTGAGACTAGATACATTTTTGAAGTATATTACTGTGAGGCTGTTGTTTACTTCATACAGCCAACAAAGAACTTCAGTGTACTGGGTTTGTCTTTGAACACCTCAAGCATCTTGTATTCCAGCTATCTCAGACCAAATATTTCAAGGGTGAGACAAGGCCAGGAAACCACACAGCATCCTTCTTTTATTATATATATATATATATATATATATATATATATATATATATATATATATATATATATATATATATGTATATATTTCTTGTCAGATTTTTTCCAAGAGTGTTTCCTTCCGGCCATTTAGTTCCAGCCATGGAAACATGAGTATTGATTGGGCTTCTAATACTTAGCCTTTGTACAAGAATCCATGGTACCGACCTCAGGCTCTCATTTTGGATAAAATGTACAGAATTATCTGATTCCAGGAAATATTTTGACAGTATCTTTAGAACTTCTGTTATGAGATGGATAATTCTGGATCCAAAATCTGTTTAGATGAATCGTGTACAAAAGTGCCGCAAAATAGCCAACATTTGCACAATTGTTATGTTGCTGGGCCACTGTAAACAGACAGCATTATGGTCAACGAACTGTTACTTAAAGGGATAGTTCACCCAAAAATGAACATTCTGTCATCATTTACACATCCCCATGTTGTTCCAAACACATATGACTTTCTTTCTTCTGTGGAACGCATGAGTCACTCTTTTTTCCATACAATGAAAGTGAATGGTGACTGAGGCTAACATTCTCTTTTACATCTCTTTTTGTGCTCTTTGGAAGAAAGAGAGTCACATTAGTTTGGAACAATGTGAAGGTGAATAAAGGATTACAAATCATTTAATCAAATAATCCTGACTTGAACGAGCCAATAGCATTCATAGGCGGGCTGTGAGGAACACATCATTGGTTTGACCCACTGAACGAATACACCCTTTCAATGAACCTGTCAGTCATTTCATTCATGAACGAACTGAATGTCCTGGTGCACTCGTTCACAAATGAAATGAACGAATCAGTCATCTCGTTCGTTAATGAGGATCTGCTGACCGGCTGAATGAGAGGAGAAGCTGCATGTCATTCTTTCAGTTCGTCAATCTCGTTCAACAAGAAAAGGGGACAGATTAATTATGAATAAAAATTAAGTGATGATTACACATAACAATACATACACTTTCCATTTTTTGGGTGAACTATCCCTTTAATTTGAAAGTTTTGTTTGTTTGGTGTCATTGGTGTCTTTTATATTGTTTCTTAAGAGCAATAAACAACTCAAGGTTGTGAATCACAATAATTTTACCATGGTTAACAGCCCTTAACCGTGGTAAAATCTCTGTAATGCACAGTCTTACATGGCTTACTGATTTATTTAAAATTCTGAGGACATCATTCTGAAATTGTTCCTCCTAAACTTTTTTACACCTGCCTGCAAAAGATTCTCCTAATGATTATGGGTACTGATTAAAATGAACTGTCGGTCTCAGTTTGACCTTCAGCTACATTGGCACAATCATTATAAATTGTCTTAAGTATTTTCTTCAAAATTTAAGCCTAGTGAATTATGTAGACTGGAAAGACATGGGGCTCGAAAGTCTGCGGCCACACTGAAATTCTGGGATTCAAAATCTAATTTATATTGGAAATAAACTGAAGGTTTTGAGATTTATAAATACATAAAACAAAGTAACGTTATGACAAAATGAATAAAAAATATTTAAGATTCTGCACCATTTTTGGGTCACTAATCAAATAAGCAAATTTATCACATCTACTACACAAGATGCATATGGATCATCATTGTTGCATATAATGTTTTGTTAAGTCCATGCCAGCTCAAATGCATGCTGTCTTAAAAAAACAAAAGGGCAATACCAAAAACTGTTTGGTTCTGAAATTAATGTATAATTTCATTTCAAGTTTTCACTCAAATTGTTACGCTGAGTTAGAAAAGTGCATTCAAAAAATTCCAAATAGAATCATTTTCCCTATAGTGTTTTCAGACCTTTGGATCCCATTCGTTTGATTTTATATAATGCTTCAATATGAAAGATTTAAATGAACTGGGGCTTAAATCCTCATGTTAGCTCTGGTGTCCGTAGCTTGTGTTTCCCCCAGGTGGAGTGCTGCTCTCTCCCCAGGCTTGTGCGGGCCATCCTTTTGGTGGGTTGTTTCTGTTTGTCCTTCTCCCTGTTGGCCTCAGGGTCCTTCAGTTCAGTCTATCTCTATGTGTGAATGTGCTGAAGTGAGCTACAGAGCAGATCTGTGTTTTTCGGCTCAGTGCCATGTCTGTTCACACATACTGTATGTTCGGCTCACATGTGCAAATAGATGCCATCCAGAACACAGCAAGTTAAACCTCATTCGTTTTATAAAAAATTATGCATTGTTTAAAGAAAATGGAAGGGATGATTCCAATGAAAACTGTCAAGAAAATGTCCTGGTTGTATTAAACCACAAATAAAAAAATAAATTAAAAAACATTATTATATATATATATGAAATTATATTTTGCATAAATAAAGTAAAGCCTGCATTTAGGACCATTAAGGCTTTTTGCAATGTGACATTATTTTCTGGACACTTAAGCACATTTTAGACCCAAATTCTAATTACCGCAATGTGTCTGGACATTTTCCTTTTACCATTCATATTGTTTTCAGTGATGATTATTATTACCATAACACCATTATTATAATTGTACTTGAACCATATTACACAAAAAATATGCAGTTGTGCATTATTTTTTACATTTAAATCAGCAAAAATAAAAGGCAGTACCAAGGGAGTATTACTATGATGCATTAATCAATTACAATAATGTAAAATGTGCAAATGAGCAAAATATGATTTCTAATTTGTTTCTTTTGATTTTGGAGTGAAATCAGACCAGGACATTTTCGTGGGACTGTCTAATATCTTTAAAGGAATGATTCACACCAAAATAGAAATTAACTCGCCCTCATGTTGTTTCAAAGTCATTTGATTTCATTCTTTCATAGAACACAAAAGGAGATATTTTGCTGAATCATCAAGCTGATCTTATACATGCAGTACAATGAAAGTGGAAAGTTGTTTATACCATCAAGCTCCAAAAAGGACAAAAATATCATAAAGGTAGCAAAAAATATTCCCAGTCTTCTCAAGCCATACAATAGCTTTGTGTGAGAAACAGAATGAAATATATTTATTTAAGGTAAGTGTATTGATTCCTGGGTTTTTAAAAGCACCAGTACATTGATGGTTCTCAGAAGAACTAAAGAAAACAATGTTCTTTAAGGAACTTAAAGGATTTCCTCTGGCATCAGGTTATGAAACCCATTTTTTTTCTAATTGGAACCTTTATTTTCAGTAATGCAAGTCTAAATCAGGGGTCGGCAACCTATGGCACGCGTGCCAAGGTAATCACTGGCACGCCAGCAATGTCGAGAGAGGTGTAGACTATTTTATTTATATAAATTCTGCACCTGCATTCCAATCTACATCTTGGTGTAATCACGCAGCATGTTTTCATGAGCTGAATGGGAGGCTAAACAAAAAGTTCAAATGTGATGAGACTGCAGTATATCCAACAGACTCATGCAGCGCATGCAAGCCATTCGCGCATCACGAGCCGGCAGCGTTCGGTTAATCGCGAGAGTAAACGCTTTGCTTCTGTCAGGCTGCGCGGATGACAGCCTACATTTCATTCTCAATTGTTTCTTTTTGCTTTCAGAACAACACGTGCTGTAATAAGGTTATAACCATTCTCACGCTCATATACTTTTCAGAAATAAAGGTGACGTCATTTTTTACCATACAGTAAAATCACCAAATCAACTCATTAAATTTGTACACGTTTAGTTTTGTTAGTAAGGGAGTCAGGATTTCAAACATAAAATATACAACATTGCAAGTATTTACAAGTCACATCTTGTTCAATGTCCATTATGAGTGTTTTCAGATGATGCAAAGTCAGTGTATTTCAGTATGCCTTGTATGGGTAGAAATATGATTACTAATCCACAATGAATCACATGGAGGTGGCTGACATCAGGTTGTCTTTTAAAGGATATAAGATGGTGCAGACGCACCACTTTCTCAGATATAGTCCCATGTAAGGTCCATATATACAGTATCACTATTCCTCAAGATACAACAAAAAAAATCCCTGCGCAAGGAAATATATACACATCAATCATAAACAGACTTTCATAACATAATATAACACAGTTTTTAATATCCCAACAACATTCTCTAGAATATTCACCAAGATCAAATTATGAAAATCTAGAGTTTACTCTTACCTACTTAGGGTTGACCATGAGAATTTATATTCTTCAACCTAGGATTTCAGGAGAACATGGATTGCCAAACTCCAAACAGAATCAATCCTTTGTTTGCTCATTTCTCTCCTCATCTCTCTCTTCTTCTATTCCTCTTTATATCTACATATGCTTCTATTATTCTAAACTTCTATCTGTCACTCTTTAGTGTCTGGAATGTGTATAATATCTACTAAAACATAGTGACAGGCTTCAGACTGTTACAAGTTCTTCAACCTGATCGGAGTCCGACGGTACCCAATAAACCATCAAGTTTTGGGCCAGGTTCTTCAAGCAGGCTATAGGGCAAGTTGTGGGCTGTTCACACCTGCGTCTGCACTGTTTTTAAATTATTTTTCTATGTAAACACGCACTATTTGATCGTTGCACCATGCCACAACTCAGGACCGTTGCATTTTTTTTAGATGCTGCATTAAGTTTAAAATAACTTTAACATTTACAAACGCATCTCGAGACACCTGTGTTCTGTTTCATAATTTGTTGCACTGCATCAGCGCTGGTGTACACATCAACTTTCTGATGAAGTTTAACAGTGTTAAACAGTGAGCCAATGTTTTGCTGTGGTGTGCAGACAATAATTACACAAATTTTGCTAAATCATTTCAAATCAAAGCATCCCGAAGAGGTTTATAAACCATAGCATTCGCTGCCTCATGGAAAGTGAACCTGCCTGGGCAGAATTACACATTTTCCATTGATTAAGAATAGGCTTACTATGTTGCAGGCAGTGACAGAGATTATTTTTGTTTGACTTTATTGTGATTTTATCTTTTGAAGATCTATGTGTTGTGCTATTTAGTCTCATAGCTCACTGTGCACTTTATTCCGGACCATCTGAGATTGTGTTTGACGCAGCCATGGCAATATACGTTCTTTATTCCTGAGTCCCGACTCCCAACAAATAACAGAATAACCGTTGTGAACTCTCACGTTTAACCAAATATTACAAAAGGTTAGCGTGCACATATTTAAGGCACCTTTCTCTGTATCACTAAACATTAAATGCATGCAGAACTCATCCATACTGTTGCACGAATTCAAACCATCAGCTTTGTAGACAGCCAGGGTAAACTGCACTTTATCTTTGTGTTTGAAAGCGTTTTGTGAATCAAAGGCTATTCTCTGTAGTCCTTCAAATAAACGTGCTGCACCTGTGAGACGCAGATTCCTTGAGCGCGCACTCAAGTGCCTGTGCTCGTGCTACTGTAATCCATCACGCATTCGGCCGAACAAATGGTATTTCTCATAAGGCTGACATTTAAGTGGATTCATAATAGATATATCAAAATAAATCAATAATTTATTTAGAGCTCGGTGCCCTTTGGGTTTAGAGGCCCCTGGACAACAGCCCAATCGGCCCAGTGGTTAATCCGTCCTTGGGTAAACCCTCCTTAAACCATGGTCACACTCAAAATTACATGAAACGATTAAAATAGAAAACATAAACCCACATCGTGGGGTTAAAAAATCAATAATAAAAATATTAATTCAACCTGGAAATAAAGTTTTACTTCAGTAGTCACACTCATCACTCGTCACACTTCAGTAGTGTTTAGCCTCCTATTCAGCTGATGAAAACACACTGCGTGATCATGAGGAAGGATTACATCAAGATGTATATTGGAATACAGGTGCGAAAAACTTCATATAAATAAAATAACCTGCTCCTCTCTCGCTGTTGCTTGCGTGCTAGTGATTACATGATTACAATGACATAATATAAGAAATATTTAAGATTCCACACAATTTCGTGAGCAGTAATCAAATAAGCAAATTTGTGACATTAACTGTGTTAACTTATTTTGTACAAAAGGACAGGTTTTCTTTCATTAAAGCACTTAAAATGCTTTGTCAAAATTCACATGCAGGATCATGATTATATCATAATCATCGGGTTTTGCACAAACTTTTCATTCTTTTCACAATTTGTAATGAAAAATAAATGATTAAACTGGGGGCACAGCCATTGACCAGGAAAATAAAAAATGGCACTCCATGTCAAAAAGGTTGCTGATCCCTGGTCTAAGTGCTGCTACTGATTAGAGAGAGAACATTCAGACCATCATGCAGTTCCAAGCACTGATTTCTGAAGGCATTATTCTGCACTGAAGAATGATGAGCTCTGTTGATGGATGAGGAGCCTCAGGGCAGCAGAAATTCTCAATCGCTACTGCGAGCCAGAGCATGTGTTCCTTCGATGTGGTGTTGAGGATGCTGTACTGCTCAGTTGACTACAAAGAATCTTACGCTTGCAGCTACAGTCAGACTTGGGTTGCTAATGACATCTCCAGAGAGAAGCACCAGTATGAGACAGTTAGCGGGGCCCCGGGATAGAGAACGGCTGCTTACGAATATCTACAGCATACCCTGTGATGTGAAGCCCATCTTCCATGCTCAAGGTTACAGCAGTACCAGACTAATCAGAGTTTATGACATGTTTGGTTCCCTGACATTGTGAGAAATTTAAGATACTGAAATAATTGTTGAAGGAAGCAATTTATACACCAGTTCATACACATGCATGAAGTATTGTATAAAACATTCCATCAGATCCTGTTTGGAACTGTCAGATGCAGAGATACAGAATTTATCTTGGGTCAGTTCAGGGGGATCTCATTAGTATTTGAACTTAAAGTGTTTATATATATATATATATATATATATATATATATATATATATATATATATATATATATATATTTGCATAGAAAAATTAGTCTCATGACAACTCCTTATAATCCGTTTGAGATTGCGAAAACATAATATATCGTACAAATTGGATCGTACAAAAAGTTATGCCTTTTATTCCTATAGAGACCAACCAATCAACAAACAGAATTTCAAATCGATACTATGCAGGCATAACATTTTAGCTAGCCTCCTATCCAACACTTTATTAGGTTTAGGGTTTGGGTAAGGGGTTACAATTTATGATTAGGTTTAGGTTTGGGTTAGAGGTTAACTTTAGGAAGGGGTTAGGTTTGGGTAAGGGTTAGGGTGAGGGCAAACTTTGCAATATCCTTTGTTGGTTCATTTATTTTTCTCTGTGGGTGTAATAGTCGTGCAATTTTGTTCTTACGATTTCGGCATCTTGTATGTACTTTTAATGAGATTGGAATGTCAAAGACACTGAGATGTACAATATCAGCATATTAACAGCATTTGAAATGTACCCATTTTATGCATGTCTGACTTTAGAGGCATAAATCTTTACGAATTCTCTGATGAATGGTCTAAACTGAAATTCACATGTGAACGTGTTCAGTACTCAATCAATACTACAACACAATCTCATAGCAAGACTATACGAAAGATGGAGAAATGTTGTCCAAAGACTTTTTTAAATGTTACATTTATTTTTGACATCCAGATGGGACTAATAAAAGTGAAGTAATTTGCAGTTTTTGTATTAGGGCTGTCAATAAATTAAAAATTTTAATCGAATTAATTACATGGTGTGCTAATTAATTAATCGCAATTAATCGCATATATAAATATTTGCTGACAAAGCCCCTCAAATAACAATAATTCAATATATAAAGATTAAATAATTATAAATAATTATAGTTATCTTTATTTACATATATACATATATATATTATATATATATATATATATATATATATACAGGGTTGGGAGGGTTACTTTTGAAATGTATTCCACTACAGCTTACAGAATACATGCTGTAAAATGTCATTTGTAACGTATTTCGTTAGATTACTCAAGGTCAGTAACGTATTCTAAATACTTTGGATTACTTCTTCAGCACTGGTAGATTTTTTCACTTGTTTTGACTATAAAAACTCTGTACTGGCAGTACAGTAAGACAAAATACACATGTTAAAAATACATTCTCTGAAAAACCTAAATATCTTATGCAGTGTTGTTTCTAAAACAAGATAAATCAAATTGATTTTGTTTTAAGGATTTTTTGATATTTTTACAGGAAAACAATAAACAAATTATTATCAAGAATATGATTTTTGCCCTAATATCAAAGATCTTACTAGAAAAAAAGAAATTATGATCTAACGTGAATTTTCTTGATAAAAAAATATGATCGTGCCTGGTAACGTGCACGTAAAATGGCTAGAAATATCATTTTAGCTTAGTGTAACGCTGTTTACACAAGGTTTATTTCTATTTCTTCTGCTCCAAATGTACTTCAAACTTACTTCTCTGTCTGCTCGTATGAATGTAACACATCATAAGAAAGTGTTTCACCGCTGTTCAAATGCACTTTGGATCGCATCGTTTATATGTATAAATGTTTTCCATCTGAAAGGACTAAATATTAAATTAAACAAATGATAATAAAATGCAAAGTAATCTCTTCAGTAATCAAAATACTTTTTGAATGTAACTGTATTCTAAATACCAATTATTTAAATTATAACTGTAGTGGAATACATTTTGTATTTTAAACACGTAATCCCGTTACATGTATTTACTCCCCAACCCATATATATATATATATATATATATATATATATATATATATATATATATATATATATAAGCAATATCACACGAGCAAGAGTGCTATATGGCTGTATATCAGCACTGCTGTGATTCAGCCGCAGGCACGAGTGCAGTAGGTAATCACAGCAGTGCTGATTTAGGGCCATATAGCACGATTGCGAGTGTGATATTGCTATATACAACAGTTCAATGAACAAGTAAATAAAAATAAAAAAAATTTGGAAAAATTGAGTACAGTCATAAAAACGCATTTGTGCATGGAACTACTTTCTTACGTGACGGATCAGAATCTGACGTTGCTGGTTCAAACCAAATGATGCATCCAAGCCTTCGTTAGTAATTCAAAAATGTCACTTCAGAATTAGTATCATGGCTTGTGCTGTGTTTTTGCTTTGTTTTAAAGTGCCATTTTGGTAAAGATCTATCTGAAATATATCAATATAATAGAATCCATATAATAGCGCTACAATCTCTGTAAACAGTTGTACAGAAAACACTGTCCAAAAGTGATAAGTACTGATTAATTAACGGACATCGCTTTCTCAAAACATAGCAGAATATGCAGTTATGCTTGGGGATATCTTCGCTCATAAAAAAAGCTCTTTGGGTGAACTTGAGTCAAGCGTGGACACCTGTTTGAAATGAGTTTTCTTAACTTAAATTACTAAATAATATTAACGCAAACAGTTTGTGTAGAAGGAACCTAGTTGAATTGGGTGAACCCAACTAAATTGGATTCCCTGCCCAGTTTCATCAATGCTACATTAACACCACAAAAAGTATTAAAGTAGTCCCAATTATGGATTAAGTAAACTTCCATGTTACAAATGTAAATATATAGAATGCAATATAATCAAGTTGTGACAAAATATTCTAGAATTGTGTTGCTTTATTTCATTTTAATTAAGTAAATTGAACAAGCATTAAAAATCCCTTTTTTTTGTGTGTAATTAACCTGCTACTAAGTGCCTCAAACAGATTTATTAAAGATTTGATTCCACTAGCCTGTCAAAATTTGGCCAATTCATTGATTAGTTCTTCCTTAAAAGTGCTCATTGTTTCAACCCGGTACCTTGTAAATGCAACTTAGTTTCCAGGCAGACTGATTAAAAACCTATGTGCCCTTATTCCTGAAAGTAGCAAAAAAGTCAGCCAATCAGATTAAAGCATGCTGAATCCATTATGTGTGCAATTGCACATCATCAGACACTCAGTGAATTTGCTGTGGGAAGTCTGTGGTTGAGACTTGCAGACCCCAAACACAAATCAAAACCAATGGATGTCAGAGATGAGGACGCTGTTTGTTCAGCAGTCACCTCAGTGCCTCCAAGTCTGCTTATAATGAGCTCACAAACAAACACACCCAGACACACTCAATCATTCGGGATGCATTGTGATCGCTCACAAGGTCAATGAGTGGTGAAGACAGATAGATATCTGGATGACATTGTCATTGCTAAGTGTCTCTCGCTGCGGATAGACTTCAGATAACAGAGAACGATGTTGCCAAGAGTATGAGATCTGTTCTGTGGCAATAAATGATTAGACATATTTATCCTCTTTCTCTCAGTCAACCCTTATTATATATAGACTATGCTTGAAAGCAAGAGAACAAGAAAACATGTTTTCAGTGAAGTGGTTACTATGATTTCTTTGTTTTCTATTCTGTGCATAATTGTCATGAAAATAATGTCACAATGCAAAAAAAATAAAAATAAATAAATAAATACTAATAGTCCTAAAAATATTCTTCTTCCTCTTCTTTGTGCAAAATATAATTACTTATTTTCTTATTTTTATTTTGGCCTGAAATGGACACGTTTTCAACGATTCACACATATGCAGATTTCTCTTTCAAATGAAACACCAGACAGGCCCTTGAGCATTTTCCATTCACAGCTTTGATTTGCGGCTTCAGATTTCCTTGCCCATGAATCCTAATTTATAATCAAAGAATTAGAGCTGTTTGTCCTAACAGTGTGCTCATATAATCCATTTCACTTTGCCTACGCCAAAGCTCTGGCCCAGTGTGTAATGAGCAGAATTTGGCATGCGGTTCTCCTTTTGCTATTTTCTTGTGGGTTTTTGCTGAACAGCGACTGACAAATTACCTAATTCAAACCGAACCAACTGACAGGTTTCATATTCCCGATAGTCGCAGATGCCAGCCTGATAAAACAAGTGCTATGTTCCAAAAGCTAGTGAGCTGCC
The DNA here is from genome assembly GCF_019703515.2 of Myxocyprinus asiaticus. Taxonomy (NCBI): domain Eukaryota; kingdom Metazoa; phylum Chordata; class Actinopteri; order Cypriniformes; family Catostomidae; genus Myxocyprinus; species Myxocyprinus asiaticus. The sequence goes on from NC_059384.1 coordinate 7,239,741, forward strand.
ACACTAGTCATCAATAGCTGGGTTTCCATCCACGTATTTTTATGTACATTTTGGGATATCACATAAAAACAGCTGGATGGAAACACCAAGATGTGAATAAAATCTCCAAAATTTGCATAAGAAACATATGATGTACGATTTATTCGATAAGAAGAAATGCGCATATACAATGATGGAAACACATTTACAGAATAAACTCCTATTGAATTTATTAGTAATACAAGATGCGCATCAAAAAAGACATGTGACTGAATAACTCCTTCATAAGTGGAATAACCAGCCGGCCAATCATCGCATCTTAAATTTTGCTCTGGTCATCCTGAAATAACAGTGTCTAGAAAATCCAAAGCCTGCTTAGAGTCTGCAGAGAAAATTAATCGAATACAAACTTGAACTGTGCCGAATAGCCGGTTTATTGACACTTTTGAAAAATATATTATAGATCTGCACAGCAAAGACACACAGTTAGCAAGGAGGAATGCACACACATAGTGCTCCCAGAACTGTGTGACATGCTACCTCTCCAAGACATGAAACAAAGTTCTTTACAATGTTTTGCCTGTGTGCTCTAAACCGCAAATATTTTATTAATAAAAGAGTCACAGTGGCTAAAATTTTTCCAGAAGTAACGGAAATTTGTTCTTTTGAACACGTGGGATGGATTTTCGCGAATTGGATGGAAAAACTTTATGCTGCCTGACAAGATACCATGTATTCTTTGCATATGAGGCAATTCCACAAGGTATTGCAAGCTTAGTGAAAAACAAAATCACCCAGGATGGCGAACATATCAAGAGAAATGTTGATTATATGTTTCTAATACTGAAAATCTAATACTAAAACTCAATCAAATCAATCCCTTCATGGGGCTCAATGATGGTTAAGATACTGCCTTACAAGGTACATCCCTATGTAGACAGTAGCCAGCAAGGCTGCGTACTAGGATTTGGGACAGAGCCTAAGATGTGTCTGTGTGAGTACATACTTAGCTAAAGTTTGGGGACAAATTTTTCCCCAAATGTGAGCTAAATCTGACAAAACCCCACTTTGGCAAAAAAGGGGTTCATAAATAAAGTAAATATTGTTTTGTTAAAGGAATAGTTCACCCAAAAATTACAATTCTGTCATAATTTACTCACCCTCTTGTTCCAAACTTGATTTTCAGTCATGCAGAACACAAAAGCAAATATTGTAATGAATATTACAGCCCGTATTTTCTATTTAATGGCAGTGGATAATGCCACACTATAAAGTTTAACGTATCATTGAATTAGTCCATACAACTCATGGTTTATATTCCTAGTCTTTAGAATTTTTCGGTAAAAATCTTGACGCCGTTCATGTGCGCATGAAAGAAGTTCGTTCATAGTGGCACGCTTGTTCACACGAGAACTTATGTTGTTTTAAGCGCTATACAAGAAGAGAAGGACAGCGAAATTAAAGCATCTTTTGTGTTCGGCATAAGACAGAAAGTCATTCATGTTTGAAAGTATAGAAGTCTAAGGTATGTCCCCATTAGACAAGTTAACGTGTGTGAGTAGTTTGCATTATCCAGTGCCCTGTAAACAATGTCCCTGTGCCATGCCATGCCATGCCATGCCATAAAAGTAAAACAACAGAAGTGTTGGGCTTAGTGCAAACAAACATTGCAGGTTTGTAAACAGAGGGTGATTTTGGCAATCATTTCTATTAAAATGAATCAGCACGAGACCCCTGTATGTTTTTATGCTACGTGTTTTTCCGTCTGAGACTGGCCAATCTTTCTCAGAGCCAGAAAATCCATTGGTAAATATCTGTGTGTGTGTGTGTGTGTGTGTGTGTGTGTGTGTGTGTGTGTGTGTGTGTGTGTGTGTGTGTGTGTGTGTGAAATATAGAAAGGTGAGGTTTTCATTCCCACCGCTTCAGTCTGAAACTAGATAATAAAATGTGTTTGTGCCAGATACAATGTGGAAGTTATCTTCCGACGGCAGGGCTTGCAATATTACAGAAAATGCTCATTAATTGATAATAATATCTATAAAGGAAGAAAAGAGACAGAACAGATGACAACATGCATTAGACATACAGTATCTTAACGCAACTGATGATTGCGCATGAACCTCATAGGGTGTCCTGAGACGCAAAGCAATTTGGCATTTATTTGTGGCCACCTTTGTATATTCAGACGGCTTTTTCAGATGCTGTGGAAATCATTCTGGGGGATTCTTGTCATTTTTTAGTGATGAAGATAATTTTACATGAAAAGTTAAACCTTAGGCTTTTTTGGTGACTCAGGACATCAACTTGGGTTGCGACCCAAAAATAGGTCACAACTATGTTCTAATAGGGTCACAAAGAGCTGTGAAAAACAATGCTAAATGCAAATAATGAAAAATGCAAGAAACCATTTAATTGAGCATAGTTAATAGCTAAATAAATAGGCTTATAGACTTTTAAAAGGGAGGATAAAATGCTTTCCCATATTTTTTGTTGTTGACATGAATGGCTGTTTGTCCAATCAAATTTGACGGTATTTTGGTGCTAATTTGCACCAAAATACTATTGAATTTGGTAAAAAAAAAAAAAAAAAAATATATATATATATATATATATATATATATATATATATATATATATATATATATATATATATATATACAGGTGCATCTCAATAAATTAGAATGTTGTGGAAAAATTCATTTATTTCAGTAATTCAACTCAAATTGTGAAACTCGTGTATTAAATAAATTCAGTGCACACAGACTGAAGTAGTTTAAGTCTTCAGTTCTTTTAATTGTGATGATTTTGGCTCACATTTAACAAAAACCCACCAATTCACTATCTCAAAAAATTAGAATATGGTGACATGCCAATCAGCTAATCAACTCAAAACACCTGCAAAGGTTTCCTGAGCCTTCAAAATGGTCTCTCAGTTTGGTTCACTAGGCTACACAATCATGGGGAAGACTGCTGATCTGACAGCTGTCCAGAAGACAATCATTGACACCCTTCACAAGGAGGGTAAGCCACAAACATTCATTGCCAAAGAAGCTGGCTGTTCACAGAGTGCTGTATCCAAGCATATTAACAGAAAGTTGAGTGGAAGGAAAAGTGTGGAAGAAAAGATGCACAACCAACCGAGAGAACCGCAGCCTTATGAGGATTGTCAAAAAAAATCGATTCAAGAATTTGGGTGAACTTCACAAGGAATGGACTGAGGCTGGGGTCAAGGCATCAAGAGCCACCACACACAGACGTGTCAAGGAATTTGGCTACAGTTGTCGTATTCCTCTTGTTAAGCCACTCCTGAACCACAGACAACGTCAGAGGCGTCTTACCTGGGCTAAGGAGAAGAAGAACTGGACTGTTGCCCAGTGGTCCAAAGTCCTCTTTTCAGATGAGAGTAAGTTTTGTATTTCATTTGGAAACCAAGGTCCTAGAGTCTGGAGGAAGGGTGGAGAAGCTCATAGCCCAAGTTGCTTGAAGTCCAGTGTTAAGTTTCCACAGTCTGTGATGATTTGGGGTGCAATGTCATCTGCTGGTGTTGGTCCATTGTGTTTTTTTGAAAACCAAAGTCACTGCACCCGTTTACCAAGAAATTTTGGAGCACTTCATGCTTCCTTCTGCTGACCAGCTTTTTAAAGATGCTGATTTCATTTTCCAGCAGGATTTGGCACCTGCCCACACTGCCAAAAGCACCAAAAGTTGGTTAAATGACCATGGTGTTGGTGTGCTTGACTGGCCAGCAAACTCACCAGACCTGAACCCCATAGAGAATCTATGGGGTATTGTCAAGAGGAAAATGAGAAACAAGAGACCAAAAAATGCAGATGAGCTGAAGGCCACTGTCAAAGAAACCTGGGCTTCCATACCACCTCAGCAGTGCCACAAACTGATCACCTCCATGCCACGCCGAATTGAGGCAGTAATTAAAGCAAAAGGAGCCCCTACCAAGTATTGAGTACATATACAGTAAATGAACATACTTTCCAGAAGGCCAACAATTCACTAAAAATGTTTTGTTTTTTTTATTGGTCTTATGATGTATTCTAATTTGTTGAGATAGTGAATTGGTGGGTTTTTGTTAAATGTGAGCCAAAATCATCACAATTAAAAGAACCAAAGACTTAAACTACTTCAGTCTGTGTGCATTGAATTTATTTAATACACAAGTTTCACAATTTGAGTTGAATTACTGAAATAAATTAACTTTTCCACGACATTCTAATTTATTGAGATGCACCTGTGTATATATATATATATATCTGTCTATTGTCTCTTGTATGACACATTTTCATGAAACTAAATTGAGCAATCTTTAAATAATGTATTGTGCATGTTATGAAATCATAATAAATGTCAAGTATTTAATTAAAATTAATGAGGATTTTGAACTTGAAAAACTAAGTAGACTAAATTAATACATTTTTAAAAAATACAGTTTGGTAAATCGTAAAGCAACTACATTTGCTTTGGTATTATTTTAACTAATTTCCTACTTAGTAAAGTAATGCTTATTAAAATAAATCTAAATAAAACCATTTGTTTAGATGCAGTGCAGTGGCATGGAATATAACTTGACAATATAACCTGACATGACATAAAACATGGTGCTAATTGCACTAAACACTTACAAAACAGCAAGACACATTGCATCAGTCAAATACATCAGAATAGCACATTTAGATAGACCAACAATTAAAACTCTGTGCAGAAGGAAGGAAGAGCACATCCTGTGTGAACAGCCCCTTTGGCAGATGCCAGAATAGACAGGTTGCGTGACATGCTCTCATCCTTGAAAACCCCAAATAAATAGATGTAAGGTAAAAAAAAAATAAAAAAAAATACAAAATATGTTTTGTTGTGCTTATACAGTTAATGGTAATGTGTTTCATTTTAAGAAATTAATTGTTTACTTTCATGGCCTGGTTTGTTTACTTTTTTGTATGACAAACAATGCTGGTTCTGTGTCGGATCGCCACTTGACGTCCGATGTAAAATCTGGGTGCTGAAGCAAAACCAGTTGGGACAGCTGCTCTACAAGTGCTGACGATTGTAAATTAATGAAGCTTGTGTGTTTGTTTCTGTCTTTTATTAATTACTGCTGGTTGTCATATTTTAGCCCTCTGTTTCACTCTTGCTCTCACACTTTAAGTCTAGTTTCAGTTTGATTGATGCAACGTTGTACTTTAGCTTTTCACTCAAGTCCAAAGCTGCAGCAAGAAGGTGAAGTGAGTCCAGCAAGTGAATGCATTTTAAAAACACTAATTTAAATTCCATGCAGTTCATGTCAAACACACTTCAAAGTGCCTTTAATGCAAACATGAATCAGAGACCTGACTGACTAGATAGGGGGAGGATGTAGGTTTGAAATCAGTCTGATTTAATGATGACAGAATGGGTCTAAATAAAAATTCAAAAACCTCGCTCCACACTTTACATCCTCGTTGGCACATTCCCATCCTTAAACCCTCATTCCTACACTTTGATATTCATCATCATCATCATCACCATCATCATCACACTTGAATACACATCTTTTTATCTGTGCATTCTCTCATTAAATGTTAGTTTTTTTAATACCAAGCATAAAATGTCACTACTATCTGACAGATATCACAGAAGTAGTTATCCTGAGAAATCAAACATGTCTTTGTGTTAACCCTTAGCTCTGTAAACAGCAAAAAGCAGTCAGGGGAGCAGCCCGCACTTTTATAGTCAATCACAAAATGCTTTCTGCTTTTAAAATGTTTGGATTTGCTGATATCGGGTTGGCCTACATGTCTTTTTAAGAAAGTGTTTTGGAGAAAGATAAATTATGCTTTCGGCGGACACTTCAAAGGGAGTACAATCATGATAGCCATGCTTTAAGTTTGTTCCAAACAGAATTTCCAATAAAAATTTCTTAAAGGGGTCATGCCATACTCTTTTTTTATTTTTATTTTTTATTATTATTATTATCTTCCCTGAGGTCCACTGATAATGTTAGTAAAGTTTTTTTTTTTTTTTTTTTGCACCAAATATATGATAACTTTCCACCCTGTCTCTGGCCCTTTGTATGAAACTTTCGGTTTTGGCCTCAGTGCCTCCTTAAAACTTCAACGTAAATGCCCACTGTTATGATTGGCTAACATCGTACAGCCCCTCGAATACAGCCATATTTGAAATTCAATCGGATGAGAATGAACAAGCTCCACAACATTATAAAACAAAATTTCAGTGTTTACACATAAACCATATCCAACACATTGCATCCGAATATATTAAACTGTTAACTTTTCACTGTTAACAGTCATGACATTTGAAACATTCATGAATGAAACTGGTTATTTATGGTTTTGTGATTGGGTACAAGTGTTTTTAACTGCCCCATCCTTCAATAACAGTTCCTTTGCAAAGCTTGAATCTTATTATGACATGATAGAAGCCGAAAAAAGCGCACATGTATAGTCCAAACCACGATGAACAAGATGCACACACATACAGTATCATCCTGCACTGATGCGCACATTGCCAGAAATGCATCAAAACGGTCAAAGATGTCCATCTAGTGCATTTTTACATACACCAACAATTTAAAAAGCGCAGATGGGTGCGAGAATGTGTCCTTCTGCTCAAAATAATAAAATGCAGCAGCTGAATGAAACAGAATCGGGTTTCATTTTCAGAGTTGAAAAAGAGTTGAGTCTTTTAAAAACGGTTCGAGATACAAGTTGTCTGTCTAGTGCAATTTGTGGCGGGGTGAGCAAGAGATAGGCACTGTGGGTGTGGCGTCAGGTCTAGGAGAGGGCATGTATTTAAAATAATAACCACAGTAAAATGGGGGAATAAAGTGTCCAAAGGGGAAAGCGTCCTTGCGGTGCATGGGGCTATGTGCATGAAGGGTAGTGCAGAGAGGGTAAGGTCCATGTGCTAGTGGGCGGGGTCCTCTTGAGCAGCCCGGCTTCCCTTGACCTTGGTGCTTTAGGGGAATAGCAGCCCGGCACCTTGGCCCGTCGGCCGCAATGCGTGCTCCAATCCCTGGTGTTGCATCTAATTCACGCTGGGGATCCAGGTTGGGGGTCCAGCGACAGTAGCGGTTTTAACCACCATGCAATTGCGTGGGGCCCTGGACATCGGGGGCCCCCCGCCCAAAGTAAGAAAGTTACGCACAAACTGCTTGAGGGTGACATGTTGTTCTGGGTACACACGTGAATATGCTGTTGTCTGCGGTCTCAGAGCGGTTCATGAAGTTCGGGTCAGTACATTTACAATTACATTTATTAATTTGGCAGATGCTTTTATCCAAACCGACTTACAAAAGAGGAAAACAAAAGCAAATCATCTTAAGGAGACAGTGGTATGAAAAGTGCCATACTACAAAGATTCACTAGCATCAGAATAGTATTCAAAACAGATTTTAATGCAACAAGAATTTTTTTTTATTATTATTATTAATGACTGGTTAAGTGCTCATGGAAAAGATGTGTTTTTAGTCTTTTTTGAAGACAAAGAGTGAGTCAGCTTCACGGATGGAGTTGGGAAGGTCATTCCACCATCGTGGGATGATGAAGCTGAAAGTCCGGGAAATTGTTTTGGTGCCTCTTTGTGTTGGTACAACAAGGCGACGTTCCTTAGCCGACCGCAGGCTTCTAGTGGGCACATAGCTCTGCATAAATGATTTTAGGTATGCTGGAGCAGACCCAGTGACTGTTCTGTATGCCAGAATCAGAGCCTTGAATTTGATATGTGCAGCAACTGGCAGCCAGTGAAGAGAGACAAGGAGTGGTGTAACATGCGCTCTCTATGGTTCATTAAAGACCAGACGTGCTGCTGCATTCTGGATCATTTGCAGAGGTCTAATTGCACATGCAGGGAGGCCTGCAATGAGAGCGTTACAGTAGTCCAGTCTAGTTATGACAAGTGACTGGACAAGCAGTTGTGTGGCATGATCAGAGAGGAAGGGTCTTATCTTCCTGATATTGTAGAGTGTAAATCTACATGATCTTGCAGTCTTTGAGAAGTGGTCTGTGAAATTTAGTTTGTAGTCGATGGTTACCCCTAGATTTTCTCCTAGATTGTTTTGGAAGGCGTTACTGTAGTTGCACCCAGCTGCACAGTGATGTTGTGTTCAACAGCAGGGTTGGCTGGAAAGACAAGGAGTTCAGTCTTGGCTGGGTTGAGTTGCAGGTGGTGTTCCTTCATCCAGGCCAAGATGTTTGCCAGGCAGGCTGAAATTCGATCAGTCACTGTGGTGTCGTTGGGCTGGAAAGACAAGTAGAGTTGCGTGTCATCAGTGTAGCAGTGGTAAGAGAAACCATGTGCCTGAATGATGGGTCCCAGTGATGTTGTGTATATAGAGAAGAGAAGTGGCCCAAACACGCTGGACAAAGGTCCTTGACTGCTGCATCGCATCTTGCTGTTTCTTCAGTGTCTCATGCAGGACTGGCACATTTTTAGACACTGCGTCAAGTTGAAAAGATCTTCAGGTTTCAAAAAGACATGCCGAGACACCTGCGTTCTGTTTCAGTCGTTGCGCTGCGTCTATTGTTTTTAGCGCAGGTGTAACAAAGATTTAGCATTCTGAACAAGTTCAGGCTGCAAAGAGGTGACTGTTACAATTTTTTACACTATTCCAGATTATTCTGCACCATGTAAAGTTTCAGCATTTAATAAACATCAGTGTTTTTGAACGTCTGCTCTAGTGTGCTGAGGGTCCGCCATGTCTTGTTTACTGTTATAATACTGTAACGAATGCTGCCTACGATGCTTACATAAAATACAGCCTTTTGCAACATGGTGAACAATACACTGCAGTGTCAGAATATGAGCTCCAGGTGAAAATAAATAAGACAGAAATATATTACTATTGAATACAACAAATCCTCAAAGTAATAATAATAACACTGTATCATATGACTATCTGGGCAACAATAAATAATTGTTGGGTTATAATATTAATATATACTGTAACAATTGAATTCCAAAATGTTACTAGGTGAAATAGTTGTGTACACCCTGTTCACAATAATAAATAAATAAATATATAAATTGTAAAAATATATGTAGGTAAATATTGCTTTTTTTTTTTTATCACTGTATTATGGAAAAACTAGAAAACATGCATGAATTATCTTTAATTAGATTTTTATTTCATTAAACATTTTGAATGTACTTGGCTACAACAGCTGATAGGGAGAATTTAAAATTATGATTTTTTTTAAGCAACATTTTTCAAAATGGGACCCCGGGTTGGTCGGTTGCATGGGGCCTCAGAAATCGTAAACCCGCCCTTGTCCGGCGACACGTCTAATTCATGCCGGACCCTCCCCGCTCTGTTCCTGGACCTGCAAGGACACCAGGGGGTTAGAGACTGGTCTCCCCATTGACATAGAGAAGTCGTGGAAGTAGAGAATGAGGCGTTTTTGCAGCTTGGTTTCAATAAATGCTTTTATTGCATTAGGGATTAAGTTTTGAGTTCTGAAATTTACAGTATGTTTTTATAGTAGAATGCCCCCTTATATGTCAAAATATCAAGGAAAATTTGATTCCTCATGACATCACACCTTTAAAAAGTGAGTTCCATATTATCATTATTATATTGCTCCACATTTTTCAGCCCTCCAAAGCTCTCGCAGTGGTTGGTAATGTCTTCAAAAGGAATAGGGCTTAGGGGGATGATCACTTATGAATGGAACGCACCCTAATTCATGTTGTTGGAAACATGTTTCCGGGGTCATTTATAGTGAATGAATTTTTGCGTCCACCTGCACTGTTTTGAAATGGTTCTTCCATGTATACATGCTCTAGACGGATGTCTTTTTTTCAGCATCTAACGCAGGAGCTGTGTTTTTTAGATGCAATATCAAGTTAAAAAGAATGTCAGCTTTTAAAAGCACGTCTCAAGACACCTGCATTATAATTACTCCATGCGATATAAGTAGTCCATGCAACTCGTGCATCATATTCCAAGTCTAGAGGTCATGAGCCCTAGCACACGTTACGAGTTAGTTTATCTGAAAATTGTACAGATGCAGTGGTACACAAATGCTGTCCAACATTTGACAGATTCAGATTTTGAAGGGAGGCTGTGTGATTCCTTGACTGCATGCATCAATCATAACATCAGTGTGTTGCTGCCAGTTACTGCATGATAATAAAGCACATAAAATGTACAAGATTAAAAAGAAAGTGCGGAAAATTTGTGCACCATTTCTGTCAGTTATACTTGGATTTAATCTAAGCGCAAACATGACATTTAGTGCAGAATTCTGAGTTCTGAACCTGTATTATTCAGGTTTAGATGTAGGCTACGTCCTTCTCATCTGTGTCACACACTACTTACATGTTGGTAGCAGACATTCTGAAAAAGATCTGTGAGGTCTTGTCCATGTGAATGTGCTTTGAAGCCGCACGTAGCAAAGTTTAAAAATCTTGTTTTAGCGCAGTTGTTGATTGACAATAGAACATTTAACCTAGAAATCTTTAGTTTCATCAGACTCAAAAAAAAAAAAATCTATCACATATCCATTATCGTTTGCATATACAATTATAACAGATGCTATACCCCCTAAATGTAGCCCTAGAACTGAAAAGAATGCAAATATGATGAAAAAAAAAGACCATGGCGGACATTTAAAAACTCTGTCCATCAGAGTGATAAAGATTGTTTTCTAGCGCAACCCGTATGGCAGATTATTTGTTTGAAGAGCAGAGAACAGCATTGCCTTTCTGTGTAATCCTTCCCAGTGATGTGGTCATAAATAATATGGGTTTTAGCATGACCATTTTCTCCAAATGTGTAAAAGCTTCATGAGCACTCAGTTTTCATTGACCGTGTGAGTTGTAACACCTTCTCCTGATTGGTCAACTTCAGGTAGATCGCCAAATCGGCTTGTTCAACCGCACACACCTCACGAATTCAAGCCGACAGCGGGCACATTTTTTAGACATTTTTAATAATTATCGGGAGGTCGTGAGCTGCTCGTAAGCTGCACAGCTCCACTAGTAATTCCTCTCACACGATGAGAGCCGCGATAACATGAGCACCAACGATTTCCACGCAATATCTCCCGACTGGAAAAAATCGGTCGGGAGCTCGCACGACAGCTGAAAATTGCACCGTGTACGCCCGCCTTATAATGTACGTTTTTATTCACTACCAAATCAAATATGGCAACATGTCAATAACATCAAACCTCATTGGTTCTTGAACCACACCTCATGACACAACAGCCAATGTGGTTTATTGTTATTGACATGTCGCCATATTTGTATACATATTTGATTAATTGATTTGATTTAATTTGATTTGAGAGTGAATAACGACTCAAATTACAGTCTGGTCTTCATAAAACAGGCATCATAAATCTTCAGAAGACTTGTAATGTCACATATAAGTTGCATGGACTACCCACTGCTATTGTATAGAGCGATCGCGACAATCTTTAAAAAATACTATTTTGTGTTCTGCAGAAAACAGAAAGTCATATGGGTATTGAACAACATGGATAAGTAAATAATGACAGAATTTTCAATTTGGGTGAACTATTCCTTTAAAATTCATTCTCAATTCAATTCTGAATTGCGCACACCCCTGCTGATCATACTGGGCTTTAATCAGTGCACTGGCTGTGACTCTCAGTGTTGCAGAGGAATGGGGTTGGGCTCCTTCCTCCTCCATTCACATGGCACATCAGAGGAAATATGATGGATATTCTTGAATCTAAGAGCAGAAAAGCACCCTCCCACTAATTACAAATATATTAAATGGACCTCTTACATGTGGCTGCCATAAACCTCTTTGATCTCCTGCTGATGCCTTGAGGAACTACAAAAGATGTTCCAGTTAAAAGGAGAAAAGTTATGGAGGAGGATATAGGAGAAGCCTGGGGGAGACAAGAGCAGGGAAGTTTACTGCACATATCTAATGCCAAATGAGCTATTCGTCCAACCTCCAGTTGCTTCTAGCTCTCAAATGCAGTTAAATAGAGTAATGTGACTTGCCTTGGGTTGAAGGTTCAATCTCAAGTGGTTGTGACTCAAGAAAAACTAAGTGTTACTCAAATCCCATTGCTAACCATGGTGCCCCTGAGCAAAACACTTAACCCAAGGTTGCTCCAGAAGTCGTTACCTGCAGTTACAGTAGTGATTTGGAGGTTAGGAAAGGACAAGAACTAATGAGATCTATCTCAGTTGTTTCACCTAGACATCAATGAGAATAAATAAATTCTGCTGAAGTGCCTTGCTTTTCTTCGTGTGAAAAAGACTTAAGTTATCCCACATGTGTCTTCACTAGAGTTTCAGAAGAGGTCTCAACAATGTTACAATCTGTGCATCGATTTGCCAGGATACCAAAGTTTGAGATTTTAATATGAACTCAAACATTTCTCATCATATTCTTCCAAGACCAAATGATCTGGGCTATGCTTTCCTTATTAATTTCAGTGCTCTGCACTCTTACAGTATGTCAGCAAATATCCAGCTTTTTCCTTAACACGGCAGTGTTCCATGATTCATTACGGAAGCCTGTTTTCGTTTTCCGATCCCCAGTGTTTTCACTCGCGTTTGTGTATGCAGTTCAGACAGAGAAATAAGATGTATTTTGTGAGATAATATATGTAAAGAAAGCCCTTGTTGAAGAGCTGTACAACCAGGGTCAAGACACAGCAACTACAGGCTCTCATTTCACAACTAGTATTGGTAAAAAGAGTCGTGATGACCATCTTTTGACAGTGCCTCACTCATCAAAGTTTAAGGAGTAGGTAGAAGCGATGAAGCGATGGCCCAAGGTTAGTTAAATTGATATCATTAACTACTTTGATTTGTTATGACAGCAAACAACCGCACAAGTTGTGCCTGAAATAATTTTCACTCCATCTAACCCTTAAAACGGTTATTGTTCTCCGTCTGGATCACTTGTTTCGGTAGTTTTTACATTACTACTTATGGAGACTGCAACCCAGTTCAGTGGCAATCAGAATTGTCAATGTGCCGCCCAGTTGTTGGACATGTTTCTATTGTTATTTTTCCTAAGGAATTTTAGGAGAAATAACTGAGACAAAGAGCACATTTACATGCAGAGCAATACGCTGATCACTGGGTCATTCTATAATTAGGGGTGCATTTAATTGTAAGATTAAAAAAGTAAAAGTTTTCCCCAAAACACAAATATGATATTGCATACAGTAGCCCTCATAAATTAAAAATATTTGCTATCAGTCAAACTCAAGTTAGTCTCGTTTTGGATATTTTTTTCAAAAAGCATGATGTTAGCTGCTTAATTTGTCGACCGTGTAATTTTTCATACTTTCCGAAATACCAAGAATTAACATAGCAACCTGATTTGATAGACTATGTGACCACTTACCAGAAGCAACAATTGTGGTCATTAACACTTTAAGGAAAAAATATTTAGAGTGATAATAGCTCTTTAGTTTCACAAATACAGTTCAGTGGTCATCGCATTTTCTCTAGCAAGTCAAATTTTTATGTGCTGCTTTGGAAGAAAATTATCTAGAGAGACAAACCACAACTCTGGAAACCATTTGATACTATAAATGTGCATGAAGCAACACATATATATACACATACATATATTTTATGTAAAAACTCATGGTAACATAGTTGACCATACAGAAAAATACTTGACACAGGTAACACAGCTGACCGGAAATGAGAAAGTATAGAGGCAAAATGAGCCATGTTAACAGGCTATACTGAAGGCTAACTGTGTCAGTTGTTGTTATTATTTTTTATTTTTTTATTAAGAATAATTTCATCAAAACATTGTTTTGAAGTTACTAAACTGAACATGATTTCAAAATGTTCTAAATGACTGCTCAACTAGTGTTGTTTTATTCTTACAAATTGTGTTTTTAATTGAACATTTATTATCAAGTCTTGATATCTGTATAACATGTGCATGAAATGTCAACTGTTACCTGTTGTCCACTATTTTATACAGGGTAACATAGTTGACAGGTAACACAGTTGATTGGACTGGAAACACAGTTGATTGGGAACATAGTTTACATTTTTTTTTTTTTTTATAATTTTGGGCACATACTCAACATGGAGGCTTAGAACTACTGAGCACATGCTACCTTTGGTGCATAATTTTTAGTGTTTTTTTTTCATGTAAAAATTTGAAGTAATAATACTTAGTAACACTGTTGACAGCCAATTAATCCACTCTTGACCCATGCTTGTTTATTTTTTTGTTTTTTTTGTTTTGGGTTTTTTTATATTTAAGAAAAAGAGATTGAGCATAACTTTAAGTCTTTTATCCACATGTTTCCTGAAGGAAATTATACCACATTGTGCAAGTGATATTAGAACAAACCGTTCCTTTTAGAAGTGGGTTTCCAATGGGTAACTTAGTTGACAATGATTTTTCTCTCAAACATAAAATTAGGTTTATGACAATAAACACTTATTACTTTTTGTAGTGCATGAAGTGTATTGATTATCTAATCTATCTGAAGGTTAACATATGAAATATATATATATATATATATATATATATATATATATATATATATATATATATATATATATATGTTTGAGGTCATTTTCATGCATATTTACAAAGTAGAATGACCAACTCTATAAAATGGGACAGCTGAATACCAAGGTTATATGTGATATACACCTTCTTTTTGAACAAAATAGATTGCTTTTCCAACATATAATAATGTTATTTGAAAACAATGTAATTATGTAAAAAGAAAATAAGCAATGGTACTATGATGAAAGTATGTTAAATATATTTCCCACGGACCTGAAATGTACTCGCAATATAGAACGACTCAACTTTCAGGGTTAGGGTTAGGTCATTTATCATCTATAAAAAAAAAAACTGAAAAAAAAATGACAACCTCAGAAACCCATGTTTGAGATTTAACATTTTTTTTTTTTTTTTTTTTAATTCCCTGCTTTTGATGTCAAAACGTAAACAGGCATGCACTCAACACTTGTGCACATTAGATAAGATTAGGTGTTTACTGTGCGTGCAATGCAAAATCAGGATAAAGGGCATGCATGTGTCGATCGGTTTATGCTTAAACCGTTTATGATCTTACCCCGAAAAGCTTAAGGCGTTTACTCGACCACACACATTTTTGGCTAATTAAGCATAATCGTGCTAAGTAAATGAAGCATAACTCTATAAAGCTCCTGAGATGTGAAAGAGCAATACAATTTCCCTTTGGGATCTGCTAAGTAGTACATCAGAGGATCTTAATTATTCTTATAGAGCGTTTAAGGGCAATATACAGCCATTGATGACTCGAGTCAAGTCACGTTAAGACCACCATTGTCATGCGCATACAGAAAGAGGTTACACTGACTGTACAGTTAAATTCTTACTGTGCTTACCTACTTTACATTATTGAAGCAGCACTGGTACAGAGTGTTAAACAAACTGACCCTTGGCCCAATCTCAGGGTGACAATTTAATTACGTGCTCCTGCAGGATTAATGCACTTCATATTAGCCAAGAGAATGAATAAATATTCCTCATTCTCATCCTCCCGATTCTGTGAGAATATTGCTGTCAAGTGTAATTTAGTATGTAGATGGGATGAATAAATCTTGATGGGGACTAAATCAGATTGTATTAACTAATAATTTTTGTGTGAAATTGTGTAGTACCCGGTGTCAGACATCTGAAATGTTTTCAGACCTGAATATATTTTGCAGGATTATTGATTCATAGTGATCTTAGAGCTCCACATTGTGGTTGATGCTGGAAGAAGTATGCAGTTGCTGTGTCTTGACCCTGGTTGTACAGCTCTTCAACAAGGGCTTTGTTTACATATATAATCTCACAAGAAACATCTTACTTCTCTGACTGATTGTGAATTTGAGCTTAAATACCGAGACGGGTGCATGAATTGGATTCATATCAGAAAAGGGTAAAACCTCTCACAGTTTTCCGAGTAATCTCCCTGAGATTAACGTACTGAAAAAAACTGTAAAACCATTCCCTCCATTTCTAATCCCTCTTATCTTCAAAAGCACCTTCCCATTTCTCAGCTGGTTTCACTCAGCGGGAGGAAGATCATGGCTACATTTATGACCGGCTTTAAATCAGTCTGTGGACTCTTTTCAGAGACTATGATGCTTAATTTAGCAGGTTAAATCTAGGATGCTAACTAAAAGCTACATTTTTTTGTAAAAATAAATAAATAAATAAATAAAATACAAATAAAATACATTACTTAAAAAAGCTAACTTTTTATTTTAAATTCTGAAGTGATTTAAAGTATCTTAATATCACTGTACTTTATTTTATATTACCCTGGCATTAACAAAAAAATCCAGTCAACACTACTGTGATGGTGTTTTAAATACAGCTGCTGAGAGAGTGACAGTACATTTGGCATATTTCTCACTTCTAACTGCCATCCATCTCTCTCTATTTTTATTTTATTTATATAATTATTTTTTCTAAAAAAAAATTTAAAGTCATGGAAACATTACAACTGATTTTTTTTTTTTTTTTTTTTTTGATGTTTTGTTTATTGTTTATTGTTTTGTTTTGTTTATTGAAATTCACATTATTCTCCATGCTTATTGTCATTAGATTCTCAGCAGATTTAAATTTTTATTTATTTTATTTTATTTGTTTACTTTCGCATTTTGTTTTGTATTGTTTTGTTTTTTGTAATTCCCTTTATTCCATCCATCCATCTTGTATAGCCACTTGTCCTATGTAGGGTCGTGGGTAGTGCTGATGCCTGTCCCAGCTGTCTCGGGCCAGAGGCAGAGCAACACCCTGGACAGGTGTCCAGTCCATCACAGGGCTAACACACACAGGCATACACATTCACACTCTCACTCACATCTATGGGCAGTTTAGAGACTCCAGTTCACTTAACCTGCATGTTTTTGGACTGTGGGAGAAACAGGAGCACCTGGAGGAATAATTCCCATTATCCTCCATGCTTATTCTCCGCAGATTTTTTATTTATTTTTATTTGCAGTCATGTGTCTAAATGTTTTACTTTTGCATTTTGTTTTGTCTTTTTTTTATTTAATTTAAAAAATTTGTTTTTTTTATTTTATTTATTTTATTTTTTATTTTATCACACGAGCAAGAATGCGATATGGCCGTATATCGGCACTGCTGTGATTCGGCAGGGCCTCGTGCCATAGGTAATCACAGCAGTGCTGATTTAGGGCCATATAGCACGATTGCGAGTGTGATATTGCTTATATACAACAGTTCAATGAACAAGAGTACGAAAACTGAGTACAGTTACAAAAAACGCATTTGTGCATGGAACTACTTTCTTACGAGACGGATCAGAATCTGCCGTTGCGTCCAAGCCTTCATTAGTAATTCAAAAATTTCACTTTAGAACTAAAATCACAGCTTGGGCTGTTTCTACCAAGTTATTGGAGAAACAAGGATGTGTATGTGTGTGTGTGTGTGTGTGTGTTGTGTGGGAGAGAGAGAGAGAGAGAGAGAGAGAGAGATAGAGAGATATGGAGCGTGTGCGATCACCTGTTGATGATGCTGTAGTCTGTTAGTCAGCTTTCTGAAAATAATGTCATTTTGGTGAAATTCATCCTATTTTCTCAGTGGAAAAGTAGCCATCCAAGCTGGGGTATTCCTCTCTATTTCGCGGTAGCTGGTGTGCAAATGTCTTTCACTATAGAAACCGCAATCTTCTCCGCCATTTTTTCCTCTCCAATGTGGAAAGTCTGGTAAGAGGTAAGCACCTTGAGTTTGTGTAATTAATCAGTCTGTTGTGTCTCTCAGCTGTGATGAGCCTTAATGCTGAAGTTTTTAGTTTAAAGCTGCTTAAAGCTATTTCCTAGCTTTAGTAGTGTAGTAGTAATATGAGCAATCACGGAGCGCTGTTAAATATAAACACTGAGTGACACTGACTCACTTCACGTCACCAACTGGCTCATATTACACACAAAAATGGTCTTTTGCCTCCACCTGCTGGCTAACATATGTAATGTCACAATATTAAATGTAAAGAGACAGATGGCTCTTAACACATATGCACTGCTCTTACACTTTAGTTTAGAATGACACGAACACAAGCGGAGTGATACACACAGTGAAGCATCCGAGTGCTGATGGTGTGAGACCATCAGTACTCATGGAACATCTCTCGTCCAATCAGATTCGAGGACCGGAACTAACGGTTTTATATATCTATATATATATATATATATATATATCAAATTCCCATCATTATCCATGCTTATTCTGATTAGATTCTCAGCAGATTTTTTTTCATGTGTCTGAATGTTTTACTTTTGCGGGGTTTTTTTTTTTTTTTGTAATTCCCATTATTCTCCATGCTTATTCTCATTAGAATCTTAGTAAAAAATTACTGTAATACAATTATTTTTATTATTATTATTATCATCATCAATTTTTTTTATTTATTTTTTTATTGTTATTATTATTATTATTAAGAATTATTAAAATTATTATACAGGTATTACAACAAACACTACCATAGTGTATGTTTACAATTTAAGTGGCTAATATATCATTCTTTAATTACATTATTTATACTCATTAATTTCTCAGAACACTGTAATGAGAATAGGATGATGATGATTAGTCCTATGACAAATCTCATTACAAATCTATATAGTCCCAAAAATAGGCTTCTTTTTATTGAAGCAGCAAATAATTTCATTATTTTTATTTTGGGGTGAATTAGGGCCTTGGTTTTGTAAGAGTCGCCATTTTCTCTTGTTCTATCCCTCTGTGTCCCTCTCTTTCTCACCTGGAGTGTCTGTCCATCTTGCCATGACCTTTTCGTAATCTTGTTCCAGTCTGACGATCAGTCAAGTGCTGCAGTCTATCCTACTGAATAATATTTTACATCAAAAAAACTGACAATAGCGCATAACTACCTAGAGGTGCTGGTGTCCTCTACAACAAAAGAAGAAAAAGCTAGCATCCATGAATATCAAGATTACATACGATAGCATTGATATACTGATATGCTCACACTGGACACACTGATGAACATTTGTATTTGTGTGCAAATATTAAATTAAGGAATATTTCACCCAAAAATGAAATTTTGTCATCATTTACCACACACCTTATGTCGCTCCAAACCCAAATGTCTTTTTCTACTTTCTAACTTAAAAGAATGTTCATATTGTTCTATTCCATACAATGAATGCATACAGTTGTCAGGGACTGTCAAATTTGTAAATAGAGCCATAAAAGCACCATAAAGGTCTATATGTTTTATACATGACAAGGCTTCTGAAGCCATATGGTGAAATTTAAGTGATTACTTACTGATTATCTTCACATCCACTGTAGCTCTCAAGTCTAATTCACACTTCTGCATATATTTAAACTGTGTATTCAGTCACAAGACCAAATCAAAGGTGTTGTTGATGTTAAAACTTGGCGCAATGCTTCTTGACACATCTAGGTTGAATATGTATGAATAAGATTTTACATCAGGTGAACTATTCCTTTAATACCAGATTCCTAGTCTAAATCTCTACCTTTCATTTCATCTTCAGTCCTTCTGCGTTGCCGTGAAACTGCCCGTCACTGTACTATGGTGCCATGTGCCATCTATATGAAGCACACTCGATTATTTCAAGACCATCTGCCATCATGCTGAATATCAGCTCCATTGAACTGAGCAATAGGGAGCAATACTGTCTTCATTATAAGTTCTATTATTTGAGGGAAGCATCTCGGTTGGGTGGATTAAAATGAAGGTTATCGAGGGACACTCCTAAAGAGAAATAAAAATGCTCTCTGCAACACCTCTGTCTCATCAAAGGGCTCCATGCTTGATGCTTTCTCTATTTCTCAGAGCCATTATTTGTTGGAATATTCGTGTGTCTGTGTGTGCTCTCAGATGACTGACTCTGCAAGGGATATGACAGTCCATTAGATCAGTCAGACCCAAATGACTGTTTAAATAGCAATTCGGTGTTCTCATAATGTGATTCTTTGCACTCTAGAACTCTCTCATGCTTTCTCTCTCTTTCCCCATTAAAAGGTTATTATAGTCAATGTATCATCAGTTTATCTATTTACAGTCTTTAGATTGATTTAAGCTGCTCGTTAATGTATCTAGTTCTCACCTCATAAAAAAAATAAAAAAATAATAAAAAATTAAAACAAACTCTTTCCGGGCTATTGCTTTTCTTCTTCATCATCTTCTTCTTCTTCTTCTTCTTTTTCTTCTTCTTCTCCTTCTTCTTTTATTGAAAAAATATATAAGGTAAAAGGCTGCAGTTTGACTCTAATTGGTATAAAACTTTGAGAGTCCCTTGTTAATGTACACAGTTAATGGTACTTGTAATAATTATATATATATATATATATATATATATATATATATATATATATATATATATATATATATATATATATATATATATACAAACTGGAAGACAATTTACACAAAAGATCTACAAGTTTAGCTCAACTCCAGTATAATAGTTCCCCCCAAAATGTAATTTTTGTCATCATTTACTTAATTAATATCATTCTCATGTCAATTTCAGATATTAAACATGAGAATTGTGACATTTATATTTCCAAATTATTAAAATGGAATTCAGACTCTGAAGAATATCATGTGACCTTTCACTGTTCTTGAGAATTTATAAAAAAGTAGCTACTCTGCATTATCCACAAGATGGTGCTGTTGTTTTTGCCAAATTGCCATTTTAAAAAAAAAATTATTGAAACAGATCCCACAAAACAAACATGTCTTTTTTCACCATTATATTTCCCAAATCTCTCATCTCTCTTGCTTTTAGAAAACACTGTAATTTGTCATGTTTAAGGTAGGATAGATACTGTAAATATGGTCAGCACTGTTTCTGGTATCTTGCTCGCTGCAGTCGGATCTTGAAAAGTACATTTTCACAGCTATTTTGAGCTAAAACAACCCACATGCTGATAGCCACATACTGACAGCTAACTGAATAAATTGCACATTATTAGAAGGATAAGACTATACATTATCATTCTCTGCCTCTCTGTTCCCTTAACAACACAGTCTGAAGTGGTGTAAAACATGGTAATGCAATCTATCATAAGAATTCTGTATGTATACTTAACAATACAGTCTCTCGCAGTATAAAACATGGTAATATGATCATATATTCATGTTTCAAAAAGATGGAAATTGTTTTTTGTGGTGTATATAGGAGGGAAAACCAGGACGACTGCATCACATTTGCTCCCAGCACCTGATGGATTTGATGCAACTCTCAAACACTGGCACAAAAGCTATTTAGGATTTGAGCCTAAACCCTGGGTGTAAGATTAAAATGAAATTGAAGTTTGGATCCCATTTATGATCCTGAATATGAGAAGAAAGTGATGCCAATCTGTAATGAGATTGGATGTTGCCAGCTTTTCTCTCCATCTTCTAAGTGAGAAACTTAAATAGGATGCAGAGATTGTTACTTTTTGTTTAGAATGTCCTTGTATCCTATTATATAGTATCAGAGTATACATGCATGCAAATATTAGGCAATATTACTATATAAATAGTATATAAATTATATTATTAGTGTCTAATAATAATAATAATAATAATAATAATATAAATCAAAAATTGACAGCGATTGTTCCTTTTTTCCTCTTGAACATCCTATTTTATGTAAATACACATGCATGCAATTATTATAAGACACTGTTTTTATATTGCAAAAAAATCCTAAATATCTTGTCTAATGTACATCATTAGATCCAGTGTTGCTTCAACAAAATTAAACTAAATTCAACGTTAAAGGGATAGTTCACCCAAAAATTCATAATTTACTCACTCTCATGCCATCCCAGGTGTGTATGACTTTCTTCTGCTGAACACAATAAAAGATTTTTAGAAGAACATCTGATCTCTGTAGGTCCATACAATACAAGTGAATGGTGACTAAAACTTTGAAGCTCCAAAAAGCACATAAAGGCAGCATGAAAATTAATCCAGAGGTTAAATCTATATCTTCAGAAGCGATATGATAGGTTTGGGTGAGAAACAGATCAATATTTAAGTCTTTTTTCCTATAAATTCTCTTCCCTGCCCAGTAGGTGGCGATATGCACGAAGTAAGTGAATCGGCAAAAACAAAAGAAGAACAATGTGAAAGTAAAGTTGGAGATTTATAGTAAAAAAGGACTTAAATATTGATCTGTTTCTAACCCAAACCTATCATATAGCTTCTGAAGACATTGATTTAACCACTGGAGTCATGTGAATTACTTATATGCTGCCTTTATGTGCTTTTTGGAGCTTCAAAGTTTTGGTCATCAGGTTAAGTAAATAATGAGAGAATTTTCATTTTTGGGTGAACTATCCCTTTAAATCACAAGTCCAACTATCGCGACGGCATGGCTTATGAATATTAATGAGCTCTTGCTGACGTTCGGTTGTAGTCTTCCAATGACGAACACTTTAAATACGAATATTAAATATGTAATAAGGACGTTCCGGAGTCGACCTCCAATTCCAAAGGATTGGCTCATGCATATTAATTACGAATCCTTCGCCATAGTTTGATTTTTAAACTCGCTTGTTTACAGACCATCAGGAAAATCAAATATATTGTAAAGCACCCCTTTCTGGACCACACTAATGGTTTCGTCTTTTCCGTGATAGTAGGTCTTTCTCCGGTTCTTCACCTTCGGAGAAAGCGGATTTGTTTGTTAAAAAATAAATAATAATAATTAAAAAAAAGAAGCCCAGCAGAGGTTAAGAGGTTCGGTCTCTCTTTTCCGAGCACGAGCAGGATTGTCAAGCCGCCAAACTGGACCCGTTCAGAATGACCATGTTTAAAGGGAAACGTCGAAATCACCGGTGTGAGTTTCTTTGACCTTTAACTTGGGGAATATTTGTTGCTTTGCATTAAATGTGCTTTGCATATTTAGCTAAATGCAACTATTTTCGTAGAAACTATGCGTACTAACATGATATTTACAGAATAGGGGAGACCGGGGCTAGTTGTCACACGGGATGTTCAGTTGTCACAAAGGCTATACCTGAGTAACTCTAAGGTTTTGAGTCAAAAGTGCAACGCGTTTTTTTTTTTTTTTTTTTTTTCTAGCAGTGGGTTTGTATGTTGTTTTAGTCCAAAACCCTCTTAAATTTGAATGGTTTTGTGAGTTTTATCCTCCAAATGGAAAAATTCAAGATCATATTTTTGCTGTGGACTACTGTAGCTGTTGGGTAAACAAGCGAACACAATAAAATCACACAGACATAACAATCGGGCAACTATAATACATGACGGTAGGAAGACTGTGACTGTGTTCTTAGGACAAGGGTACTTTACAGAAACGTGATATCGGGGCAAGTTGTCACGATTTTTATTAGTGCAAGATGTCACATTTGTGTTTAAAATGCTATAAATTTAGCCAAAACAATGGTTTGATCTTTGGTTTGACTTTTTTCATGATTTCTGCTTCATGCTTTTTTTTTTTTTTTTTTTTTTTTTTTCAGTTTCATAATTGTGTTGCTGTTTAAATTTAGCTGAAAGGTCTAATAGGCTATTTAATGACAGGTTTTGTGACAACTTATCCCATATTGTGTGACAACATGCCTCAAGTTTGTCATAGCCATTGTCAAGATATCACATGTACTTACTGAATAGACTTGGTCTGTTAAGATGCATGTCGGCAAATTCGCCTTGTTGTGCATGAGGAGTGATACACATGTTTACAAGCGACTGACATACAGTACCACAGGAAGGTATGACACATCCTCAGAATGGACAATACATTATACAAATGTTTCGATTAATTTTAGAATCCATACATCTGATGTCTGATTTTGTTTGTATGTTACCATCTTTTAAATCCCTTGAGAATTCTACTGTGTAAGTTATTACTGTAGATAATGTTCATGTTTTGATATTTTGCATTAGCTATGCAGAAGCCGAACTAATCCTGCTTGAGGTAATGGACTGTGACAATGTTCTTTTCTAATGTCATATAGCCAGAATACTTTGAGCTACTTAATATGTTTCATCAAAAGCAAATTTGCCTTAATGGCACTTTCATGACCATTCTCCTCTTCTTCCTTCTCCTCCTCCTCATCTTCACCCTCCTCCTTCGCCATTATCATCATCATCATGACAGACCTGTGCAGATGATCCATTACACTTGAAAACGGAACTGGGCTATAGTAGCACATGATTTATAACACTAGTGTGAAAAATCTTCACATAGCTCTTTCCATATAAAGACAGTTCATAGTGACCAAGGCTGACACACTCAAAAAAAAAAAAAAAAAAAAATACATTAAAGTACCATAAAAGCAAGTGTCTTTTTACCAGACTCAGTTAAGGTTAAAGTTTTTAATGAGTAAAATGTATCTCCCTAACATAAAACTTTAACCTAAACCTAACCAATAGTGTTTTAAAAGCAAATGGAAGTAAACAAAACAGACATCCTTACTCTAAACCAGTGGTGGGCCGTGCATTTAAAGTCTAGGCCTTCAGTGTGATTCATGCCATTAAGAAAACACAGTTTCATCATACATCATACATTATGTCGCAGCTAACTAGTAATACCAATTGACATTTTAAAAACACATCCACGCACGAAAGCCAGAACTTGAAACGACACTTGATGCTCAAGCAAGCCTAATTTTAACTGCAGCATGACTCTTTTGTGAAATGAACGTCAAAAATCATAATTTTTCATATGAATCTACCAAGGAGGTCTATAATACCTGGAAAAAAATCAGTCTAATAATATTTGCGATTTAAATGTTGCTTGCAATAAATTTTGTTTCGTCGGTACACGGTTATGCTGTGTTCCATTCAAGTTGGATGAAGGATATTCCTACTTGATATCTCCGACCATAAATTCCATTCCCTGATATTCGGAACTGCAATGCTCCCGTTAGCTTAGCAGGGGTTTGACTCTCATTAGAGATGTCTCCTAGCAACCCAACTGATAAACAATGCTGCAGCGCTAGCATTTGTGCTTCAGGTTTACGATTATCAAAAGAGATTATAATTTTATACACCTGTTTCTGCAGGCGTTTTTTTAAACAAGCTTTAATAACATGTAATGTTGAAACGAACTCATTTATCGATATTACTTAATAAAGTGAATGTTTATCACTTACTTTGTATATCTCCCTGAGTGTCGACATGTTTGTGTGACATCATGCTCCCTGCATCTCGGCGAAATCAGAGTTGAGAATTTCTGCACGAGCCTACAAGTTGTAATTCTGATTCAAGATGCATTCCATTGCACTTTTCCAAGTAG
Organism: Myxocyprinus asiaticus; assembly: GCF_019703515.2. NCBI lineage: Eukaryota > Metazoa > Chordata > Actinopteri > Cypriniformes > Catostomidae > Myxocyprinus > Myxocyprinus asiaticus. The sequence goes on from NC_059384.1 coordinate 7,264,950, forward strand.
AAAGTTGTAAAATCTGACTTTCCGAGTTGAATGGAACGCAGCACTACTTTTCAAAACTTGATCCGACACTGAATGCTCAAGCAGCCTAATTTACACTTAAAAAACTCCTGATGTTGCTATAGCAATGCAAAAAGCACTTACCAATTTACTTGAAGTGAAAATCAGTCCGCCTTTCCTGTTTAATAAATTAAGCAATCACACGGTCATGCAGTACATCTCGTGTTTTTAAATCCATAAGGATCTCTTTCTCAACGGCAATACCAGCAGTGATGACAGCCGACTCGTCAGACAGCTTGATCTTACGCTTTTCGCTCTTGAATTACGTACATCACTTAAAGCGTGATTGCGTCACTCAAGGCCAGCTAGAAGGCCTCGACCAGGACATATCCTAAAGATCACACCCACCAAGAACAAATAAATCAATCTGATTGGCTGATGAATCTGACAATCTGACTTTAGTTGCTCATTCATTTGCACTGTTGAGGGATTCTGTGGAAATTCTGAAGGCCTGAGGGGGTGGAGCTCAGACTCAAGCGCTGTTTCGGCTAAGGAGCATGGGTTCGGGCATGCGATTTATGAAAAAGTTGTCACACTTTACTTGTAAGCATCAAGGAATACATTCTGACTGGATAAACTTTTCGTTTTTCTCTATTTGTTTGTAGATTAAGAGTGGAAAGTGATTAAAAATACATAGGCAAAAAGGTGATTGAGAATAAAAGGATGAAAGATATTTATTTATTTGGCATGTTAGGCCAGCAGAGAAGGCTTTGCTGGACCTGAGAATTTGCCACTGCTCTAAACCTAACCAATAGTCTCCTAAAGGCAAATGCGACATGAAAGGCAAATTTTCTGAAGCAACCATGTCATTTCATGTCACTTCTATAACACTTTTGTTTCACATGTCATCTTGTGTGCTTGGCTGAGCTCAAGCCTGGATTTTCACAGTTCAAAGTCCAACACTCTATCAGGTGAGCTACTGCACAAGCTAATAATGTTGGAATACATGTGTAAATGTAGGTGAGTCTGTAAGACAAGCATTAAAAAGTACCTTTTTTCAAACGATGCATTAGAGTAAAATTGTTTTGTTATCATAACATAGCATTGTATGAGTAATAGAGCAAAAAAATAAGTGTTCAGCCACTGTACTCATGATTTGTGTGAAAGTGAATAAAATGCACAGTTATTGTAGCACCTCTAGTGTTAATTTCACCAGGAAACTGATGCGAAACGAAAAATGCAGCACATAAAAATCAGTTTGCAGAAATGTAATTATAGAAATGCACATTCTATGAGACTAGGTTGAACATGGAACCCTCCCATTGATATATTTGTGAATGCTTGTTTAGAGTGGCTCTGACTCAAATGAGCATACAGTTAACATTAAGAACCTGCTAGTTTACATCATCTTATAGGATAAAATGCTAAATCAGTTTTCATCTGGAATACCTTGCACCCCTCAATGAGAATAGAAAATTATCAAAGTTAAATGATCAGAATATTTTTGGTGAGATTAACTGATAATAGAAATATATTCTTGATTCATTTTTATTAAAAAAAATCTTTATCAAACCTCTCTGCCTCCCTGTCCATAATAACTGTCCTCTCTGGGCTTGTTGTCTACTGTGTGATAACCCTGTCAGTGCAGGTTTATAGATCTCAGAGCCATAGTGCACATCTGATGGATAGATTTGACCTAGTCATCCCACTGGGCCGTGAGGAATCGCTGCTGTGACTGTGATGAGTGTGGACTTGGCCCCTAGAGCTGTATAAATTTCACAAGAATTCCTTTATTTTAGACAGATAGTGATGGGCATTCTGGCTCTTTTCTAATGGCCTATTTCTATTGGCTGGGAAATCACGGGGATATTCGCAGGTGGTGTGCGGCATGCCGTGAATGTCAGCTGGTGAATCCACCAGCCACCCAAGAGCGCCTTTGCGCCCGCTTAATTTGATCAAGTTCCCCATCGAAAGAATTGGCATGGACCTCATCAGGCCATTAGAGCGGACGGCACGCAGACATCGCTTTATGGTCCTGGTGGACTACGCAACGTGATATCGAGAAGCAGTGCCTCTACACAACATTTCAGCATGTAGTGTTGCTGAGGCACTCTTCAGAATCAACTCCTGAGTGGGGATTCTGAAAGAAATCCTCACTGATCAAGGCACGACTTTCATGTCACATAGATTGATTCGGACAAGTGTGTACCACCCGCAAATGGATGGTTTGGTTGAACGGTTTAATCAGACCCTGAAAAACATAATTCATAAGTTCGTACACGAAGATGCTCGGAATTGGGATAAGTGGCTCGAACCCCTGTTATTCGCAGTGCAAGAGGTCCCTCAAGCCTCCATAGGATTTTACCCATTCAAATTACTGTATGGTTGTAAGCCTCGTGGCGTCTTAGACGTCATGAGGGAAAATTGGGAGGAGGGACCTTCAGACAGTAAAAATGAAATTCAATACATTCTTGACCTGAGAGCAACTCCACACATTGGGGCAGCTATCACCGAATTTACTACAGGCTCAAGAACGTCAGTCTCGGCTGTATAACAGGGGAGTGCAACTACAGGAATTTACACAGGGAGATAAAGTCCTTGTATTACTACCCACATCAAGCTCTAAATTACTCGTGAAGTGGCAAGGGCCCTTTGAGGTCACACGGCGAGTCGAGGAGATCGATTATGAGGTTAAAGAACCGATAGAGGCGGAGCACGTCAAATTTACCACCTCAATTTCCTAAAACCATGAAGAGAGGTCCCCGTGACTTTGGCGACGGTGGTTCCGGAAAGGGAGGAGCTCGGGCTGGAGGTGAACTTAAAAGCCACCTATCGAGTCACCCCGGTCACTTACAGAGACTACCTCTCACCGTCATAAGTCATGGAGGTTGCCAGGTTGCAAAGAGAATTCTCGGACGTGTTCTCTCCTCTTCCCGTTTGTAAGAATCTCATAGAGCATCATATCAAAACCAACCCAGGGGTGGTATGCAGTCATCCCTATCGATTACCTGAACACAAAAAAAAGTGGTTCGGGAAGAATTAAAGGCCATACTAGATATGGGGGTAATAGAAGAATCCCACAGTGACTGAGCCAACCCAGTGGTGCGGCTCACTTTTATACGACACTGGATTTGACAAAGGGATATTAGCAGATCCCCTTAACCCCTATGTCCCATGAAAAAAGGCATTTTCCACACCGTTCGGTTTACACCAATTTGTCACCCTTCCTTTCAGTGTGTTTGGGGCCCCAGCTATGTTTCAGCAGCTCATGGACAGAATCCTCAGACCACACACTGCTTACACTCTGACATCATCATTAACAGTAATGATTGGCAGCGGCACCTGCAGCATTTGAAGGCTGTCTTGAAGTCATTGAGATGGGCGGGACTCAAGGCAAACCCTAAGAAGTGTGCAACTGGAGTCGAGGTACAGCGCCATTGAGAAGGAATGTTTGGCCTTCAAGTGGGTGGTCCTTACCCTTCTGTGTTACCTCCTAGGATGGGCTTTCACCCTCTGTTCGGACCATGCCCCGCTCGAGTGGCTCCATTGCATGAAGGATACCAATGCACGGATCACCCATTGGCATCTAGCTCTTCAGCCATTGAAGTTCGAGGTGGTCCACACCATGGTCGAGGAGGCGCAGATGGCTGTCGGGGAGTAGTGGGCAGGCCTGATGGCTCCCTGGCCAGTGTCAGCAATGGGGGTATCTGGAGGTGGGGGCATGGTTGAGCGCTGATTTGTGAATGGAGAGTGATATCGGGAGATGAGAGTGGTATGGAGTCCCACCTGTGTGTTATCTCTAACAGCTGTTTGTGTTTTGCAGTGAGAGTGGTGAGGGATAAAAAGGGGCAGTCCAGACCGAGAGGGGAGAGAGAGAACGACACAAAGTTGGCTGTGTGTGTATGCGCCTGTGCTGAAAAGCCATTAGTGTGTATAATAAAAACTTGCATGGATTGTTTAACTGGCTCCCACTTTCAAAAGAGTTAAGAACCTTGTCACAAACACCAATTTCCATTTAGTACAAATACGAATATATCAGCCTAGGCAATTTCCCTGAATAAGCAGTTGTAACAGTACCAGAAAAGTTCAGTTTTGATGCGTGGTGTGAACAATGTTGCACGGTTTGAGTACATACAAGATCAGGGTGCGCCGAAGTAAAAAAGGGAGGGAGATGACATAATTACTCTGCGACATTTAACGCCTTTGACTCTTGAGTCAAAACATGTTTTTCTTGTAAGTTCCATTGGTTTTATTTCAACTAAGCACATAGCTGCATTTGCACAAACTAAATCGTATCAGTTGTATCAACATCACTTAATGACCTTATTCAAGGCTTCCAGCTCTGATCTTCTAAATTCACAGAGCCCAGATGTTCTACCTGTTGGTACAATTAAATTCCTGCTAGGCATATGGCTGATGTCTAACTGGTGCTATATCAGAGAGGATTGCTTCTCTTGTGATTGGAGAAAAAGGGGAATGCAATTTCTTAGGAGACACTAAATGAGTGGAAATCGTTTATGAGAAATCCAGATAAAAAAGTAAGTATCCCATGGCTGCAAAAGCAGTAAGAATGGGCTCCCCCAAGACTAAAAAGCGTGGTTTGTGTCTTCCACAGCCACCATATGCTTCATGTCCCTAATTCTGTGGACAGAATTATTGGAAATCCCAACCAGCCAATCAAACTGCAGTCTATTTAGAGCAACAGACCCAATGCAATTGGCTTTGATGTGTTTCTGGTTCAGATATGCAGTTCTCTCAGTTAATTAACTAAATTACCTTATATATGCTAATCAGAGTGCCATATTTTTTTTGTCACATCATGTTAAAGGGATAGTTCACCCAAAATAATTTCCTTACCCTCATGTTGTTCCAAACTGTAAGACTTCCTTTCTTTTGTTGAACACAAAAGGAGATCTTAGGCACAATGTTCAGCCACAGTCACCATCCATTTTTCCATACAAAACACCAAATCACCATCATTACTTCAAATCTTCAAGTCTTTAAATCCTGGCTGCAATATGAAAAATATTATTGATTTCTGATTATTTTAAAGAAATATTCTGGGTTCAATACAAGTTAAGTGCAATTGACAGCATTTGTGGCATAATGTTGATTACCACAAACATTAATTTCGACTCGGTACAATGAGCCACTTACAATGGAAGTGAATGGGGGCCAGTCCGTGAATGTTAAATACTCAGTTTCAAAAGTATAGTCACAAGATGTAAACAATATGTGTGTTAACATGATTAAAGTGTGATAAAATCACTTACTAACCTTCTCTGTGTGCAGTTATTTCCAATTTTACTTCGTTGCCATGATGATGTAATGCCTAAAACTCTAAAACGACAATTTAAACAACTTTACAGCTCAAATAATACACAAGTTTTTAAGTTTTAAGGATTAGTTTAAGTACTTTTCTAAAATTATAAGTAGAGATGCACTGATACTCGTACATGCATTCATCTTCACATGTTATGTGCGGCTTCTCTCTCACTCTCTCTCCACACACTTTATTTGAGCAATAGCAAAAGACTGTTGTCTTTAGACTCTTTGTTATCCTAAACACCAAGGCTCCAAAATAATGCGAGTTATGTGTAAAGAAGATGCTGGAAAATGGTAAATGAATTACTGTCAGTTTTACTTAGTCCAACAACAACACAGGACAAAGCAATCAAACGAATGTCGAACTCTGTCAGGCTCAAAGCAAAAAAACCTAGAACAGTCAATCAGTACTAGGCTGAATTGACCTCTCCATGAATACACATAACAATATACATAAAATAACAAAGTTAAAGCATGAATAGCATATCATACGTGTTAGCTTAAAGGAAAGCTACACCCTTGTAGAATGGTCCTGAATTGTCATTTGTAATGACTGAAAATGCTAATATTGGCTATACAAAGATAACAAATACAAATAGAATGGCATACATATGCAAACACAAAACTACTCATATTGGTAATCAGTATGGGCTGATACCTAAAACTAGGGACTTGGTATCGATCTTCAAAAAAATTTATCAGTGCATCTCTAATTATAAGCTTCACATTTCTGCCTTTAAACCCTCCAAAAAATTGGCCCTATTCACTTCCATTGTAAGTGCCTCACTGTTACCTCGATTTTTGCTTTTTTTATAAAGACAAGAAGAGAAAGGCGTCATAATTATTAAGTATTAATAATTATTCAAATGTTGATTTAGCATAACTTGAACTGAACATATTCCTTTAAGCTTCTAAAATCTCTTGCTGATCTGTGGTTTAAAGGACAAACTTTTTCTGTAACTGATTTAGTGCAAAGAAAAATTCCTCCACCAGATTATCATCAAAAGTCATCATCATTTCATATGGCAGAATTAGCAGAGTGAACCCACACTGGAGATGTTTGTGTTTGCTTTAGCCGTTCACGTTTCACTGCATGTGTCTGATCACCAGCTAAAAGCCTGTTAATGCCTCGGTCCCTCTGGCTTCTGCAGTACTGCATTGTTTACTCATTAAAAGCAGAGTTTGTGCTTGATGTCTTGGCTTTTCATCACACCATGGTATTGTCCGCAGAAGAGTTAAAGGTTCATATGAGGATGTGATGAGGATGGTCTGCCTGCCTACGGAGGTCCCTGCAGGGCTGAGATTTAGGGCTGTCTAAAATAAACTATGTAGTGTGCAGACTGACCATCTCATGTAGACACAACTCTACAATTTTAAGACATAAGGAAGTCAATGATTCTTATCAGATATGCACATTTAATTAGGTCAGTAAATAATTTTTGGTGTGTTCCACAAAAGAAAAAGTCAAATGGGTTTGGAACAACATGAGGGTGAGTAAACAATGACAGAATTAGCATTTTTGGGTGAATTATCCCTTTAAGTAATTAACACTCAACTCTGTATCTGCATTATGCTCTATGCAGACTTCCCTTTCATAATGGGAAGACTTTGGAGTGGATGCTCAGTTCTTTTGGTTCTTCAGGAAAGCCTTTGGAATGCATTTCCATATACTGCAAAGAAGGTAGTTTGGGTGGATGTAGCTGTGGTTAGGATACTGGTAGAGCAAATATCATTGGATTGATCCCAATTGAGCGATCCGTGAACTGGAAAGTTGCAGAGAGAATCCAACACCATGGGCCTTAGTCAGGGTAGATGCCATATTTATCTTAATATGCAAATTAAAACAAGTCAGTGAGGGATAGAAGTACAGTCCATTCAACAGATTGTACTGACTTAAGGTCCTAAGATGTATCTAATTTTCACAACTTATGTTTTCATCTCACTGGCTGAGTTAAAAGATATGGCAGAAATAGTAAGAGTAGTATGGAAGTATGCAATTCCAAATTCAGCCACTGTGAATTCGCCTACAAAGTTCTTCAGTTCAAATCGACGTGTGCTTACTGAAATTTTAACTACTGCCTCCAGCAAAATGTCCACAAAGTGGCACCAAAAGCGAGTTGTAAAGAGAGTTGTTTTTAGTTTAAATTATGTAAGACATTCAACAGGAATGCATATTTGATCAAATATACACCCTTAACTTATCCCTAACCCTAACCATCAGTGGAGTAAAAATTGTATCTTATAGGGAAAATGCAACCTTGTGCTTATTGATTATGAGAACGTGATTACTTCCTTGTTTCCATCGGACCAGAACGCATGTTGTTTAGGCTGCTTACGCTATGTGTTATCAAAAGTGCCACAGGGAAAGGTAAACACATTTGAATTGATGCAAAAATGTCTGATGGCAGATGCTGCTTGTCAGTAACTTGGCAGAACAGTGTTCTATATGAGGGTACTGGAGCTTTCGGTTTTTTTCACTAGAAAATTTTTGTAAAGATGACGTATTTTCAAAGTTTTGTTGGCTGAACAGCACTGCACACCAGTTGAATGGACTGTACTTTCAAAGTCCCTTTTAAGGCAAGTCATGTAACTCGGCGGCCATGTAACTCTGTCAATAACTCGCGAGTCTTTTGAATCCATTCACCAAAAAGATTTGTTAAGATTCGTACACCAATTCGTTCAGTGACCATGTCAGTAAATCACAATTTTGCACCAGTAGATGGCAACAAATGAACATCTTTTATGTGTTTTGAGTCATTAAACCATTGATTAAGTACTGAATTGTTCAAAAGCAAAGCAATTCTAATTATGCTTAATTCAAATGCTTAAATTTAATTTAATGCGTGTTTACAAACCTCCTAATAATTGAATCCGTCCATCTCTCTGTCCATCCATCCATCTAGTGTTATGATTTCTCCCATTCATATGTATTTAAGTAGCTGATCTCATTATTATGTTTTCCATCCCTCACAGCTTTTTTCATTTAGATCAAATTCAATATGGTGTCCACCCTGACGAATGTCCATTGAGCAAGGAACATAACCAATGGGGGCTGTTCATGGATTTGGTTAACTGTAAGTTGTTTGGATCAGGATCCCCAGAGTGGATTTACATCCATCTCCAATGGATGTAATTGGCCAAAGAAACAAGTTTTGTGTAAGGCCTTTTCACTCATATGATAGATCAAAGATTTATGCTTTCCTATATGTGGTATATTAATGTGATGGAGTCTGGAGGATGACTCTTTGTCTCTTTGAGTATTCAGGGAGAATCAGCTCAGCTATTTCTATGATTGAATCTTACCCATACCACATTCCCTTTATTATTCAGCACAGGAATTTGCTCTGAGCAGATTAGGTTGAGATACAGTATCTTGCTGGAGATATTTCATTCTGTTAAAACACTAAAACAGATCAACATGGATGAACATGTCACACTGTGCATAAACGTATTGTCAGTATCACTTCTACTGGATATCGGATTTTGAATAGCTTCCCCATAGAGATGAGGAGTTTGTGTGTGGATGTGCTAAATTAAGGTGTGTGCATGTACCTTGTGCTCATTCCGACTTTCTGATGTGTCAATGTGTTAAGTCGATGAAAAACGTTGGCAGTAAGTGGCAGTATGCCTGCTCTTCTGTTTAGCAAGCATTATAACAGATGGCAGCTGAGAGTAATTCAACACACAGTTTGGTGTATGTATGTGTGTGTAACTGCATATCACTACTAGATTTCCTTTAGCTACACACCTTGCTATAGCTGTTAAGAATATAATAAAAGCTGTATACAAGTCATTGTAATTAAAATAGCTTCACTCCATTCATTCCACATTCATTCTGCATGTAGTTATATTGCACTGATCAGCCCTTCACTCAGTCTTTTTATCTTTTGTAAGAAACAGTCAGTGCATGCAGTTTAATATCTAAAGTTGTACAGAATTTCTGAACTGATTTTGCTTCAGGATACAGATTATACATTGGCGACTCAACACGGTACACAGTTGTTTATTGTACAAAAAAACAAAAAAGTCAGATGTATTAATAATACTGCTATGAACTGCATAGTCCCAGCAGTATTAAAAAATATTAACATGACATAGTCTACATAGGAACACTGACATTTTTGTAAATGCTCAAACAACAGCAGATATACCAGCCTTACATGGAACAAACACTAAGAGCAAAACATAACGTAATTGTCTAAATGTGCACAGTAATTGAATAATAAAGTTTACCCTCTTAATGCTTTTGAACCAAATGTATGAAGCACGCTGTCGGCTGAAATAATGAAAAATAGCCACAAAAAAGAAAAAAAGAATTATTGGCCGATAGAAAGAAAAAGTTACATACTGAGATGAAAGGAAAAAAGTCTAGCGTTTAATTTAGAATGAAAATAAGATAAAGACCCTCACATCATGTAAAATGTTATGTATAAAATAAATCAAATTACTAAGAATAATGATGAAATAAAGCTAATCAATTTATGTTTCTCTTTTAAATATTCTGATGGTAGTGTTGTTGCTGTTTATACAATATATCGGTAAAACTTTGCAAGATTGTGTAAACATTACATAATAGTTACAATAACATAACTAAGAATGAAGAATGCTTTTATAACATTTCTAAATCTTGGCTTTTAATTTCTACATATTCTGAGACACTGTTAATATTAAAATATAGTGATGTAACATTATTAAGAACTAACAATGAACAATAGTATATTTATAAATTAATATTAATCAAGATGAACAAATGCGTGAAAAATATTACCCCTGTTGGTCATTATGTAATTCACACCCTGTTCCGAACTGCTAGCTGTTAGCTTTTGTCTGCCACGAGCCCACGGATGCGTTGTAAGATATGTGAAGAGCGTGAGCTGCTCTCTGAAGAGCGATTTATTTGGAGACAAGCAGATATGAGAAAAGCATCAAACTTATAATAATTGCGATCAGGAGCCTGCAAATTATACGTCGTCAATAGCGCTTCACTTCTGCAATTTAGAACGATTTCATTCATATCAGCTGCGAACCATAAGAGAGTTCACATAAACCGTACTCCAGACCACCTTTTCAAGCAGACCGAGTTCGGAAACAGTGTTCACTTCATTCAAATTAGGGATGCACCGATACTGGTATCGGAATCATGTCCGATACCACGCTCATGTACTTGTACTCGTACTCGTAGAAATGCTCCGATACCATCTGACGTACGAAAGTCATTACACAAACATTCAACACAGATTAAAATCACGTCATGTCCTAGTGAGATTATTTAACAGCAAATGCTGCCATTTAATGAGATAAATAGATTGTTTGCATGTGCAGCATTTTAAATGTGAGTGCTTGTGAATGTATGGAGCCGGTGTTGTGCAGAAACTGCTCATACCTTTAGAGATCCTCGACTTGTACACAGAAAACACTTTTAAGAGCATCGCATGCTCTGTTTGTAGGAGATGACAGCAGGCAGAATGCTAATTCACTTTTTAGCATGAGTTCTCAAAAAAAAAAAAAAAAAGGTTTCGGAACATCCCTAATTCAAACAAACCGAACTTTGACGTGAAACAAACCCATGTGCGCACCAAAATTGCGTTAAATCATCCTTAAAGGGATAGCTCACCTAAAAATAAAAATTCACTTATTATTTACTCACACTCATGCCATGCCAGATGTGTATTGCTTTCTTTCTTCTGCTGAACACAAACGAAGATTTTTAGAAGAATATCTCAAGATTGTTGGTCCATAAAGTTAATGGGTAACACAATTTTCAAGCTCCAGAAAGCACATAAAGGCAGCATAAAAGTAATCCATAAGACTCCAGTGGTTAAATCTATAGCATCTGAAGCAATATTTTTGGGTGAGAAACAGATCAATATTTAAGTGATTTTGTAAAATAAATTCTCCTCCCTGCCCAGTAGGTGGCGATATGCACATAGAATAGAAAAAAGTGAAATTTAGACTGATCCTAAAATAGTAGTTGTACACTCAAGGCACACTTAAAATGTATGAATTTTATTGCATAAGATCTGAAAATACCAAATCTGTAGCATCTTCTACATTTAGTTTTTTTAGAACCAACATACCTGTATATTATTTTATTTTTTTTGCCATTTTTGCTAATTTTTTCAACTGTCCTCAAATTCATGTGGTGAAGTGTAGTTCATCACATGATCCACTAATGTTCGACAATTAGAAAGTGTCCAAATACTTTTTGTCTTTATTTTAAACAATATATGAATTGTTTCATAATTTCAAATGTTTTGCTTGAAATTGTGTTTGTGCTGTCTTTATGTGAAATAAATGTCACTTGGTTTGATATTTTCTGTCTAATCCAGTGACATTCATACATTTTTAAGAGTGGTTAAGGTGCCCAAGAGCTTTCAATAGTCACTGTACAGAACATGCTACTCATACTCAGAAAATGTCTGTATATGGACATGGTTTTGAATATCTCCATTGAGAATAGTGCTTGTTTCAGATGCTGCCGATGTCTCTTAGTGAGCATCTATCTCAATGGAAAGCTTTCATGATGCTCCAATGTGAACAGCAAAAAGAGAGCCACAACCCCCTCAGCTAACCCAGAGTTCAGGACCACGGAGAGCTCCACTCAGCTCGGCCTGTTCCCAAGCAACCATTAGAAATCCAGCAAGCAGATGCAGATGAATGGAAAAGTCTCTCTTGTGACCACAAATTTGACCCGTACATAACTACAACCAATCCGCTAAAAATTAGAAATATACTGTTACTCTTCTGCACCTCTTGCTCTCTTGTTCGTTATTAGACAGAGACCCTTGCACAGGTGAGGCTTGCATCGGAAGCAAGAAAAAAAACATTTAGAGCACAGTCAGGCATTAATAAAAGTGAACTTACTTTTTTTAATAATAATAGTAGGAAGTAGATATTATATACTGTGTGCAGTAAGCAGTGAACATTTAGAACAGTATTGTGAGGATAGATAGATAGACAGATAGATCGATAGATAGATAGATAGATGGATAGATAGACAGATAGATAGAACAGGATGTGAATGTAAATATATCGTGTTCATCTTAAAGCTTCTGTGTGGTAGAGTTTGCCCTTTGAATTCTCTTGTATTGCAGCAGCATTTTGTGTTTGTCATGAATGTGAAAGCAGTAGCACTGGGTTGTGTAAAATGTTTGAGATTATGCTCACAGATATATTTGTCCTTTTGTGCTCATTGCTCAAGGATGATGGCTTGATAAAAACATAAATGCACTGTAATGTATGGATGTACTGGCAAGGTCAAGTGATATATTGCATTCCTTCTCTTCCTATTCATTCCTAATATATTATCTGTTTCATACAGCAGCAGAGAAATAAAGTTGTTTTAGTTTAGATTTTCACCTACAGTTCTCTTTCTCTGTCTTGTATCTGTCTATCTCTGTTGATCTTTCATATATCATTCCAGAAATTAACATTGCAAAATGGGGACTGAAATATGTTGTTGTCGGATTCAAACTGCAGATTTTTATCTATTTTCTACAGCTTCTAGAATACATACACCGATTAGCCACAACATTAAAACCACCTGCCTAATATGTGTAGGTCCCCCTCGTGCCGCCAAAACAGCACCAACCTGCTGAGATGATATTCTTCTCACCACAATTGTACAGAGCGATTATCTGAGTTACCGTAGACTTTGTCAGTTCGAACCAGTCTGGCCATTCTCTGCTGACCTCTCTCATCAACAAGGCGTTTCCGTCCACAGAACTGCTGCTCAGAACTGTTTTTTGGCGCCATTCAGAGTAAATTCTAGAGACTGTTGTGTATGAAAATCCCAGGAGATCAGCAGTTACAGAAATACCCAAACCAGCCCATCTGGCACCAACAAACATGCCACAGTCCAAATACAACCATTCTGATGGTTGATGTGATCATTAACTGAAGCTCCTGACCCGTATCTGCATGATTTTATGCACTACACTGCTGACACATGATTGGCTGATTAGATAATCGCATGGATGTTAGTTGGTGCCAGATGGGCTGGTTTGAGTATTTTGCTGATCTCCTGGGATTTTCACACACAACAGTCTCTAGAATTTACTCCGAATGGTGCCAAAAACAAAAAACATCTAGTGAGCGACAGTTCAGCGACAACTTCTCAGTTGGTGAGAAGAATATCATCTCAGAATGCTATTCTGGGATGTGGGTTGGTGCTGTTTTAGCGACACGATGGGGACCTACACAATATTAGGCAGGTGGTTTTAATGCTGTGGCTGATCAGTGTATGTTGAGTTATTCTTAAAGGGAAAGTTAACCCAAAAATGAAAATTCTGTCATAATTTACTCACCATGTTGTTTCAAACATGTATACATTTCTTCCATGGAACACAATGAGATGTTAAACAATATGTAAGTCTCAGTCACCATTCACTTTCATTGCATCTTTTGTCCATACAATGAAAGTGAATGGGGACTGAGACTGAACATTTGACATAACATCTCCTTTTGTGTTCCATGGAAGAAAGAGAGTTAAACGTTTTATGAACTATCCCTTTAACAATGAGTTATTTGTCTCCTGCATTAATGTCTTCCTCCAAATAAGCAGTAGGCCTAGTTAAATGCCACTAATTTTCCACTCACAGAATGTTGCCTTTTAAGACACTGTTTCTGTTTGTCTGCAATATATGAAATGTATTTGAATTGGACTGGCTATGTTATAGATATTTTACTGCACCCTTCTTTAATAGCTTTGAGAATCAACAAAATCAATTTATTTGAGGTTAGATCAGATGAGCTCTGCTGCGTCCTGCTTTATGCTGGAAAAAAACAAATATATATATATATATATATATATAAATATATATTTTTTTTTTTTTTTTTTTTGCAATCCCAGGGTGCCTAATTATTTGCTGAACATCAAACAGGTACCAAATTTTCCTACTGGAGTGTAAACCACCATGGCTATTTCAGAGAGTTTGCATAGATATATTTCACTCAGAGAGAGAAATTACAGCAGGTGTTTAATTCCGCTGCAAATTGTGTTTCTGCAGATATTAACATGGCTGGAGAGCCCAAGCCCTACAGGCATAAAGCAGGATCCAAACGACCTATTACTGCTGTCTACAGGTAAATATTTCCTATTATATTTTACATTGCTGCAATAAAGATGAAATTAAAGGGATAGTTCACCCAAAAATGAAAATTCTTTCATTATTCACTCACACTCATTTCATCCCAGATGTGTATGACTTTCTTTATTCAGTGGGACACAAATTTCTTTTAGAAGAATATTTCAGCTCTGTAGGACATCACAATGCAAGTGAATGGTGACCAAAATTTTGAATGTCCAAAAAGCACATAAAGGCAGCATAAAAGTAATCCATAAAACTTCAGTCATTAAATCCATATCTTCAGAAGCGATATGATAGGTGTGGGTGAGAAATAGATCAATAAGTCCTTTTTCCTATAAACTCTCCTTCCTGCCCAGTAGGTGTCGATATGCACGAAGACAAAAAAAAAAAAAAAAAAATTTGAAAGTGTAGATTTATAGTAAAATAGGACTTAAATATTGATCTGTTTCTCACCCACAACTATCATATAGCTTCTAAATATATGGATTTAACCACTGGAGACTTATGGGTTATTTTTACACTGCCTTTTTGGACCTTCAAAATTTTGGTCACCATTCACTTGCATTGTGAGGATCTAAAGAGCTGAGATATTCTTCTGAAAATCTTTGTGTTCTGCAAAAGAAAGAAGAAAGTCATACACATCTGGGATGGCATAAGTGTGAGTAAATGATAAGAGAATTTTCATTTTTGGGTAAACTATCCCTTTAAGGCAACTTGACACATTTGCTTATTGCTAATTTGCACTATACGAATGTGGATATATATATGAGTCAGTGACAAATAAGGTTGTCCTACAAACACAAAACATATTTTGGCACAATATCTCAGTAGAACTTTTCTACCGGCCCGCAGCCTACTGTTGCTATAGTACCGAACGTAGCTTCCACACGCACCTTATGACAGGTCAGGTCAGACCCCACCCCCTGCACCCTGACTACAACAGCACGATTGCAAGTGTGATATTGCTTTTATATATTAACAGTTCTTTAAACAAGATGCTAATATCAGTTACCTTACTTTTTGTCTCTTTTTGCATTGAAACAAGAATGTGTAGCTTTAATTTTTTGAGGCTGCTCCCATTATGCTTTTTTTTTTTTACATGATGTGACAACTGTCAGAAAGAAAGCTTTCATAGAATTCCGAGTTTACAACTTGTAATTATGAGTTCTACGAAAACATGAATGTTTTAATAAGTCGTAATCTTAATTACAGTAATTCAAATATGACGTGAATGCACCATTACACTTCATACTTCCGTTGAAACTCACAGCTGTTTCAATGTTCATGTCACCATATTTATACTGTAACTCCTTTGTCTTTTTTTCAGTGGTTATGAATTTGATTATGATTACTACAGGGATGACTTCTACAATCGGTATGTATCCACTATTTAAAGTTAGTGAAACATTTGAAATATTTGATGTTATTGCAGCCAGCAGTTTTAAACACTTGAGTCCTTCAGCAGATGTTTATGCATGATGTTTTTTAATGGTTCGAAATGCCATACTATTTTAAGCTCTTTCAAATGTCACAGTATGATTTTTCAAGATTGAAAAAGATGAAGAGACATACAAAGATATGATAGTAACTAAACATGACATTTACAGAAAAATCCATGACTTATTTATCTTAAACACCTACAGTTTGTCCTTGAAAAATGAAATCAAAGTGATTTTGTGCGGAACAAAGTCCATTAGCATTGAGTAAATGGAGATCTTCTTTAATTTATTAGAAGGCATGCTTTATTTCCATGATTTCCTGCTTGTGAGCAAGTCTTTTATTAGCAGAGACATTTACTAAATGTCAGCAGGTTGGAGAGCGGTGAATATTCACGAAAGATTGAACGAAGAGCAAGGGCATGGGCCTTTATGTGACATTTTCTCGCACCTTTTCTTTTTTTTCCAAATTCTTTTGAAGAATGTGTCTGCCTTGATAGCGAATTTCAAAAGTGCAAACAGATAGACCCACCCCAAACTTACACTATTGGTTGAGCAAATGTTGCTGTTTCGGGCTGAACACACTGCTCAAACAAAGAGAGCAATGTTTTGATAGTGCCACAGAGCCAAAATGTTACACTTTTGGGTGAAATCAACATACAATGGCTTACTTATAATTGAATCTGCATATTAAGTTGCCTTGGAACGATAAACAATTTTGGTACTGTGTTGGGTCACCACTTGAATTCTAATGTGAAAACTGTGTCCTGAAACCAGTTGAGAATCACTGTTTTAAACTATGCACATGAATCTTCTTTGGTTCTTTTGTCTGGTTAGGCTCTTTGACTATCACGGACGGGTGGCCCCTCCTCCGAGGGCTGTGATCCCTCTGAAGCGTTCAAGGGTGGTTCTTCCATCCACTCGGCGTGTGAAGAGTTCCTTCCCTATTAAAACCTCTACCTCTTCTTCCTCAAGACCCCCATCATCATCATCATCATCCTTCTCTTCTGGGCTAAAATGTAAGACTGTCTTCTAATGAGTTTTTCCATAGTAAATTGCTAATGCAGGCATCACTATTAAAGGGATAGTTCACCCAAAAATGAAAATTCAGTCATTGTTTACTCACCTCTGTGTTGTTATAACCCTATATGACTTTCGTTCATTTTCTTAATACATAGGGAGAATTTGTGAAAAAATATTGTGCTCAGTGATGTCATACAATGGCGGTTTTTAGTGACTACCTCTTCAAGCTTCAAAAGAACGCAAAAGTATAATTCAGAAGTCTAATAAATTATTCCAGGAGAGTCATGATTGTTCTGAAAGCATACGATTAGGTTTGGTAAGAAACAAACCGAAATATAATGTATTATTTAGTGAAAATGTTCACTGACCGTTGAACTCCTGTGCGCATTCCTCACGACACCATTTTGTTTATCTAAAAACAAGTCCTCCACAGCTATAGCAACAACAGAACACAACACAGCTGCATACAAAACAGAGAACAGAACTAACTAAACATGTCTGAAGAGTTTTTAGTCGAAGAATTGATGCATTTCTATGCCCAGCCTTATTTTTTGAGAGTTTTTGGACCAGTGCCAGTTCACAGTGTACGGAGTTACCGTGTGATGCTGAAAATAGTGTCATGGAAATTCTCCACCTGGAATTCAGACAAGTGCAAATGTTCCAAACACATTACAGGACACAGCGCAGTTTTTAGCTCAGCTTTATTCCTACCACCCGGCCGGAGGGAGTAGCTTGTGTCTTCTCCCCCAAACACACACACATGGCAGGCTTATATAGGACTGTACTCATGTACTTGTTTGTTAACAAGCTACATGTGATTTGACCTCAGCAGATTTCTCATGTGAAATTAACTCAGCAAAATGTTTGCTAGGGATGTATTGTATATCCTTGAGCAAACAAGTTGTCATACGATCGGACCCCAGCAGTATGTTCGTTATAACAAGGAAACACTGTCCTCCGCTCAAAAAACAGATTGGTCATCCATTTCAACTCATAGGGCTGCTCTCATACTGCATCTTCCAGCCCAAAGTATGATATACATAAATAACAATGTTCCAATACACCCAACTATTATAATTTCTTTCACAATAGAAAATAAGCAGACAATACAATATACAGTCACTCATCATAGCTGGTTAGGACAAAAACTCTGATTTCCATAGAAAATATACATTTTATCACGTATCGTTTGCCATCAGGTTAGGATATAGTGTGACTGTGGCTGCCTGTAGCCTCCTCTGTGTTTCTGTTTGATTTCCGAGTACTCAGTTTAAAAAAATAAGGCTGATCATAGAAATGCATCAATTCTTCGACTGTGATCTCTTCAGACATGTTCAGTAAGATCTGTTCTCTGTTTTTGTGCTGCTGTGTTGTGTTCTGTTGTCACTATCACTGTGGAGGACCTGTTTTTAGATAAACAAAACAAATTTTCGCTTGAACGCCCCAATGTCGCGAGGGGGCTGCGTGAACTGTTGCTCTCGTGCCCTATCATGAACAAGCACAGGAGATCAACAGTCAATTAATATTTTCACGAAATAATACATCAGAGTTTAGTTTCACCAAACCTTATCAAATGCTTTCATAACAATCATGACTCTCGTGGAATAATTTATTGGAATATATTTATTATTAATACTTTTACATTCATTTGAAACTTGAAGAGGTAGTCACCATAAACTGCCTTTGTATGACATCACTGAGCACAATATTTTCTTCACAATTTCTCCTTTTATGTTAAGAAAAAGAAAGAAAGTCATATAGGGTTTGTGATGAGGAGGAAGGCATGGCCGGGCCATGATGGAGCTCGGCCGGCACTGAATCAGGACATAAGGAGATAAGGACACAGACACACATGCAACACGGCTGCGAGCGTCTCTCTCTCTCTCGAACTGCCGTCTCCGGCTGCCGCTTATCTCGCTCTCCCTCTGATCAGCTGATTCAGCGCCGGCCATGCTCCATCATGGCCATGCCCTCCTCCTCGTCACAGGGGTGAGTAAACAATGACTGAATTTTCGTTTTTGGGTGAACTAATCCTTTAATATTACTCTTACTTAAAGGTGCTGTAAGCAATTTCAGCTGTTCTACTTCCACGAGACTGAGCCGTTAAATTAGCCATGCCCTATCTTTCCAAAACCCAACACTCCAAAGATAACAAATTAGTTTTATTGAGACCAACATCATGCAGAAACAATTCTTTAAAACAACAGCAGCAAAATAGCGCCGCCAACAAACAACTGTTATGAACAGCATGGCTTAAAAATGGCAGTAAGCCTCAATAATTTGCTGCAACTACAATACTATGAGAACACGCAAAATGATTGTATGGTCTAAAGCGTCATTGTCCGCAGCCCGCAGACACATTTTTTATTTGCTGTTTACAGGGTCTAGTGCTGTCACAGAGACAGGTGAGATATCTTAAGACACTTATTTCATTAATATCTCACAGGGAGTAGGAACATACAGGTTTTTGTATACCATTCCATGAAAAAATCGCTTACAGCACCTTTAAGGTTAAGCATTTGAGCAAATCCTTAACCCTAAGTATTACATTTTGATGTGCAAACTCGTCAGGCATGGTTTGTGCTGTGAACATGAATGAAACATCAATTTAAATGGCTTGTTGAGGAGAGGTGCGCTATTACTTTTTTAAGCATTCAGACATGATTTTTGTCTGGTGGATGATAAAGCAAGAAAACAATCCTATAGAATTACATGAAAGGAAGGGTCTGAACCATACCTTGGGAACAGAATTTAAAAGAGACTTAGGGCTGCCCATATTGTCTTAAAAACAATTTAATGATCTAATTTTTTTGTTTAAAGCTCACAAAATAACAAAATTGGTGTGCAAGCAGTGGGAAACAGCAATTTATTGCAGAAAACTTTACATTAATATGAATTTGCCTTTATTCAAAGCTGGTTGTTTTTGAATTATGGAGAAGTTGCTTAATTTTAGAGATGCACAGAGCAGATGCATCAGCCAAACATCAGTGTCCGAGCACTCATGCTGTGTGTGTAAGAAAATGTCTCTTGTGTGGAATTACTTTGAATTGGGTGATGATGGTGACAGCAGATTTGCATGCTTTACACTGCTAGAACTTTACGAGGTGGAGCTACCGTTAAAACTTTTAATACAACTAATTTGATTACTTGCCTTAAAGCTGGACACAGCAATGAATATGAGTTTGTTAAAGCTATAGCGGAGGTGGCTTCAGCTAAAAAGGGGCAAGCTTCATCATTTAAAATTCAGTTAATGTGAGGTAAGAACATTCAAAAAATATATTTTGTTTCTGAAATTTTGTTTCAGTGTTTTGTTTATAAATGAACACTAACAAATAGTGTTCATTTACCCTGAAATATGGAAGATATGTAGACACATACAGAATAAAATTATTATTTAAATTTCATTAGAAGTTGTATAATTAATTCTCAATGAATTTAAACATTGTAAAATAAAAAAAGCAGAACCACCAAACTATTGGTATCGGCAGATGTACTGAAAAAATCGGATATCGTTATTGGCACACAAATTTTGTGTCGGTGCATCCCTACTTAATTTCATTGATCGCCATTGAAAACAGAAACATACATTAAATAAAACAGATGAATCAAGGCTAAATTGTACCTTTATGCAAAATAATGTATTTTCAATGATTATATCTTTTTACAAAAAATAATGGGGTACCCACTTTATATTAGGTGGCCTTAACTACTACTTAAGCATTTGATACGATGTACTTATTACGTACATACATGTTGTTGCATTGTAATTACATTTAAAGTACCTGCATTTAATTACATTTGTAGTTACACTGTTAACTTTACCCCTAACCCAACCCTTACCCCAAAACCTAACTCTAACCCCTAATCCTAACCCTAACCCAACCCTTACACCTAAACCTACCTGTACCTCAACCTCAGTAGCTGCAAATGTGGGAATTTTGCAGAACAGCATGTAGTTACACAGTAAATACATGGTCTTTTATATATTTAATGTTAGTACATAGTAGTAAAGGACACCTAATATAAAGTGTGAGCATTGGAATGTGAATTATGTTTAATAATATTTTGTAAAATTATATAATCATTATGTATATACAACTGGCCATCTAAATCAGTGACACACACACCTAATCTCCATTTTAATCTCCAAAACAATTTGCAACTGCCCGTATTTATAAACTACTTAATGCAAAAATAAGCCCAAAGCACTATAATAAGTTAAAATGGCAACACTAGATTTTAGCCAAACAGAAAGACGGAATGTCATACAGTCTTGTTTGTAAATTAGAATTCATAGCACCAATTCAGATTTGATCTCTAACCCGCAGCTTTTATAGAATCTGTCAGCATCCCACTTTCTCCTCCAAACATGGTGCTCAGAAACGGAGATTAGCTGTGGTGTATGACACTAATGCTCTTAGCTGTAGCGCTCTCTGGGGACTTTAACTATATCTGTGCAAACCACTATCAGAAATATCCATGGCATGTACACAAAAGCCCAACTGTTTACCTAAATCTGCAATTCAGTGGAGTTCTCCCTCCACTACACAGCACGAACTTTGGATAAGTTTTATAGGACACCAAAGTAACGTTTAATTTGGCTCAAAAAGTTTGGTTTAGTAAACTTTACATAGGCTGTTTGGCTCAAAACAACTTCTATCAGGAAGACTCACAGACTTGAGTGAAATTTAAGATGACATTTATTTGATGAATATAAAACAGAAATGTAATGTCTCTCTTTGGCGTAAGGCCCGTCTGGTGGTCCAAAGAAGTTGTACTTGGAACCGTCATATCCTGCTGGAGATAGGAGGCAGGGGCGAGGAGCCTACGCCCGTGCAGGACGGGACTCAACTGCTGGTGGTGGGGTGGTGGAGGTTGCCGTGTTAGCACACTGAAACAGCAATTTGATAGATTGTGAGCAAACTTATAAAGCATTGGCTTACATGTGAATGGCTTAGAGTTACCTAACTAATGGTGCGATGATATACAGCTGCTAGTCTTCCCTCTTGAACTACGCTGCGCTTACATTCCTGCTTTAAAACACTGATTAAAAATACAGATGTTTTCCATTTATCTTGGATTTATTTATTTTTTTATTTTTTATTTTTTTTATTTAGTCCCAAATAGAGATCACCATGTAAACTAGTGAGTGATATGACAGCCTTAGTCACCATTCACTGTCATTGAATGGAAAAAAGATGCAATGAATGTAAATGGTGATTGAGGCTGTCCCTTTACGTTCTGTCTAAAATCTTGGATATGGATTTAGAATAACATGAGGGTGAGTAAATGAGCAACCAAATTTTCATTTTTGGGGTAAGCTTTCGCTTTAAATCAAGAAAAAAAATTCAAGGTTCAAGATATTCTTTGAAAGCCAGTCTTGTTATCCAATGCAGTTTTGCTTCTCAAGTAAACTGATCTCTCATTTTAAGATTTGTTTGATATTTGTACTGAAAAAAAAGGTTTTTTAACTAAAAAAAAAAAAAAAAAAAAGATACATTTAATTTTTTTTTTTTTTTTTTTTTGCAGTGTAAAATGAACTATTGAATGTGATTACTGTAAATACGTTGAAAAACTTGGACCAAGTCCATGGACACGGTATGCGTAAATAACATCCTGCCGTTTATGTACTGCAAGTCACATCTTCTAAATGATTCATAAATAAACAAACACAGCTTAAATCTAGTCAGTGTGGCTTGTCAAAAACAAAACAGATGCTCTTAAGCATAGTGTTTCAAAGGACGCTCAGATTAAAACAGTCATCTTCCTTATATCCTTCAAAATTTAGTTTTGAGTGCTTGAAGGCAATTTTCAGATGCATTTGTGCATGTTGTATTTTTTGGAGCAATTCAATTGCACACACACTCATACAAACATGTTCATTGAATTTCAGTAGATCCAGTGCTCCATCTGCTAAACACCTACACTAGCGGAGCTCTCTGCCTTAGGCGGATGATGGCAGGTGACACCATTTTGTGAGGTAGTAGAAAAGCTGCCAGCGGTGTGACAGCAGTACTGGGTCACGCTGTTATCAGGACTGAAGGCAGTGACAGCTGAACGACGAGCTCTGGCTTTCTCAAGGAGAGGAAGAACTCAAAAAATACAGTAGCTTGGAAAATAGAGGCTAATGGATTTTTCAAAAAGCCATTCATATGTGTCCTAGAGCTCCCATTATCATGAAGAAACAGGTCTTTCCATGTCAAGAGGTGCCTCAGAAGTTTTCACTGAGGTGCACTTAGCCCCACACTGCATTTTACAGAACAATTTTTCTTATCTCATTGAGTATGTTTGCTTAGTGAAAGTCTAAATGCATTGGAGCCAGTGGCTCAGTGGTTAGAGTATGTGCTTTGATATTGAGCTGTGGTGCTCAGAGGTTGAATTTGGATTTGCCAAAGATTGCCAGGTTAGTAATTATTTTCTTTGTTCAGTACAAGTTAAGATCAATCCATAGCATTTGTGGCTTAATGTAAATGATCCTAATTATCCTATTCGTCCCTTAAAAAAAAAGAAAAAGATCTGGGTTCCAGTGAGGCACTTACAATGGAAGTGAATTGGGTCAATCTGTAAATGTTAAAATACTCACTCTTTCAAAAGTATAACCACAAAACTTAAACAATATGTGTGTAAACATGATTTAAGTGTGATAAAATCACTTACTAACCTTTTCTGTGTAAAGTTATTTCCAATTTTACAACTTTTTTGCCATGACAACATAATGCCGTAAACCCCAAAACACTAAAACGACTGTAAAAACAATGATTTAAACAACTTTACAGAATAATTAATATAAGTGCTTTTATAAAATTATAAGCTTTACATTTCTGCCTTTAAATCCAAATTAAAAAATTGGCCCTATTCACTTCCGTTTTAAGTGCCTCACTGTAACTTTGACTATTGCTTTTTTTTTTTTTTTTTTAATTTTTAAGAAAATTAGAAACTAGTCTAAATTATTTTTGTGGTAATCAACATTATGCCACAAATGCTGTCGATTGTGCTTAACTTGCATTGAACCCAGAATATTCCTTTAATAGCAGATAAATAGATATCAACAAGCAGAACTGTATATACTGCTTTTTTCCTTTATGTCTGTAAAATTGTTTGCACTTATTTTCTGTACCGTACTTAGTCTCTACAAATTTTCTGTTTTTTAAAAAAAAAAAAAAAAATGTTTTTAAAACATATAAAACTATCGATTTAAAGTTGTTGATTATAATATATAATCATTATATTTAAAATGTATTGCAAATATTCAGATATACTGAATATCTGAATATTCAATATAGCCAATATATCTGCAAAGGGTTTGAACACTCCTCTTACATGTCTCTGAAATGACAACTATTTCTGGAAGACGTCAAGGGCCATTTCCATATTTTAAAACTGAAAGGCCTTGTGATTTAAGTGTTTATTACCAAAACTTGTTTCAAGATTCAGTGTGCATTCAATGGTGTAGACATCTGAGGGAGATTAATATGACAGCTGTCAGGCACATGCAAAAAAGCAGTGGACATATTTAAACCACTGAATATTTACAGAAATAAGCAGCAAGAAATAAGCTAGCAGGCATTTAGTAGAGACATTTCATCCAATGTGACACCCAGCGCATTAATTGCAGGGATAGTCTCTCTGAGTGACCAGAGGTTGAGTGTCTTTCTCAAGAACACAATAGTGATAATGCAGGATTGTAAACTGTCTAGTTCCTGGGCCACTGCTCTTTAGAACTAAACCTACAAACTAGGGACATTCAGACCGAGCAAGTTTTTGCACTAAGAAAAACTAGACACAATGCATATAACAGAATGCAGGTGTCTCGAGACATGTTTTAAAAAGTTGCCATTCTTTTTTTATCTGATACGGCGTCTAAAAAGTGCACTGTGCATAGTATACATACTTTCTGTATGAATTATACCTGTAATACCTGAATGATTTACTACATTTGCCAAAATGCATAATGTAGAGCCAGTGCACATTGCATGGAATATCAGGGTTCCTATGGTCATGGAAAAGTAATTAAAAATTCTGTAGTGAATATATGTATATGTATATGTGTATATATATATATATATATATATATTATTTATTTATTTTTTATTTTTTTGCTCTGCTCTAAAATATTTCATCACCTAGATGAAATATTGTTCTTCCTGCTTCACTACTGTTCAGATGCTTCTACTTACTGCTCCACACTTTGCTCCCTTTCTTTTGCATTTTAATCTCTAATTTTCATATCAGAAGTTCAGCACAGTGCTCAAAACGACCTAATTTGGCACCAACACTACAACCAGAGACTTTTGGGACTGAAATATTATTACAAACATTTTTTTTTTTTTTTTTCTGTGAAAGTGGTCTACCAGCCTCCTACTACCAGCAGTTTACATTCCAAAAAGGAACAACACAGCTGCCTTTACACAGACAGACGAGAAAGAAAATGCCTCCTTTCAGATCATACGCCACTTGCTGCACAAACTGCCATAGACTTCTACAAAAGATTGCAGTTCTTGAAACAAAACTACTTGCAGTACTGCCACCCTTGAAGGAACACACCAGAGTCCTGTGAATCTAATGTTCCTCAACAGGCTATACTGAGCTTAGAAAAACCAGCAGAACAGGGGGCAAAAGTGACTGATGAAAGTGAGAGCAAAAACCAATGGCATAAACAGGGAGCTAGACCCAAAGGTTCTCGACATATCAGACAGTCACAAGCATCGCATATTGCAGCATTGGCATCTTCCACTCCATATATGACTTGACTAACCAGTACTGATATTCTTCCACCCCCAATACATCTTGAAAATAGATTTGAACCATTAATGAATGTGGAGGAAGAAACCCCAAATGTGATCAGGCATAGATCACATTAGCCAGCAACTAACATTGCAGCTGGCAGGCGCTAAAGGTCAAGCAGGCAGTGGCATTCGGCTGAGACCACAGCTGAGCCCACAGCTGAGCCCAGCACTGACAGTGGGGGACTCCATTATCAGAAATATTGGTAGCAGGGCTACTACCACTTGCTGCCTGCCTCGAGCAATGGTTTCTGAGATAAATAAGGAACTTCTGAACATTCTGATGAACCATAAGACTGTGAATCGGGTTATTATACATGTGGGGAAAAATTATAGTCGGAAAGAGCAGTCAGAACTCCTTAAGAGGGAAAAACTCTTTGAAACACTTGGGAGATTGAAAGTTCAGTCATTCATCAGTGGACCGCTCCTAGCCCGAGGAACAAATATGTTTTCTGAACACTTGGCACAAAACCTGCAACATGAGAGGACTGAACTACACTGGCAACTTCAATCTTTTCTGGAGTAAAAGAGTACTATTTAAATCAGATGGCCTCCACCCAAACAAACTTGGTGCAAAGTGCTAAAGGGCAATATCTACTTCTCCCTCCTTCATCCATCTGCAACGTGCACAAATCCCCTCAACCTGCATGGCACATAAACACCACTGTATAAACATTATGTGAACATAGAAAGATCAAAAAATCAAGTAAGGAATCTTGGTGTCATTTTGGAGTCAGACCTTAGTTTCAGTAGTCACATCAAAGCAATAACTAAATCAGCCTACTCTCATCTAAAAAATATAGCGAGAATTAAATGTTTTGTATGTAGTCAAGACTTAGAGAAACTTGTTCATGCATTCATGACCAGTAGGTTGGACTACTGCAATGGACTCCTCACCGGTCTTCCCAAAAAGACCATTAGACAGCTGCAGCTCAGTCAGAATGTGCTGCCAGGAATCTCACCCAAAAAAAAAAAAAAAATCAGAGCATATTACTCCAGTCCTCAGGTCTTTACACTGGCTTCCAGTTACATTTAGAATTGATTTTATAGTACTATTACTATATTTATAAATCGTTTATAAATCGCTCAGTAGCCTAGGACCTAAATACAGGACCTTGGACCTACTATATTACTTTTATGCTGCCTTTATGTGCTTCAAAGTTCTGGCCACCATTCACTTGCATTAAACGGACCTACAGAGCTGAGAAATTCTTCTAAAAATCTTTGTGTTCTGCAGAAGAATGAAAGTCTTACACATCTGGGATGGCATGAGGGTGAGTAAATGATGAGAGAATTTAAATTTTTTGGATGAAATATCCCTGTAGTTCTATCAGGTCAAAATCAAATCTTAGTCTTATTTAGGTTTTATTAGCTGATAAACAGCAGTCATGAAAACAAGCAGAGAATTGTGGTCATACTTGCGTGGGCTGATATTAACCAGCACGGCTGATATGAGATTAGAGATGAAACTAAATTAAAAACAGCAGGGAAGAGAATTAGTTGAACTCCTCTATCAGGACCAGCAGGCCTGAATAAGCAAGTCTGAGATATGAATTATTCGTTGTGGGCTACAATGCATGAACATTGCCACTTTAATATATATCTCCTCAAATCTTGCTTTGTTCTGTGTGTGTTTATTGCTTGTTCATCACTTGCAGTAAAGTCAGATCAACTCCAGACTATCAAACGTGAACTGACTCAAATCAAGATGAAAATCGACTCGCTTCTGGGTCGACTTGAGAAGATCGAGAAACAGCAGCGAGCCGAGTGCGGTGAGTATGAAAGAGAGCTATAGGAGGGCAGAAATAAAATCCAATCCAGTGGGACAAGGGTGCAAACATCGGCTGTACTGGGAAGAATATTGAGAATGCATATGCTATCCATCTCTGTGACAGGTGTGGAGACAGCAGCCAATTTGTCATAACTGATATAAAGGCAATCTTGCACTGTTTTATTTTAGCAAATCCCATTTTGGTATGTGCACTGGTAGATGAGAGTACTATTTTCATCTAGTAGACACAGAGGAACATAAGTACTGTTGTCTCAGGTTCTAGACTCAAACTATTGGGCCATTGTCTGTATGGGTGTGATGTTTCTT
Organism: Myxocyprinus asiaticus; assembly: GCF_019703515.2. Lineage (NCBI taxonomy): Eukaryota > Metazoa > Chordata > Actinopteri > Cypriniformes > Catostomidae > Myxocyprinus > Myxocyprinus asiaticus. The sequence continues at coordinate 7,292,701 of NC_059384.1, forward strand.
CAACTATTGCACTTTTGGCCCTGTGGACTTTCAGAACATAGACTTCCTTAAAACACACTTTTTATCTACTAACAATGTTTAACAGTGAATATACTATATCACAGGAGAAGTCTTTCATTTTTGTGATATACAGTGGTGTGAAAAAGTGTTTGCCCCCTTCCTGATTTCTTATTTTTTTGCATGTTTGTCACACTTAAATGTTTCAGATCATCAGACAAGTTTAAATATTAGTCAAAGATAACACAAGTAAACACAAAATGCAGTTTTTAAATGAAGGTTGTTATTATTAAGGGAAAACAAAATCCAAACCTACATGGCCCTGTGTGAAAAAGTGTTTGCCCCACCTGTTAAAACATAACTTAACTGTGGTTTATCACACCTGAGTTCAATTTCTCTAGCCACACCCAGGCCTGATTACTGCCACACCTGTTCTCAATCAAGAAATCACTTAAATAGGACCTGCCTGACAAAGTGAAGTAGACCAAAAGATCTTCAAAATCTAGACATCATGCCGAGATCCAAAGAAATTCAGGAACAAATGAGAAAGAAAGTAATTGAGATCTATCAGTCTGGAAAAGGTTATAAAGCCATTTCTAAAGCTTTGGGACTCCAGAGAACCACAGTGAGAGCCATTATCCACAAATGGCGAAAACATGGAACAGTGGTGAACCTTCCCAGGAGTGGCCGGCCGACCAAAATTACCCCAAGAGCGCAGCGACGACTCATCCAAGAGGTCACAAAAGACCCCACAACAACATCCAAAGAACTGCAGGCCTCACTTGCCTCAGTTAAGGTCAGTGTTCATGACTCCACCATAAGAAAGAGACTGGGCAAAAATGGCCTGCATGGCAGAGTTCCAAGATTAAAACCACTGCTGAGCAAAAAGAACATTAAGGCTCGTCTCATTTTTGCCAGAAAACATCTTGATGATTCCCAAGACTTTTGGGAAAATACTCTGTGGACTGATGAGACAAAAGTTGAACTTTTTGGAATGTGTGTGTCCCATTACATCTGGCGTAAAAGTAACACCGTATTTCAGAAAAAGAACATCATACCAACAGTAAAATATGGTGGTGGTAGTGTGATGGTCTGGGGCTGTTCTGCTGCTTCAGGACCTGGAAGACTTGCTGTGATAAATGGAACCATGAATTCTGCTGTCTACCAAAAAATCCTGAAGGAGAATGTCCGGCCATCTGTTCGTGACCTCAAGCTGAAGCGAACTTGGGTTCTGCAGCAGGACAATGATCCAAAACACACCAGCAAGTCCACCTCTGAATGGCTGAAGAAAAACAAAATGGAGACTTTGGAGTGGCCTAGTCAAAGTCCTGACCTGAATCCTATTGAGATGCTGTGGCATGACCTTAAAAAGGCAGTTCATGCTCGAAAACCCTCCAATGTGGCTGAATTACAACAATTCTGCAAAGATGAGTGGGCCAAAATTCCTCCACAGCGCTGTGAAAGACTCATTGCAAGTTATCGCAAACGCTTGATTGCAGTTGTTGCTGCTAAGGGTGGCCCAACCAGTTATTAGGTTTAGGGGGCAATCACTTTTTCACACAGGGCCATGTAGGTTTGGATTTTGTTTTCCCTTAATAATAACAACCTTCATTTAAAAACTGCATTTTGTGTTTACTTGTGTTATCTTTGACTAATATTTAAACTTGTTTGATGATCTGAAACATTTAAGTGTGACAAACATGCAAAAAAATAAGAAATCAGGAAGGGGCAAACACTTTTTCACACCACTGTACACTACTTTGTAAAAGTTTTAGGCACTTGTGAAAAATGTTGCATAGTGAGGATGTCTTCAAAAATAATGACATAAATAGTTTTCATTTATCATTTAATGTCATACAAAGTCCAGTAAACATAAAAAAAGCTAAATCAATATTCAGTGTGACCACCTTTGCCTTTAAAACGGCATAAATTCTCCTAGGTACACCTGGACACAGTTTTTCTTGGTTGTTGGCAGACAGGATGTTCTGAGCTTCTTGGAGAATTCGCCACAGTTCTTTTATTTATTTAGGCTGTCTCAATTACTTCTGTCTCTTTATGTAATCTCAGACTGACACAATGTTCAGTGGGGGGCTTTGTGGGGGCCATGACGCCTGTTGCAGGGCTCCCTGTTCTTCTATTCTAATGTTTTCTATTTGCAAAGGTAATGTTTGGGAGTCTAACATTTATATTTCCTATTGACACACTAAAGCTGAAGATATAAATAACCATCTTAAGACAAATGCTTTTGTGAAACATCTTATGTGCCTAAGACTTTTGCACAGTACTGTGTATATATATATATATATACACAGTTGTGCTCAAAAGTTTGCATACCCTTGGAGAATTGGTAATATATGTACCATTTTTAAAGAAAACATGAGTGAGCAGGCAAAACACATTTATTTTATTTCTTATGGGATTCATTTTCAACTGTAGGTTATAACAGATTGGCACAATCATAAAACAAAACATGGCAACAAACTTAAAAATGAAATGACCCCTGTTCAAAAGTCTGCATACCCTTAGTTCTTAATACTATGTATTGCTCCCTTTAGCATCAATGACAGTGTGTAGTCTTTTGTAATAGTTGTCTGAGGCCCCAAATTCTTGCAAGTGGTATAGCTGCCCATTCGTCTTGGCAAAATGCCTGCAGATCATGCAAAGTCTTTGGTCGTCTTGCATGAACCGCACGTTTGAGATCTCCCCAGAGTGGCTCGATGATATTAAGGTCAGGAGACTGTGATGGCCACTCCAGAACCTTCACCTTTTTCTGCTGTAACCACTGGAGGGACAATTTGGCCTTGTGCTTAGGGTTATTGTCTGGAAATTCCAAGAGCGTCCCATGCGCAGCTTTCGTGCAGAAGAATGCAAATTGTCTGCCAGTATTTTCTGATAACATGCTGCATTCATCAATTTTAACAAGATTCCCCATGCCTTTAGAGCTCACACATACACACCCAAAACATCAGTAAGCCACCACCATGCTTCACAGTGGGGATGGTATTCTTTTCACTATATGCCTTGTTGATCCCTCTCCAAACATAGTGCTTATGGTTGTGACCATAAAGCTCTATTTCGGCCTCGTCACTCCAAATTACAGTGTGCCAGAAGCTGTGAGGCGTGCCAAGGTGTTGTCGGGCATATTGTAACCGGGCTTTTTTGTGGCATTGCGGGTGTAAAGGCTTCTTTCTGGCAACTCGACCATGCAGCTCATTTTTGTTCAAGTATCGTCGTATTGTGCTCCTTGAAACAACCACACCATCTTTTTCCAGAGCAGCCTGTATTTCTCCTGAGGTTACCTGTGGGTTTTTCTTTGTATCCCAAACAATTCTTCTGGCAGTTGTGGCTGAAATCTTTCTTGGTCTACCTGACCTTGGCTTGGTATCAAGAGATCCCCGAATTTTCCACTTCTCAATAAGTGATTGAATAGTACTGACTGGCATTTTCAAGGCTTTGGATATATTTTTATATCCTTTTCCATCTTTATAAAGTTACATTTCAAAATTTCTGCCAGGGTAGGCAAACTTTTGAGCACAACTGCATATATATTTTAATAAATAAACCTTGCACACCTGAAAGGTTACTGGCAGGTGTGTAAGACATCAAGTATAATGAAGGAAAAAGAAACCATCCTGCAAAAACAGTCAGCATTTTATTGCAATGTTTTTATTCATCCAATGCTTTTGCATAATTTGACAAAATTACAGATTGGTTGGAAATGACACACAAATATTTTATTTTACTTTATTTTGATTTCATTTATTTTACACAAGTGATATTTACCTTGATCGCATGTTTCATGTTTCATCTCAAGCATGTACACTAACCAAGTACACTAACTTTAAAAAAAAACTTTACTTGTGGCAAAATTGTTAGTCATGGTGAAATGATGCCGCAACTGAGGACCAGTTGTAATTTGTGTAAAAAGTAGTAGTAATAATTTTCACGCAATAAATATTGAAACATATCAATCAGAAGGCATGGTAGACAGTTTTAATGTGACCTTCATATAATAAAAATAAAAATATAAATTGAAATCCTATTTAAACAATTCAACCCCTGGGACATGAATGCGCCCGTAATTGAAGAAACACCCCACTACAGATTAATGATTAATTTTTCAGAAGGTCACTCCCTCTTAATATGACTGAAATTTGTGATATAAATCCTCACACATGCTCCCTCTTTCTTTCAGAACCTCATAGGAAATATGAGGATAACTGCGACTCGTTGCACGAGGAGTCGATATCGGAGACAGCTGAGAATTCCGGAGAGGAAGGAGGGGAGGGGCCATTGGACGCAGAGGCAGGAGAAATGACGGATGGTGGTGAGGATGACTACGACGAAGAGGGCAGCACTGATCTGGTATGTTGCCTCTATAAGCCCTTATGAATCACACCTTGCAGGTGTAAAAGAGGCCAGGGTGAGATTGTGTCAGCTGATGAGGTTCCGCTCAGCTGCTTTCCGCGCTCTTACCCCTCACCTGTCACATTTAGTAATTAAAACAAAGTCAGAACCTCTGGAGGCGCCCGAGTCCGGCAGCACAGAGACCAACAGCAAAGTCAAATTAAGATTTAGCATGAACTTCTTGCTGGAAGGACATGCAGACTGTATTTTAATGAGCTCCCCCATTACTGAAACTGTGGAAACGAGGGGGAAAGGTCTAAACAAACTTACCCACATTTGATTTAGTAGATACTTTAAGCAAAACTACTCAAATAAATTGATTAGACTTTTAAAAGAAGCTCTAGTGAAGTGGTTTAAAACCCTGACTTTGTTTTAACAAATATGAAAGGGAACCTGAGGTTACGGTATTGTTTATTTTTATAAATATGATGAAAATATGTAGTGAGCAAGTAAATATCAAGGTCTTATGAGATTATGAGCTATTTTAGTTGCTTTTACTCAATAGATTAATGGCTGGACTATCAGAATACTACAGAATATCTGCTTTTCTGATACCATGCAGCCAAGTTAGTACCAGGGTGGTCGTCTAGGGCAGTAGCTTTCCAGCATACAGTGAGGTGTGCACTTCACATCTCTAGTTCACATGTCACTTTTGTTAGATGGACATTTTTGGCCATCACATCACGTCTCATGCCATTACTTTTTAAGATTCCATGTCAAGTAAAAAAAAAAAAAAAGTATTAACTTAAAGCCCTTTGTTCTGTTCTGAAAATGTTCAAACCTATTTATTCAAGCCCTACAAAACTGGCACATTACAAGTGCATTTCTAATTTGATAGGTCAAATTTTAGAGCTAATGTGAATATCCTGAACTGAATCAATCTGAATTCTTGAACTGAATTATTCTGTATTCCTAAATTTAATTAATCTGTATTTCTGAACTGAATCCATTCGAATTCCTGAACTGAATTAATCTGAATTCCTGAACTAAATTAATTGGGATTCCTGAACTGAATTCCTAAACTAAATTAATCTGTATTTCTGAACTGAATCCATCCGAATTCTTCTACTGAATTAATCTGAATTCCTGAACTGAATTCATCTGAATTCCTGAATTGAATTAATCTGAATTCCTGAACTGAATCAGTCTGAATTCCTGAACTGAATTAATCTGAATTCCTGAACTGAATTATTCTGTATTCCTAAACTAAATTAATCTGTATTTCTGAACTGAATCCATCCGAATTCTTCTACTGAATTCATCTGAATTTCTGAATTGAATTAATCTGAATTCCTGAACTGAATCAGTCTGAATTCCTGAGCTGAATTCATCTGAATTCCTGAACTGAATTCATCTGAATTCCTGAACTGAATTCATCTGAATTCCTGAACTGAATTCATCTGAATTCCTGAATTGAATTAATCTGAATTCCTGAACTGAATCAGTCTGAATTCCTGAACTGAATTAATCTGAATTCCTGAACTGAATTATTCTGTATTCCTAAACTAAATTAATCTGTATTTCTGAACTGAATCCATCCGAATTCTTCTACTGAATTCATCTGAATTTCTGAATTGAATTAATCTGAATTCCTGAACTGAATCAGTCTGAATTCCTGAGCTGAATTCATCTGAATTCCTGAACTGAATTCATCTGAATTCCTGAATTGAATTAATCTGAATTCCTGAACTGAATCAGTCTGAATTCCTGAACTGAATTAATCTGAATTCCTGAACTGAATCAGTCTGAATTCCTGAGCTGAATTAATTTGAATTCCTGAGCTGAATTAATCTGAATTCCTGAACTGAAGTAATCTGAATTCCTGAACTGAATCAGTCTGAATTCCTGAGCTGAATTAATTTGAATTCCTGAACTGAATCAGTCTGAATTCCTGAATTGAATTAATTTGTATTCCTGAATTAATCTGAATTCCTTAACTGAAATTATACATTCCTGAACTGAATTAATCTGTATTTCTGAACAGAATTAATCTGAATTCCTAAATTGAATTAATCTGAATTCCTGAATTAATCTGTATTCCTGAACTGAATTAAACTGTATTCCTGAATTTAGTCAATCTGAATTCCTGAGCTGAATTCATCTGAATTCCTGAATTGAATTAATCTGAATTCCTTAACTGAATCAGTCTGTATTCCTGAGCTGAATTCATCTGAATTCCTGAATTGAATTAATCTGAATTCCTTAACTGAATCAGTCTGAATTCCTGAATTGAATTCCTGAACTGAATTAATCGGAATTCCTGAACTGAATTGCTGAATTAATCTGTATTCCTGAACTGAATCAGTCTGAATTCCTAAACTGAATTAATCTGTATTCCTAAACTGAATCAGTCTGAATTCCTGAACTGAATTAATCTGAATTCCTAAATGTAACTGTATTCCTGAACTGAATTCATCTCAATTCCTGAACTGAATTGCTAAATTAATCCGTATTCCTGAATTAATCTGAATTCATAAATTGATCTGTTTTCCCGAACTGAATTAATCTGTATTCCTAAACTCAATAAATTGGTGTTTATGAACTGAATTCATCTGTATTCCTGAACTCAATTCATCTTAATTCCCATTTCAGATGGAAAACCATGTGTCTGATATTGACAACTAAAGGTAAATTGATTCTTGTATTTCAAACATTTAGGTTTATTGCATAATAAGGCTTTTTTAAATATTCTCTGCTTATATGTTTCTGCAATGCATTTATTTATTGAATCAATAAATCTGATCATTTTAAAGTGGTTAAATGGATCATAATAATGACAGAATGCTGTGCAACGTGTTGTCTTGTCTTTAGAGGTCTTCATCCAGAGAGGAAATCAACTTTGCTTTGAACAGATGACAAGGCGTTCTGCCAATACTGACATTTCCTCTCAAAGAGGCAGTGAACTCTCTCCATTGGCTGTGATTAGAGGAAGAGCAAATATTTTGTCACCATTTAGCATCAGACACTATTGCTATTTTTCATTTAATAGCGTTTGTCATATTCAATCATATTTTGATTTACACATATCCTGTAAAGGCAAAAAAAAAATTAATGTCTAATTTTAAGCTTCATCACGCAAATTTCACTTATTTACAACTATCTGTATGTGCAAAATGAGCCTTAAATGTCCGAAAAAAATAACTTGTCATTTTTAAACCCTCAGTATTAACAGGACGCTTCTTTAAATAATTCTAAATTATAAAAGATTTTAAAAGGTCTGTATTAAGGTTTAATGATGAATATATTTAATGAGACTGCATCTTTATCTATAACTTTTCTCACACACTTATTTCAGAGACAATTTATGTTTTCTGAAAGTTGTTAGTACTTTTATTGTTGTACAGTTGTGCTCCCTGGATCAAAATAAATAAACTTTAAGATTTGATTCTCAGATTCAATCAAGTAAAAGTATACAATAATGTACACTCGGTTTAGTCCAAGACTAGCCAAATAATTTTATATCTGGCACTTCAATTTCATCAGTCCTCTAAATCTTATAAACTGTAACTCTTAAGACAACAGAAATATTGTCAGACTAACTCTATAAGATTAATTTTCTCTTAATGTGTCATAAATTGTAATGAAACTGTAAAGATGACGTTGTACTACATTGTCATTTTATTGCTTTTCCCCCCCCATGCATAGCTGTTTGTAAATTAGAATCTAATGTAGTCGTCTCACATTTCTGTTCTCTATGATGTCATTCAGTATAGTGTAATGTCATAATGAACTCTATTTTTTTGTATGGCAGATTTACAGAAAAAAGTTTCAGAATATTCCTTTTTGTTCTGCTGACATTTTCATTCTGCTACTGTACATATTTTGTTTAAATGAAGAATGTGGGAATACATGTGTAAAGCTTTAAAAAAGAACAAAAGTAATGGATCCATATCACTGGAAAAATGTGACAATTCTTTTATATTTTCAAATTAGTGTCTTGTTGGAGAGAAAACCAATTTTATACAGTCTAGTTCAATAGTATCATAACTGCTTGGCTGAGAGGCCTGGTAATATTACTGAATATTGTATAGAAATGTAAACTATTTGTAAAGATATTTTTATGATTAGCATGTTTATTATTTTAATGTAGTTTTAGTTGTTTTATTTGTTGTCTGGCTGTAGGCTTTGCGGTATAAGAAAAGAGTTCCGTTACAATCGCTAGATAAAAATTGTGCAAAAATAAAACCTTTTTCCTATATTTATTATGGAAACATTCAGCTACGCATCCAGCCCAACATCATCTACTTTAGAATAAAAGATTAACTTATTATTATGATGGTCACATAGATAATTAGTCATGTAACATATTATTTGATAAGAATTTGGCCGTATCTTTGGAAATAAGCCTTACAGACTCCAGCTTTCATACAACATTATGTTTCATTAATTAACAGCCCTGAATTACCAGTAGTGAGTAATATTAAGGCAATATATTTTAATGCAAACTGAGATGAAAAAAGCTCGGCGCTGACATTTTCAATGTGTATGTGAGTTTGGTGGGGGAGGGACTGCAGCACCTGTCGTAGTTTTGGATGCACCTACAGTATGTGCAGCTGCAGCAGATGGCGACTCAAATATACTCAATTTATCAACATCAAAAGCAAATGTCTGAGTTAATTAGGGCCACTGGCCACTTCACATGAAATCAGTTCATTGTATTAACATTGTTCCAATCCCATTTCAGCAATATGCATGAGACGATTAACCCTGAAAGAAAAGAAGTTGCTTAGAAAGCACTAATTCAATTAATTATATTAATATAAATGTAGTTCAGCTTTTCTTTGTCATGGAAAATAACTGAAAAACCATTACATCTCCATGCTGACATGACATCCATTTTTGCATAATATCCTAGATTTTTAGTCCAAAGAAAAAAAAAATGGATTGCAAAGAAAAATAAACCATTTTATATGCAATAAATGAAAAATAACAATAGGTTTGGGTCTCAAAGTACATGAGCACATAAACTGTAAGAAAATAAAACACTGATCTCACATGATTTAAAAAACAAATCACAATGGCATCACATGACATGTTGTTTACAAAATGCTTTTCAAAATCCAATTATCATGATTTTTCATGGATTATGAATGAGAAAAACTGCATTTGGATGGACTAACAACATTACCATTCCCGAATAAGGCAGAAAAAAATTATACAGGTTTCAAATTACTGATAGGAATTCACCAAATAGTCCTTTTTATTTTTTTTTTTTTTTCTTCAATACTGTCTTGGCCTAATTTATTTTACAGTCTACTGTGTTACTCCATTCCTCTAAATAATAAGAAACTTGGAATGCAATATACAATTTCATATCCAAAAGTGGTTTTGCAGCATTACAAATATTCATCTCCCAGTTCACTGCAAAAATATTCATTAACATTTATATTATATTAGCTCAAGGCTGGATACACATTTTTACCTGGGTCATATTTGAAAAATATTTAAATGAAGTCAGGTGTTTCGGCAATTATCTGAGCAAAGTTTTCTAATGACTGGCACAGCTGTACAAACAATGCAAAGGATATTTTAGGGGGGCTCATAGGTCAGCTAGAGTTTTCTTTGGAATAAAACTGGACAGTAACACTGATTATATTGCATTCCACACAATTAAGGAAAACAACAAAATTCTGCATTTTATATATACAGTTTAAGTCAGAAGTTTACATACATCTTAGCCAAATACATTTAAACTCAGTTTTTCCACAATTCCTGACATTTAATCGTAGAAAACCCCGTCTTCCCCGTCTTGGGTCAGTTAGGATCACTATTTTAAGAATGTGAAATGTTAGAATAATAGTAGAGAGAATGATATATTTCAGCTTTTATTTCTTTCATCACATTCTCAGTGGGTCAGAAGTTTACATACACTTTGTTAGTATTTGGAAGCATTGTCTTTAAATCGTTTAACTTGGGTCAAATGTTTTGGGTAGCCTTCCACAAGCTTCTGACAATAAGTTGCTGGAATTTTGGCCCATTCTTCCAGACAGAACTGGTGTAACTGAGTCAGGTTTGTAGGCCTCCTTGCTCGCACACACTTTTTCAGTCCTGCCCACAAATTTTCTATCGGACTGAGGTCAGGGCTTTGTGATGGCCACTCCAATACCTTGACTTTGTTGTTCTTGAGCCATTTTGCCACAACTTTGGAGGTATGCTTGGGTCATTGTCCATTTGAAAGACCCATTTGTGACCGAGCTTTAACTTCCTCACTTTTGTCATGAGATGTCCACATAATTTTCCTTCCTCATGATGCCATCTATTTTGTGAAGTGCACCAGTCGCTCCTGCAGCAAAGCACCCCCAAAACATGATGCTGCCACCCCCATGCTTCACGGGTGTTCTTCGGCTTGCAAACCTTACCCTTTTTCCTCCAAACATAACGATGGTCATTATGGCCAAACAGTTCAATTTTTGTTTCATCAGACCACAGGACATTTCGATATGTCGATATAGGACTCGTTTTACTGTGGATATAGATACTTGTCTACCTGTTTCCTCCAGCATCTTCACAAGGTCCTTTGCTGTTGTTCTGGGATTGATTTGCACTTTTTGCACCAAACTACATTCATCTCTAGGAGACAGAATGCATCTCCTTCCTGAGCGGTATGATGGCTGCGTGGTCCCATGGTGTTTATACTTGTGTACTAATGTTTGTACAGATGAACGTGGTACCTTCAGGCATTTGGAAATTGCTCCCAGGGATGAACCAGACTTGTGGAGGTCACAATTGTTTTCTGAGGTCTTGGCTGATTTCTTTTGATCTTCCCATGATGTCAAGCAAACAGGCAGTGAGTTTGGTTAGGTTTCAGGTAGGCCTTAAAATACATCCACAGGTACACCACCAATTGACTCAAATTAGCCAATCAGCCTATCAGAAGCTAATTGTCTAATTGCCTAAAGGCTTGACATCATTTTTTGGAATTTTCCAAGCTGCTTAAAGGCACAATTAACTTAGTGTATGTAAACTTCTGACCCACTGGGATTGTGATATATTCAATTAAAAGTGAAACAATCTGTCGGTAAACAATTGTTGGAAAAATTGTGTCATGCATAAAGTAGATGCCCTAAATGACTTGCCAAAACTGTTGTTTGCTAATATGAAATCTGTGGAGTGGTTAAAAAATGAAGTTTAATGACTTCAACCTAAGTGTAAGTAAACTTCTGACTTCAACTGTACAGTAACTTAATCAAAATGTTCACATATTCAGCAAAATAACACATTCAAATATTTTCTGAAAAGTGATTACTTAAAACGTGTAAATTGTTTACATCTATGATAGAGTTTAAATATACACTATATACTGTATGGCCAAATGTATGTGGAAACCCTGCTATTTTGAAAGCTGTCAGGGAGGACCAACTCTATTAATGCCGATGGTTTTGAAATTTAATGTGCAACAATCATACATGTGTGTGGCGTTTGGGTATCCACACACTTTTGGCAATATATTCCATTTGTCAATTGACTGCATGAAGGGCCATCGAATAAAGTAGAATAAAGTAATAAAAGTAGAAAGTCAATTTGAACAAACCCCTGGGTGCCAGTGTAACTGAATGTCTCAGTCTTGGTTGCATGGTCAGTAATAGTCATATTTGATAAGTCTAGCTGGCTCATTTCATTTATATACTCTTCAGGAAATCTCCAGGCAGGCCAGTAAATGGTGAAATTGGAGTCAAGCATATTGAGGCCATAAGTGAGCAACCTCTTTTATGTTTTTCTTACAAGTTCTTTAAAGTGAACTGCTGCACTTTAAAACTGAAGTGTCATTTTTCGATTTTACAATGCTTTCTCTTTCCTATCTTAATGCGGAGACAATCAGTAAGCCATTTGTAGGTTGATTTCCCCAAAAAGTGAAAACACTGTGGCTTTGTGGTGCTATCAAAACATTGCTTTTTGTTTGAGCATCCTGGCAGCCTAGTTGTTAAACATAGTTGACTCATTATTTAATCTGACAGATAAATGTTAAGATATTTTTACACAAAATTAATTGTAATTTTTATAAAGTTTTATTTTCAGGATGATAACCATACACAGCTTGTTGAAATCAACATGAAATGTGCATGATGAGGTCATGTGATAAAAATTTAGCATTCTGTGTTTGAAAAGATTTTGTGCAATTATGCCAACTGTTTCACTTGCAGTGTTAGGAAAAGCACACTGCCATAATACTTCTGCCATACCTGTAATAGTAAGAGTAGAATGATAGTGTGCAAACATAGCAACACACTATTTTTTCATTTACATTTTCATATAAATTTAGTCCTTTAGCAGACGGTTTTATCCAAAGCGTCTTACAAATAAGGCACATAAGTAATTTGTCATACAAACAATATCTGCAGAATCGCACTGGCAAGTTCCAATAGCTAAAGTAGTACAAGCGGGCCCGCCGAAAAAAAATTATTATCATAATATGAATAACTACATTCTTGACCAACACAAAATAAGTATCGTTTGAAAACTTTACACTGTACTTTACAATGCATGTAGGCATTATGACCAAAACTGACCAAGTGCTTTGAAATTTGCAGAAAAATCAGAAGTGTTCCATTTTGATAATTTATTAATAATTTTGCAATGTACATAATATTGTAATCGGTAAAAACATCATATTGATCAAATAGCCATGTGTTATATGTCATTGGAAAGCTCTCAAAGAGTAGAATTCAACCAGCCTATTTGTTTTACCTACAGACAAAAAAATTAGCAAGTAATAAAAGCCAAGGGCATGTCTTTGACATGTTACATGTAAACAGGTGTTGCTTATAAGCCATGTTTTCGCTTATAACTTCACAAAAAATAAACAGAACAGAAAATATCACATACCATTACTTAGAGGAGGGGATTCCTGCTAAAAATAGCCTACACACAACCTAAATGTGATGCATAGATCATTAGCTAATCAATACGAAGCACAATGTGCACACAGCACATAATGTGCTATCTGGCTAAAAACACGTTAGCTTTGATGACTTTATTGGAAATTATGTAGTACGTTGTCCAGCATCATGGAACGCTAAACCAATCTTATTAGAATTTAGATCACTGCAACCAGAGGTGGAAGTCATCCAAATATGAGCAGAGAGGATCATTCACTCTAATTGCATACGGCCACAAGGAGATGGCACCAAGTACATTACACAGACACAATGATGGCTCAAACGACACAGAATGTAACTGAATGAGATCTCATTACTCATGCCTTCATGTTTTGGAGAGAGCACATACCTTTAGTCATTGTTGTATTTGCATATGTAATTTGTTATGTACAATTATTATGTTTTGTTTGTTTGGAGAGGCTTTTTGGACACTTGGATAAATTATTTTTGTAATGCTATAACTTTTGATTGTTTTGTCATATCAGCACAAAATAATCAGTAATCAGTTACAGGTGACATGATTGGGAAGAAAACAAATGCAGTTCTTTGGAGCTACCTTATATTCTGAGATACTATATAATGTCAAATCAGAAAAACATTTTTTTTTTTTTCCAGCAGTTTCTTAGGTTGAGATTCTCATAATTTATCATAATCTATATCATATATTTTTTTTTTTTTTTTAAGTTTTCTTTCAAATGATACCAAACAACTGACCCTCTTTCATTTTTTTTATTTATTTATTTATTTATTTATTTTTTTGTAGAGTTATAAGCCTTTATTTTGGGCATGCCACTTAAACAGGAAATATTTAAAATCACCTTCAGGGCTTAAAGGGTTAAACAATTTTACCTATTTTTACCACTTAGAAATACTACTATTAGTAGTAAAATTCTATGCAGTATTGTATTTAGTAAGATAGTATTCCATTCCGAGTCACTGCTTGCTGTGAAATTACACACTTTTCTTTTCTGTTAAGCCATACGGTTTTCCTTCTTTTTCATTTAAAGCCTTGCCACTCACCAGTTAAATCCTAATTCATTTAGATTTATTATTGCCAGTTTGAGCCATTAAGAGTCTTCAAGTTGACTGGTTTAATAGCTATTGTCTCCGGAACAGAAGCTGTTGACCGAGCTGCACAGTAGCTCAGGGGGAAAAAAGGAAAATGGATTTTTCAGGATCCAGTGCAGATTCAGGGAGAAAATTGCGTATTGATTTCCTTCAATATTGAGCTGGAAAGGCTTATCATGTTTTCATCAGTGAGAGGTTTGGTATCCATATCTCTCAGACTGATGTTCCTCAAGTCCTGATTGAACGTACTGAACTGTTTCTGATTGGCAATGACTCGAAGAGGTCACGGGCCAGTAGCGGTTGATAATTATCATCTGATAGCGTGATTTGCCTTCAAGATTTAAGACTTAAGGGGCATCTAGCACGTTTACATAGAAATTGAAAAATAATGCAGGCAGACAAAATGTGTTTGTTGTGAATGTACCCTTATGAGTTTCAGATACCAAAGATGTGCACATTCAGTTGCCTACTAAGGATTCATCTCATTTATCTTTGCACAGCGAAATTTCCCTACACGATTTTGCGTGGAGTTCAAATTTGACACACAAAATAACTTTAATAAAATTGACCACCCTGATAACCATTTTAAAATGAGTACACTGAAGTTTACTATTGAGAAAGGCTAGAAGATTAATCTCAACGTCAAAAGTTCAAGGGCTGATTCATGGATCAAACTTTTCTCTATCTTCAGGTCATGAACCCAGACTCCCTGCAGGAAGACTTCTCAAGGGTCTTTATGTAATCAATACTGCCATAGAGAAATGGACTGGTCATGAAAAAGCAGTCTTTAGCAGTCTATGGGCAGCCCAAGTCTCTTTGATCACTCTTACAATTTATATCAAAGGATACAGGAAAGCTTCCTGGTGTCCTGATCTCTGGTGATTAGCTTTCTGATTGGTCAAATCAGTATTGACGTGCCTCCTTCCTACACAAATCTACATCATTCTTTGAAATATAAATTTTATGTCAAGCTGTGCACGTTGACCAGATAAAACGCTCTCTGGCTTCCTTTTTGTACTTGTATGTAATGTTCACTTACAACATTCATGATATTTTCCAAGAAAGAATCTGGACTTCTATCTGAAATGTACTTAGGTCATAGGACATTGAGTGATTTTTAAACTAGTAGTAGTACTTTAAAATAAATGTTTCATGTAACTGGAAGCCAGTGTAAAGACTTGAGGACTAGGGTAATACGCTCAGATTTTTTGTTTTTTGGTTCTGGTGAGAATCCTGGCAGCAGCATATTGAATGAGTTGCAGCTGTCTAATGGTTTTTTTTGGGGGGGGGAAGGCCGGTGAGGAGTCTATTGTAGTAGTCAACCCTACTGGTGATAAATGAATGAACAAGTTTGACTGGAAATGAAACATCTATATTTTTGAGATGATAGTAAGCTGATTTAGTTACTGCTTTAACATGACTACTGAAACTAAGGTCTGACTACAAAATGACACCAATGTTCCTTAATTGATTTTTTAGTCTCTCTACAGTAGCAAATAGAATGTGGGTGTTGTTTATGTTGCTGTTTACAATGTTTGAGAAGAAAGCCAGTCTACCTGTGTCTAGTTCCACAATGAAAGCATGAAGGCTGTCTTTACAGATGCAATAATGGACTTCAAAATTTGCTACATGCATTTTCTTTTCATGCTTTGTACTGCTGTTGTGTTCCTCCAAGTTTCTTTACCTTTGCCAGTAATCTTTCTGACCTTTATGGGAGTGATGTCATCGATATCATTTTTGACTTTCAAGGAGAACATCAACAGAGTCTGCGGATATACTTGATGTCATAGATATAACCTTCATAAATTGCACACCAGTATTGTCATTTATGTCATTTAGAAGTCTCTAGTTTTATTGTGGGTGCCAACTTTCGTTTGAGTGCTGTGCTGAGCTGCAGATATGAAAACTAGAAGTTAGACTGCAAAAGCAAGGGAGAAAAGCACAGAGCAGTAAGCAAAAGCATCCGAACAGTAGCGAAGCAATGAAATTTGCAACGTAATCAAATCGCACTGAATTTTTGTTTTTCCGTTTCGTATTCGAAAGGTGTTTTTCCAATTTTGCCTGTTTCTTTCTAGTTGTCTAGTTAGTACACAGTCAGTTTATTGGTTATTCTGTTTAAAGACAACAACAAAAAATAAAGAAAATGAATTATCCGAAGGTACATGGACCAAGAGATTTGGTTTTTGCATAAAATCAAACAGTCTGCAGCAATTCACTGAAGGTCAAGTGTCAAATCTAGTCTTTGGCTATCTCCCATTCCAATTGTTTCAAAAATGAAAGTTTAATTATAGTCAATGGTCATCATTGAGTGGTAAGCGCTAATTAAGTTCAGCGAGACTTCATTCAAGCACTTACAAAAGTGTATTCATACTAATTGGTGGCATGTTTGTGAAATCCAAGAGCATCCTCATCAAATGTCACAATGTTTTTGAGAGTGCAAAAAGACGCTTGTGTAAAGTACAGTTTTTTTGCTTGTGTGGTACTGTAGGTAATTGTCAACTTCAGAAAATGAAGAACATGTAGCTTTCACTCTCTGAAGGTCAGCTGTGGTCTAGATTAATGATGCTTTATATAACAGGCTTTGAAGCAGCTAAATAAATTTGAGTCTTAATGCGAAGAACCCTTTTTTTCGTCTTGGCGGCTTTCAGGCCGTAAAGAGATGTGATGTAAGGACAAAGTGTTAATCATTAGACTGGCTGTTATTATGGATGTTTGCTGCAAGCAGTGAGTCATTGGTGTGTGAAGTGAGCTTTGTTCAGACCATTAAGTGCTAAAAAATGAACACACACTGAGTTGCGCCGATCATTAGACTTTTCAAACAATCTCTAATTTGCTGTTTAAGCATGGCTCAGAGTGTTCTAGCTCTGTAGGTTTGGAAACTTTTGTATTGGAGAGTGTGGGGAAAGACCACGTCCATCTTTTACAGTAAACGGAGGCACAGTGCAATACCAGAGGCTGAAATTGTGGAAACCTTAGTTTCAGCCTCAGACGACATGCCCATAAAATTAAATATGCCTACTGCGTTCCAGTGGCACATTGTTTGAGCAGCCACAGAGACACGGGTTTTGGTCCTGGGAAATAGGAAGTAATCTTGTTCAGATAAACAATGGTGAGGGCGATACGGAGGTCGCATTTTTGCTCTAAAATTAATTTTTTTCTCTATTGACGGTTAGAATTAGAGTTGGGGTTTGGGTATGCAAGTAGTGTTAATAAAACATGCATTCACCTACTGGTGCCGAAATTGTTTAAAGAAATAGTCACTGAATTTGCCTTTAAAGGAATATTCCAGGTTCAATACAAGTTAAGCTCAATCGACAGCATTTGTGGAATAATATTGATTACCACAAAAATATATTTTGACTTGCCCCTCCTTTTCTTTAAAAAAAGAAAACATCTGTGTTCCGGTGAGGCACTTACAATGGAAGTGAATGAGGTCAACCCGTAAATGTTAAAATACTCACTATTTCAAAAGTATAGATACAAAACACCAACAATATGCATGTTAACATGATTTTAGTGTTATTAAATCGCTTACTAACCTTTTTCTGTGTAAAGACTTCATTGCCATGACGATGTAATGTCAACAAACCCTAAAATGACTGTAAAAATTATGATTTAAACATCTTTACAACTCAAATAATACATGAGTTTTAACAGAAGAATTAATGTAAGTGCTTTTATAAAATGCTAAGCTTCAAATTTCTGCCTTTAAACTCTCCAAATTCCCACTGTAAGTGCCTCACTGTAACCTTGATTTATTTATGTTTTTGTAAAGAAAAGGAGAGGCGAAATAATTTTTGTTACTCAACATTATGCTACAAATGCTGAACCCAGAATATTCCTTTAAGCATGTGAGTTTCAATATCTTGGTACTGGGAGACTTCATGCTGATAGTAAAAATTACTCCCTTCAGTTGCTGACTAGTGTCTAAGCAAAGAGGGTGCAACTGATTAGAGATAGTATGCTTTAAATACAAGCCTTTTTATCAGATACTTTTACTTTGGTACACCAAACAAATGTTGTCCTCAATGCACGTCTTGTTTACAGAAAGACAATGTGGGGTCCTGCAAAGTGCTGCTGAGGAATTAACATTGATTGACTCTATCCAGCTCTGGCTTCCAGAGGATCGAGTCAATACCAGCTCTAATTTACTGTTTGTGGCTGATCTGACCTGTTTCAAATCACTCTAGGAGGTTTTGCAGGGAGCAAATGGAATTCTAAAGTGCTTTCCACAACAACATCAGTAATGCTGAAATTAACAGAGGGACCCATATAATGCTTTGCTTTACCACACTAATGCAAACAATTGCTGTCAGCTACCTGCAGTTACGAATGGCAACTTGTTAAGATCCATTTACAAAGAGAAAAGGACACATAAACAGGTGACGGGGACAAGAAATTATATTGGCCGTGCGGATGTGACTAATGAAAGCGTGGCAGAGCCAAAAAACAATCTAGAGAGATGTTGCCGGATGCATTAGTCCTGACAGGATGTGTGAATGAGCGTGTTAGAAAGTTTTATGCTTTGCAAGATGTGCAAGGCTCAAAATCTCACTGCTGAGACGCATCAGGCAGATCAGGCAAAGCAGAGTTGACAGCTGTACAGAAAATGTTTATGTAGGGGTGGCCGGGGTTTTGGGGTTGGTTGGCACAGTGTTAAAAAAAATAAAAGTTTGAGAAGCAAGCAAAAACAGAATAGATACAAATGTCAATTTCTGCATCCAATATTTGTACAAGTAAATGTAGAGATCTATAAATTAGTAATTTTTATTTTACATTTCATTTGCCAACCATTCCCATTCACACTCGTCTCATGATGTTAGCCAGGCGGCAATAATTTATAGTAGGCTTCCAAGACTTATAACAAAATATAACTGGTTCCCACAACACACACTGATAAACAACATGCAGTGTAGAGATGCAGTATATATAAAGTATATACACCGATGAGCCAAAACATTATGACCACTCACAGGTGAAGCGAATAATGTTGATCATCTCCTAACAAGGCCACATTGTCAAGGTCTGGGCAAGCAAACAATCAGTTCTCGTAGTCAACGTGTTGAATGCAGGAGAAATGTGCAGAAGACCTTTGACAAGTGCCAAATTGTTGTGGCCAGACTAACTGGTCAGAGCATCTCTGAAACGGCAAGGCTTGTGGGGTTCTCCCAGTCAGCAGTGGTGAGTACCTACCAACAGCGGTCCGAGGAGGGACAAACCGGCAACAGGGTGTTGGGCGCCCAAAGCTCATCGATGCGTGAGGGCAACAGAGGCTATCCCGTCTGGTCTGAACGGACAGGACTACTGTGGCACAAGTCACAGAAAATTGTAATGATGGTTACGGGCAGAATGTGTCACAACACATAATGCATCGCACCCTGCTGTGAATGGGGCTGCATAACAGCAGACCGATCAGTGTGCCCATGATGACCCCTGTCCACTGTCGAAAGCGCCTACAATGGGCACGCGAGCATTGGAACTGGACCTTGGAGCAGTTCAAGAAGGTCGTTGGTCTGGCGAGTCCCGTTTTCTTTTACATCAGGTGAATGGCCGCGTACATGTGCATCATTTACCTGAGGAAGTGATAGCACCAGGATGCACTTTGGGAAGACGACAAGCCAGCAGAGGGAGTGTGAAGCTCTAGGCAATATTCTGCTGGGAAACCCTGGGTCCAGCCATTCATGCGGACGTCAATTTAACACGTGCCATCAACCTAAACATTGTTGCAGACCAGGTCCACCCCTTCATGGGAATGGTATTCCCTGATGGCAGTGGCCTCTTTCAGCAGGATAATGCACCCTGTTACACTGCACACATTGTTCAGGAATGGTCTGATGAACATTCATCTCAATCCGATTGAGCATCTGTGGGATGTGCTAGACCAACAAGTCCATCCAAGGTGGCTCCACCTCGCAACTTACAGGACTTGAAGGATCTGCTGCTAATGTCTTGGTGCCAGATACTTTCAGGGGTCTTGTGGAGTCCATGCCTCAGCGGTCGGCACTGTTTTGGTGGCACACAGAGGACCAAGAGAATATTAGGCAGGTGGCCATAATGTTAGAGGTCTGTAGCGATTGACTCTGCAGAAAGTTGGCGACCTCTGCGCACTATGCGCCTCAGCATCCGCTGACCCCGCTCTGTCATTTTACGTGGCCTACCACTTCGTGGCTGAGTTGCTGTCATTCCCAATCGCTTCCACTTTGTTATAATACCACTGACAGTTGACTGTGGAATATTTAGTAGCGAGGAAATTTCAAGACTGGACTTGTTGCACAGGTGGCATCCTATCACAGTACCACGCTGGAATTCACTGAGCTCCTGAGAGCGGCCCATTCTTTCACAAATGTTTGTAGAAGCAGTCTGCATGCCTAGGTGCTTCATTTTATACACCTGTGGCCATGGAAGTGATTGGAACACCTGAATTCAATTATTTGGATGGGTGAGTGAATACTTTTGGCAATATAGTGTATATATATATATATATAAAATATAAAACACCTCTCATAATAATAATTCTAAAAAATCAGCTTATAAAAGCTAATATGCATTTTACCATTCAGATATTAAGCTGTACCTATGAATATTAAGCAAAATTAATGGCTTAATGGTGGAGTTTTCTACTACAGTGGATAGTTACATTACAAAAATATTTTTGTTATATTTGAACATAGCATCCATTTTCAGTTTTTGGTGATAAGCCCAGCGGTACATTAAATAAATCCAAATCTTCTGTTTAAAACCCAAATATTGTTAAAACTGCACTTGCACTCCACTAACCAACGATACAAATAGTTTTAAAATAAGAGATAATGCAAGCGTGTCTATTGCTCTTGATCATAGATGCCAATTTTCAAAATACAGACCTCAAAATACATCCATCCATCTATCTATTAAGAAATAATCATATACTTGGCTTTATATAATTAGGTATTATTTTTAATGAGGGCTAAATATGTTGGCTTATTATTATTATTATTATACATGTATGCCCTCTAGTGGTCTTGATCAGTCATCACACCATTTTAGGGAGTCAAGCAGCCTAATAATAATAATAAAAAAAAGAAAATACACTGTCACACAAAGAATATGTCAATAAAGTACAAAACAACAAAATGTGTCTTGTTAAAGGTATTTCCTCTCAATAGGTATCATTCACAGGCAGAAACAGTCTAATTGATCTTTCACTTGTTCTTAATCTCATGTTGTTTCCCTAAAGTCAGCAGTCAGTAAAGCAAAAGTCTTATAGAAACACAGTTGAAGTCAGATGTTTACATACACTTAGGTTGAAGTCATTTTAATTTTTTCAAGTCAACTCATTTTTTAACCACTCCACAGATTTCATGTGTAAACTATAGTTTTGGCAAGTCGTTTAGGGCATCTACTGTGTGCATGACAAGTAATTTTTCCAACAATTGTTTACAGATTGTTTCACTTTTAATTGACTATTTCACAATTCCAGTGGGTCAGAAGAATATTGTCAAAACTGCACTTACACTCCACTAACCAGTGATACAAATAGTTTTAAAATAAGAGATAATGCAAGCATGTCTATTATCATAAGTTTACATACACTAAGTTAACTGTGCCTTTAAGCAGCTTGGAAAATTCCAGAAAATGATGTCAAACCTTTAGACAATTAGCTTCTGATGGGCTAATTTGAGTCATTGGAGGTGTACCTGTGGATGTATTTTAAGGTCCACCTTCAAACTCAATGCATCTTTTATTGACATCATGGGAAATCAAAAGAAATCAGCCAAGACCTCAGAAAAAAAACAGTTGTGGACCTCCACAAGTCTGGTTCATCCTTGGAAGTAATTTCCAAACACCTGAAGGTACCACGTTCATCTGTACAAACAATAGTACACAAGTATAAACACCATTGGACCACGCAGCCATCATACCGCTCAAGAAGGAGACGCATTCTGTCTCCTAGAGATGAACGTAGTTTCGTGCGAAAAGTGCAGATCAATCCCAGAACAACAGCAAAGAACATTGTGAAGATGCTGGAGGAAACAGGTAGACAAGTATCTATATCCACAGTAAAACTAGTCCTATATCGACATAACCTGAAAGGCTGCTCAGCAAGGAAGAAGCTACTGCTCCAAAACCGCCATAAAAAAGCCAGACTACAGTTTGCAAGTGCACATGGGGACAAAAATATAACTTTTTGGAGAAATTTCTTCTGGTCTGATGAAACAAAAATTGAACTGTTTGGCCATAATGACCATCGTTATGTTTGGATGAAAAAGGGTGAGGCTTGCAAGCCGAAGAACACCATCCCAACCGTGTAGCATGGGGGTGGCAGAATCATGTTTTGGGGGTGCTTTGCAGCAGGAGGGACTGGTGCACTTCACAAAATAGATGGCATTATGAGGAAGGAAAATGATGTGGATATATTGGAGCACCATCTCAAGACATCAGACAGGAAGTGAAAGCTCGGTCGCAAATGGGTCTTCCAAATGGACAAGCCTACCTCCAAAGTTGTGAAAAAATGGCTTAAGGACAACAAAGTCAAGGTATTGGAGTGGCCATCACAAAGCCCTGAACTTAATCCGATAGAAAATTTGTGGGCAGAACTGAAAAAGCGTGTGTAAGGAGGAACACAATGACTCAGTTACACCAGTTCTGTCTGGAGGAATGGGACAAAATTCCAGCAAATTAATATCAATGCTACCAAATACTAACAAAGTGTATATAAACTTCTGACCCACTAGGAATGTGATGAAAGAAATAAAAGCTGAAATAAATCATTCTCTGTACTATTATTCTGACATTTCACATTCTTAAAATAAAGTAGTGATCCTAACTGACCTAAGACAGGGAATGTTTTCTACGATTAAATGTCAGGAATTGTGAAAAACTGAGTTTAAATGTATTTGGCTAAGGTGTATGTAAACTTCTGACTTCAACTGTAGAAATTTAGCTTACAGGTTTTGAACAGACTCTTCCAAAAACCTGTAAGAGAATCCGTATTAAAGCTGTGTAGCTGAGATATTTCAAGTGCTCTGGATGTTGTGCACAACATAGAAGATAACTCTACAGTAAAAGTCCATTGGCTATTTTGCTGATAAAAATAAAACACCAGCTGATGGTATGAACATCAACAGCTCGAGAGCCCATCCATCATTCCTATGGCTCACAAGTTCAGACCTTGATCTGAAGAAAACATAAGACATGTTACAGAAGAAACAGTCAAACCAAACAGCTCTAATGGAAATCAGTCTTTAATAACTTTTCTCTGCAAACAAACACAATTAGTCAACTCTAAATATTTAGTCCACAAGGAGGGAAAGCTGCAAATGTACTGATATTTAATTTGATTGTGCAAAAAATGTCTCCAGTGCTGCTCCAGAATGCATTTACAAAATTAACTTCTCAGCACTTAAGAGGGCAATTATGTAGTTAAAAACCACAGGCAATATTATTACAGACATTAGCGTATAATTATTTATATAGATGATGGGCTTGCATGATAGGTTTTTTTTATGTTAAAACATTTGGGAATGAAGTTTAGTCCAGTAAGGTTGGGTGTTGTGTTTAGTCCAGAGTCCATTTTCTTCATGCTTTCTGTATTTGAAATGATGATCTTCTACAGTTGTGAGAAAAGCTGAGCGGCATTATCCACATTGACCTGTTCCCGTGGAGCTTCTCTGATCAACTGAAACATGCAGTATGCGAGACATGTCAATCATTGAATACTGTATATACAGTGGCCTAAAAGAGTACTGACATTGCATTGGATAAAATATCAAACCAAGTGGAACTTAGTTTGTCATTGCGAATGTCACTGCATAAACATTCAGCGCACAAATTAAAATTATGTTATGTCCTAGAGTGATTATTAAACCGCAAAGGCTGAGATTTAATGAGATAAATATATAGTTTGCATGTTCTGCGTAAATAGTAAATAGATCTTGTTTTAAGAATGTATGAATGTAAATGTGAAGCCGGCTGCTCAAACCAAGGAGCTCGAAAACACCATCATGAGCATTGCACGGTCTGTTTGTAGCAGAGGACAGTAAGCATGGTGCTAATTCACTATGTAGCGTGCAGCACATACAGACTACATATTTATTTAATGAAATAGCAGCATTTTGCAGTTTAATAATCACACTGGGTCCCGTAGCGACCTGCTTTTCCAGAGGTGAGAAGCTACAAATACACCTGGTGCATTCAAGTCCTCCTGGGAAGTTCGTACTTACGAGGTCGTAAGTCGTAAATACGATATGATGCGCATTTAAGTGATTTTAGTCAGAAAGAATGGACCCGTTTTGCAATTTCATATTTCTTTTTTTTTGTTGTCACTTACTAGCGAAGGCAGTAAGCTTTTTTAGCACAAATGCAACAAAATAAAGCGGAAAGCCATTGTAATTATTGCTTAATCTCTCTATTTTTATCATAGTTGTCATACACGTTATGATTGGAAATGTAGTTTTGTTGCAAACACTTGTCACTGCATAAACCAGCTATATGAGGCTTATTTTCTGGCAAGTATTATCATTATTCTTAACAGCACAAAAATCCATACAAACTAAAATGCACAGTTAAAATCCTCAAGTAAATGTAATTTTTTTACCAATAACAATTTGCTTTCGTCATGATTCTTAAACCGACATGCACCCAACACGGAAATTAGGGGGCTCGAATTAAATCCTGAGTTTCCTACTCGTAATTATGACTTTGTGGTGGAGTTCATGTGTGCTCAACTCGTAATTACGATCATTCCAACAAGACTTGAATGCACAAAAAGAAACAGAAAGGGCTTCACTCCAAAATAAAAGATTCCGACAAAATAAAAGTTAAATTTAAATGGAAAAAAAAGTACAATGGATATATATATCACTACTATTAGTTATTTATCACTAATAAATCAATAATAATTATCTTTTGTTTATCCTAAGCAATATCTCCCAGCTGTGATGCTCTGTTGTGCAGCTCTTTATTTAACAAAAATAATGTTGTATTTTGAATTATGCTGTGAGGTAGTATATAAAAGCTCTTCTTTGATAATAATAATAATAATAATAATAATAATACAATATTATGTTGAAAACGAAATGTTCTATTTTCAAATTATTACAGCTTTAATTCATTAGTTTATTTAGACACCATTTTGATGACAAAATTTTAATAAACTGAAGATGGTAATGATAATCCTTGAAGATAGGCCTGTCATGATAATTACGTTATCGACTTATCGTACGATATATGGACATGACCACGATAATTTTTGCTGACCTTGATATTGCCCATTGTGTTTACATAAGAATCAATGTCACCAACATTTTAGACAGTCGCGCTGCTTCTGTGCTCTCGTCCGCACTCTGTGTTGGAGGTGGGGCTTAGGCTGCTCCACAGACAGACACACACACACACACACACACACACACACACACACACACACACACACACACACACACACACACACACACAGCGGATAGCAACAGGTGAAGATTTGTGTTACTCGAGGCATGTTTTTCCCAACGACAGCATAATTCCAGCCAGAAAGCTTGGAAGAATAAGGGTTTGTTCACACTTGTAGTTCGGTTCTCTTGGTTCGGACCAAAAAAGAAAATTATACATTTAGTCCTGATTCACTTAGCGTTCACACTGGCATTTTTAACACCGAACCTACAGATACAAAGCAAAAGACATAAGGATAAGGCCACAACCTGATTGGTCAGCTTTTATGATGTATATTTTGCGACGGAACTTGCCGAACATCCAAAACAATGCTGGCTGCTGGGCTAAATGCGCTCGTTGGATTTATGTATATATGGTGGTATTTTTACCAGCTGAGAACAAACGAAGAGCTAATAAAATGTGTAAAGGAGTCAAAACTGCACCAGGAATTCCTCCGTAGCACACACAAATGAAGGTATGCTGTTTTTTTCAGGAATGTAAGACATTTGTCTAGAGAGGACGTGTCAAGTGTTAAGGTGTGGGGTAGATGATTCAAGATAAACGTTCACAGTTATGTTATTTGTCATCGACCCACATACAGTATTAAATAAACAGGGTACTTTCTCAGGATTCGTTAGAATTTTAATGCATTTTGTTAACATTAAGCAGCCATTTTTACAGTAAAAAAAAAAATAATAAATTCATTTTTACTGAATGACCAATTTACTTGTCCGAAGGACAAGCACATCACAATGCTTAATGTCGAGCCCTGTAATCTAAAAGCTTATCTTAAACATAACCATTCCATCCAGTTTTCCGAGCTGGGAACAAAAACTGCAGTTGGAGATGAAGAGGGGCCTTCCCGACTTAAATTCGTATGTCTGAATATTCTTAAGAATTAAAAGCTCAATGCTTTTTGAAAGGGTGTACTTGCATTATTATGCTATTATATTATCATTATATCAGTGGCATAAAATGGTCTTAAAATGACAATAATATCGATTGTTGCAATTATTTCTGGGACAACATATCGTCCAACAAAAGTAGTTATTGTGACAGGCCTACGTGAAGATGGAATTCAGAAAACACAAAAACGGGTATTGTATCGGCGAGTATCGGTACTCATTCTGCAAAAAATGCTATTGGGACATCCCTAAAGAAAAAGTCTAGCATCATTTGGTTTGGTCATTTGTATCTAATGCAATTACATACATTCTAACATTTTAAGTGTGACTTAGGTGTCCAGAATCCAAATATTTTTGAAGCTATTTTTGTCAGCATTAGAGCTACAAATAAGGAAAAGTTCTCACCTTTTGTCCTTTTTTGGGATCACTGCATGTGGATTTTGATATGCTTTTTACATCCCTCTGTACCTCTGTGAATATCTGATTCAAGTTCTCTACTTTATCATTTTTCAAAGTGTTTATCTGTGGAAGAGATGGCAACTTATTACTCAAAAATTTCTGAAATCAGTCTCCAGTGCTAATGAACCATAACTGATGTAAAGTAAAAATAAATAAATAAATAAATAAAAATAAAAAAAATTTCACTTACGTGTTTCAGTGAGGTCTTCACAGGTTTCGCTTTGCTTTTAGGCTTTGACTGCCTGTTCGCAACCTGAAAGACATTCTGCTGCTTTTTGCCTTTCTGTTTATTTTTGGCCATGTTTATAGTGTAACCTGGAAGGCTTTCTGTTGAGATCCTTCACAAAACTCGATTGACAAAGAGCAACGACTCTGATTTCGATTTGACAGCTCCAAATGAAGGCCACAAAAAATAGTACAACAATCTGTGCCTAGATCACACTTTGATTACTCGATCTTAAAATATACGTGTCCAACAAAACGTTTACAACGAAAATAAAAGAAATGCTGTTTCTACTCCATTACCTAGAGTACGCATTTTCAAGTAACAACACCCCTTACCACCATCCACGTGTGTGCTGTGACTCCAGTGCGTTTCCTTGACGTTACAGGCTCATTATCGCCACCTAGTGATATGGAGAGTAGGTGAAAACTTAAGAAGTGCTCAAAAAACATGAATTGACAGAGAGAAAATAAACTTGGGAACAAATATTTTATGAAAGTATTTGTATAATAAAGCTAATTTATTTGTTCATTCAACCTTTCATCATTCCATTCGTGAATTTATACAGTCATTCATTTATTTGTACTGTATTTGTGTCAGTCTATCAATCACTTTGTAATGTGAATTCAGTTTCAAGCTTATTGGTATGATAAAAATAGGTTTACATTGCCAGATTTGCTGGCAAAAGAGGACTCATTTGCAGGCTTTGTTTCAATGGATTGTATGCAGGGGTTAAATTGGGATTTTTGAGGAGGGGGAACCATAAACGCCCCTTCTCCCGTGCGGGAGCCGTCCGAATGTTTCAGAATTACGAACTGATTCAGACCGTTTGAGCAATTTATTTAGAAGAACCGACTCAAATGAGTGATTCGCGAATCGGGTGTTGCTAGTTCTGCTTCTGAACAGTAGGCTGTATTTTACAGTAATAATACCCAGTCAACAACCTGTCTTTATGAAAGCAACTGAGTAACAAAAAAACATTAGTAACATTATCTATACATACATAGACTAAACTCAAGAATAAATTAAAATAATAATAATAATAACGGTTAGTTTGGTTATATACACAAATTACATTTTCATAATATTTACATTATTATAACTTTCTCCCTGTGGGTAATTTACTTTTGATTAGACTGTACACAGTGTAGCTAATAGAGGTGTATAATCAAAATGTATGCAAATCCACTATTCCCATTAAATAACTGAATGGTGGGACAACTATATGTACATAGATTTATACACACTTATATACACACAATGTAGCCTAGATGTTGATTTTACTATTTTTAACCTTTCAACACAATGTTGGACATTTGAAATTAATATATAGGCAATAATGTGCTGATTTAACTAGGCCTATCATCATACTTTTAACACACTGTAGGATATTTGAAATTAATATATAGACTATAATATGTTGAGTTTACTATTTTCATCCTTTCAACACAATGTTGGACATTTTTAAATTCATATAGGCTATATAGGCTAGAATATGTTGTTTTTACTAGGCCTATTTTCATAGAAAATTAATATACTGTATATGGGCTATTATATGTTGATTTTACTATTTCCATATACTATCAACATACTGTGGACCATTTGAAAATGTATGTATAGACTTTAATGCTGTATGTTACTATTTTCATCTGTTCCAAACAATGTTGGACATTTGAAAATTCATTTAGAATATGTTGTTTTTACTAGGCCTATTTTCATCCTTTCAGCACTATGGTTTTTGAAATTGATATAATATGTTGCGTTTACTATATTCATCCTTTCAGCACAATGATGGACATCTGAAAATTAATATATAGCTACAATAGGCTAGAATATGCTGATTTTACTATTTTCATAGCTTTAACACAATGTACAGTAGGACATTTGAAAAATCATACTGTAGTCTATATAGGCTATAATATGTAGATTTTTTGCTATTTTCATACTTTCAACACACAGTAGACCATTTGAAAATGTATGTATAGACTTTACTATGTTATATGTTACTATTTTCATCCTTTCAACAAAATGAATATACTGTAGGCTATAAATATGTTGTATGTTACTATGTAGGCTATATCCTTTAAACACAATATAGGACATATGGAAATTCATAAATAGACTATTTAACTCAGACAAATTCATTGATTTGTAAAATGCGTAAAATCTGCCTAATGTAGCGGGTGTTTTTTTTTTTTTTTTTTTTTTTTTTTTTTGTAAAACCATTATCCATAAATCATTTGAATGAATGAGTCATTGCACTCATTGTTATATTGACACACTGTCACTCTACGTCACGACGATAAGCGCGCCACAAGTATCTGATTGCACAATCATAGAATGCAAAGAATGTCCAATAGATGTACCGGTGGATAAAAGCGAAGGAGCCACGTAACTCCCACTGATCAGATCGCGCATTCCGGAGGAGCGGTTTAAGCATCTGATGCTGAGATTGAGTGAGTGAGCGTGTGTGTGTGTGTGTGTGTAGAGAGAGAGAGAGAGAGAGAGAGAGAGAGAGAGAGAGAGAGAGAGAGAGAGAGTGATAACACTATCGATCGCTTGCTTGCGAAGCTCCTCCTGCTGATCACACTTAATTTACAGTCATGTGGACAAACCATGAGAAGCGCAGCGTTCAGAGAGCCCCTATATAAACCTGCAAGTTCATCTATTTGGGGTCACTGAGTCAAGAAAGCATCACTATCATCATGTCTCACGGATGGGGATATGCGGATCATAATGGTAAGACCCCCACATGTGATTCTGATTATTTTAATATATCTGAATTACATTTTATGTGAATGAAACAGTGGTTGTCATTCACTGAGGAATCAAACATTTCTGTATTTTGTCGTGTTATGAATTGTATTGGTCCTTTTCGCAACTAAGACATATTCACCTTGAACATCGCGCAGTCAGCACTATGTGTGACAAGTACAAGTACAGATTTTTGTCTCCGTTAGCCTACATGTGATGTTTATTTTCGGAAAATATGCATATGCATTTTTCTCTCTCTCAAATGTATGTTTTTGAGCACAAATCCATGTTTTTAAGGACATATAACTTGCACATCAAAGCATATACATTATTTATTTATTTATTTATTTGCATAAATGCATGTTTTTTGACACAGAAATCATGTACATTTATTTTTGTCTCAAATGCATATATCTTTACCTTAATTTTTCAAGATAAACTTTGAAGATTAATTTACATCAGAAGCAAATTTCATGATATTTTAAGACTTGTTTTCAAAGAATATATATATATATATTTTTTTTTTCAAAAAATGTTGTTATAACAACATTTAGTGAGATGTATGCTTAAAATAAGAAATATTATATACAAATGGTGTAAGAAAATTAAACTTGGGATTTAGAGGGTTAGTTCACCCAAAATGAAAATCCTGCCATCTTTTACTCATCTTCATGCTGTTCCAAACTCATATGACTTACTTTCTTCCATTAAACAAAAAAGGAGTTATTGGGCAGAATGTTAGCCTCAGTCTTCATTGACTTGCAAAGTTGCAATGAAAGTGAATAGCGACTGAGACTGCATGTTTTTTGCACAAAAAAGCCATGTACGTACATTCGTTCTTGTTTTTGTTTTTTGCCTCAAATGCAGATAACTTGGTAGTTGCATGTATTGTAAATGCATATAAATCTGCTTTTTGAAATGCATATAATATCACTATTTAACCCCTTCCAACGCAGGACCCCTCAAATGGGTTGAAAGCTTTCCCATTGCCAATGGACCTCGCCAGTCTCCAATAGACATTACACCCAAAGGTGCATCTTATGATTCTTCACTCAAGCCTCTTAAACTGAAATATGACCCCTCCACTTCACTGGACATCCTCAACAACGGACACTCCTTCCAAGTGAACTTCGCTGATGATAACGACAGCTCAAGTTAGTGACCACTTTGTTAATTTTTGATAGTAAACTAATCAATATGCTATGTGAACTGTCAGACTGCTCTATTAATCATTAGCTTAACTTATTCATGGGAGTGGTGACTGCAGTGTTAACATCTGCTAGATAATATTCAGAGGAAAAGATTATGTAATAGTGATGTTATTAGTAAATACTTATTTTATATGTACATTCAATACTTTTGACACAAATCTAATCGCATGATATTATTGCTGAACATTGCGCTATTGAATATGTATTTGAATATATAGCCAAGAAGCCAAGTTATTTAAAAGTGTTTCGAAAGTTGCAAGTCTTTGGAAAGCATTTCAAAAGTTGTACATTTGGCTTTTGCTCTTGCTACATAGTTAAACATTAATTTACAATAGTATGCAGTACTACAGTGTGCCGTCTCCAAATAGACATATTGCATGTTTATTTATATAGGTTCAATTTTATTCTGAGCAAGTATAAAGGCAAAAATGAAATTTGTGTGTGAAAATTTCGGTGCAACACCCCCCTGCTGCCTCTGATATCTTTTTCTGATATCTCTGTCAAGTTACACAGTCACTAAAGAACCCAATTGTGG
The DNA here is from genome assembly GCF_019703515.2 of Myxocyprinus asiaticus. Classification (NCBI taxonomy): domain Eukaryota; kingdom Metazoa; phylum Chordata; class Actinopteri; order Cypriniformes; family Catostomidae; genus Myxocyprinus; species Myxocyprinus asiaticus. Next base: position 7,324,539 of record NC_059384.1, read on the forward strand.
GAAATCACACGTGTACAACTAACACACTAACTTTACATTTACTTGCTAAGCAGTGAATGGTTTATTGTAGTATCACTGGCGTGAACTTTGACAGAAAGAGCAGATGGAACCTGTGTAACAGATTTAAACACGTATTACCTGTTTATCTACTGAAACCCATATTGTAACATTTTGACATCACATTAATCTTTTGATTCATGTTTGTTTGCTTGGGTAGTTCTGACCGGGGGGCCGATCTCGGGCACCTACAGGCTCAAACAATTTCACTTCCACTGGGGGGCAAGTGATGACAAGGGCTCCGAACACACAGTGGATGGGAAATGCTATCCAGCTGAGGTATGATTGTGACATTTATGGATATGCCAAATACAGTACTAAAGCATTTATGAAAATGCAAGGTCTTAATAGCTGTTATAATTTCATCTTCAGCTTCATCTGGTTCACTGGAACACAAAATATCCGAGCTTCGGGGAAGCAGTCGATAAGCCAGATGGTCTCGCAGTAGTTGGAGTCTTTCTAGAGGTCTGTGTGCAACCATATGTTAAGTTTCCATGAATTGGGTGCAATTTGGTGTCCTATTATGTTTTTTATAGTATTAGATGTTTTTTTGTTTTTTTACTATTAATGATGTTAGATAAACTATATTATCGAACATAAAATTAACCTAGCATGAAAAGTAGCTTGTTTTAAACACATCAAATGTCTGTACCTCTTCCACCCCAGAGGTCTTGACCTACTTAACTCTATCCAGCAATTACAATCATACAATATTATAATTTGACATTGTAGTAAAAATATTTTAATTTAATTAATTTAATTATTATTTAATTTTAATGACCAAAAACAGCATTTAGCTGTGTCCCACTGTTTGCAACCATGTTACCGCATGATTTCCCCCCATTACAAAAAAGTTACATTCCTTAAAATAAAGATACCCAAGAATATCCTGAAATTATTTTACTTTTTACCCATTCTGACATTGTTTTTTAAACATGTTGTCTATTTAATTCTGATGGACTCATGGTTTATTCCACTGTGCGCTGTGACTAGGTGGACAAGAGCGTTTGCGTACTCTGAGGATGCATCGCTCTACATGGGACCTTTCACCTTTTAATGTCTACTAGGCTTGGGATCGATGTCTTTTACGCATCGACAATCAGAACATTTCTCCAACGATTAATGATATATATAAGCATTCATTCTTGAAGTACAAAAACCTTTGTAAATTTTAAGTGTATGGTGACTAGATTCACAACTGCCATCTGCCGCATTGACACGTCCTGTGTGACAGCAATCCCTGTGCTTCAGTAAATTTTATATCACCCCCTTGTGGTCTCCCAAAGCTATTATGCCAGACTACATAAATGGAAGTCCAACTGACAGTGAATTGGAAAGCACACAAATATAGGCTTTTTATTTAAATGTCGACTAATGTACTATATATCGATGCCTCCAAAACGTATCGATAAAATAATGTGCTGATCAATACTCGATATATTGATATTTTATGACATGCCTAATGTTTACTGCTAGACAATATAAACATCACACAAATCAGGGTATTTAGAAAGGTAACAGGGTTGCAAAATTGCAAACCTCACAGAAGTGGAATGGAAAATAAACAGCTCATATAATATTTATTTTGACATTCTGAGGTTGAAAATCCAGTTTTCTGGAAGCTGACCATACACTGAAAAAGATTTTCATTTTTAAACATTTTAGCTCCTGTACCCTATTCATGGAAAGTGTCAACCACCCTCCACAGTTTCTTTTCAGTAATTTTAGTTTTCTCTTCTTTGTCTTAAATGTTTCTTTGTTTATTTTTGCCCGTCAGGTTGGTGCAGAAAATCATCAGCTTCAGAATGTTCTAGGTGCTCTGGATGCTATTAAGTCCAAGGCATGTTCAACCCTCTAATTCAGTTCTGCTTTTTGTCCGGTTTGCTTCATATTGAAGGTTGAAATAAATTCTGCACATCTGATTTTCGGTCTATTTTTCGTCTGTTGTCTTACAGGGAAACCAGACCTCATTCAAGAACTTTGACCCCACCTTCCTGCTCCCAAAATCTCTGGAATACTGGACGTACCCGGGGTCACTGACCACACCTCCTCTGCATGAAAGCGTCACATGGATTGTCTGCAAGGAGCCAATCAACATTAGCTCTGCTCAGGTCAGTCCAATTTTTACCCAAAACTAGTCTAGAAGTGGCGTTTGTAAGCAAAATGCTAGTAGTGAAGTGCGTCCTCTAGCATAGTTGGGATTTGGATGTGTATCCTGTCAAATCTACTGTGAAGGTTTACAGAAATGGAGAACTGAGGAGTAGAGCAGGGAAAACTTTGCTGTGCACAGAATATACTGTGAAGAAGAGCAAAGTGATGTTTGCAGACGATAACATATTTAATCTTACAGTTCCTGTTTGTGGGTTTGTATTCAGTTGAGCCAGAAGCCAGAGACATCTTTTTTTAACCATGATTTTTTTTTTTTATTACTTTGAGTGTCTGCCACTTATATTACTGGCTGGACAAATAGCCTCACAAAAGGCCAATTTTATTCTTGTCTCTGTGGCTATCTAGCCCTCGTGTGAAAATTCAGTCAAATGTTTACAGTATGTCGTGACTTTGGTTGGCTCTTCAAGGCCTCTGCTGGTTACTGTGTACATAACCTCATGTGGCCATGCCTCATTTCCCAGCAGCACATTAATGTTGAATTATTTACTATATGAATGTAAAATTAACTTACTTAATGTGAATTCTGACTCAAAATGTAAGAAGGAATGAAAATGAGTTCTGGAAAGGCCATGTTTAACCAGTTTGAAGACCTCCAAGTGAACTATAATCAGGAAAACAAATTCAAAAACAAGTTAAGCTCAATCAACAGCATTTGTGGCATAATGTTGATTACCACAAACATTTAATTCTACTTGTCCCTCCTTTTAAGCAAAAATCTGGGTTTCACTGAGGCACTTACAATGGAGTGAATGGGACCAATCTGTAAATGTTCAAATACTCACTGTTTCAGAAGTGTAGCCAAGTAAACAATGTGTGTTATCATGGTTTTAGTGTGATAAAATACACTTCCATTGTAAGTTCCTTACTGTAACCTTGATTTTTGCTTTTTTAAAGAAAAGGAGTTACGAGTCTATATCATTTTTTGTGGTAATCAGCAGTATGCCACACATGCTGTTGACTGAGCTTAACTTGTATTAAACCCAGAACGCTCCTTTAATCTGTACTTTAGTCTTGATTTCAATTATATCAGCATCTTTAAAACAAGATAAATGTACCTAAAAAAGCAAAATTCCATGAGGTATTAAGACTTTTTTTAAGATTAAGATTTTTTGTCTTAAACCACTGCCATTTTTATTTTCATTTTTTTATTTTTCCAAGCATAAATATAAATATTTAGGGCTTTATGCATACAATAATACAACTGCCAGTTAGGTAAGAAAAATAGACACCCAAAAATGAAAATTCACTCACTCTCATGTTGTTCCAAACCAGCATGTCTTTCTTACATCCGTGGAACACAAAAGGAGAGGCAGAATGTTAATCAACATTCTCATTCACTTTCATTGTATGGAAAAAAAAGATGCACTGAAAGTGAATGGTGACTGAGACCAGCATTCTGCCTAACATACGGAAGAAAGAAAGTCATATGTGTTTGATATAGTAGTGTAAAGAATTACTCCGTTATTCAAACAGTTACAGGTGCTGAAAACTCACTCTCTTTCTCTTTTTCTGAACAGTTGAAAAAATTCCGCAGTCTGATGTTTTCCGCAGAGGAAGAGGACGCCTGCTGCATGGTGAATAACTACCGCCCCCCTCAGCCTCTAAAAGGTCGTACTGTCCGTGCATCTTTCAAGTGAAAAGCCCCCTGGACTTCCCTCTCCGCTCTCATCTTTTCTTAAATAGGACATGCAGGCGTGGGGCCCGAGCTAAGGGCCTTTAAGGACCTTCACCCTCCAAACAGCAATCCTGGTCAACCTGTCAGCAGACCAGCTGTGTTGTTTGGCTTTCTTTATCTTTTTATCTTTATCTCTGATTAGCAAATCTGCTTTATTAGCACAAATGCTTGAATTATCTGTATTTAAAAATGGTGGCAACATTGTACAATGTTTTACATGTGATACACTGACAAACAAACAAGAATACAAAGCAAGAGAAAATATTTATGTGGGTATATATATTAATATATACAGGGGGTATTATAGGCATATAAAGGAATAGTTTACCTAAAAATGAAAAATTCTTTTTTTCTTCCATGGAATACAAATGGAGATATTTTGAAGAATGTACAAGCTGTTATTTTCCATACAATAAAATGGATGGGGATCATGGACAGCTGTGGTCACCATTCACTTTCACTGTATGGAAAACAGCAGCATGAGGGTGAATAAATGATGACAGAATTTTAATTTTTTGGGTGAACTATCCCTTTAAATATATTTTTCAGTGATATAACGACTAGGATATTATTTCAGATTAAGACACCAGGGGTACAGCCGCTACCCGAACAGATGCCATCTGTGCTGGCTACTGCTGTCGTTTCCTGCCAGGCTTTAATCTCTGGCTGCCTTAGCATTGATGCAGCTTAATGAAACCAAATGCACGCTGCTGTCAGGCTGCAAGATCTAACAAATCCTGCCTGACAAACAAGCACACTTGGCAAAATGTCAATAAGGGAACATTGGGAAATCACTCAAAATATGTAGCACATATAATCAAAGTACTTGGGTTTGTAATATTTGTGCCTCAGATTGTCAAAATGGCTGCTTCTTTGTGTGTTTCTATGTTATCTATAACACATTAGCAATTACTGCATGCAAGCTTTAGCAGTTAGGTTTGTTTTCCTTAAATAAATCCTTAAATGTGTTATTACTTGTTAAGTAGTTTTGCGCTGAAAGAGTAGTTAGCACAGAGGTACACAAGCAACACGCAAGTCTTAAAACAGTAGATGCCAATAGATAAATCTTGCAGTCTAGAAGTTTTAGAGAGGAGATCGCCATTTCCTCTCTGGGACCAGGGGCTTATGTCTCATGAAATGCGTATGAAGGTAGAATAAATTGTGTAACTTGTACTGAATTTATTTTACTTGAAATCGAGGGCTACCTCTACTGTATGTCAAGCAATATTGTTCAGCCATATTCTGTTCTGCAATATTCAAAGAGGATATTTTAAATAAAGATATTTTATGCTCATCCTTTGTGTCATGTCTTACAGTTACAGTTACTTGCTTGGTTTTACGAAAATACATTTGTGTAAAATATTTCATGCATTGCATATTTAATGCATATTTAATAAAGTGTTACCTAATTTTCATATAATATCACACATTATTTGTCCTTACTATCTTACAGATATCAGTAAAATGTGTCTTGAGAAAGCACACCTGTCATTGTGACACCTAGTTACAACTGTCCTCATGACGGGTACTAACTCTACCCCGGGACAGTTGTAACACTCATTTGTTATGTGCTACATAAGGCATTAGGCCTAACTTCAGTGAAATATACTGACATGAATGTAGGTCTTTCTGCAAATTAATTCATTTGTTTATATATCTTGCTTACTTATCCATGCTAAACAAAACACCAAAAGGAAATCCTTGAACTGGCTACATCACTCTACTCTCTTCTCCATCAATAGCTGGTGTGTGGTGAGTGTACTGGCACACTATGGCTGCCATCACATCTTCCAGGTGGATGCTGCACACTGATGGTGGTTGAGGAGATTCCCCCTATACTCTTGTGGGGATGGGGACGTGGTCGTGTGTCTGTTTGCGGGAGAGAGGGAGTGGTGTGGTTCTAACATGATTTCTAACAGCTGTTTCTCATTACAGTGATGGCGTAGAGAGCCCTTAAAAGCAGACAAACACGCCAGAGAAGACAGAGAGAGAACGAGTGTGCAGCGTTGGCATCTGTTTATATTGAGTGTTTGATCTATTGAGTATTGTGAAGAAGTTTTTTTTATTTTGAGAGTGAATTATTGAACTGAGTGAAAGCACTGAAAAGAGTACACACGCTGTACACAAAGGCAAATAAAATAAAAGCCTTACCTGAAGTGTGTCACTGCTCCCCGTCTCCTTCTTTCCACACCAAAACCCTGACGTTGTGTCACAACTATGTAAAACACTTTGAGTGCCTAGAAAAGCGCTATATAATTGTAAGAAATAAATGTAAGGAATTATAGAAGGAACCTTTGTTATGTTTCTTATGCAGTGGGTAAAGTTGTAAAACAGTGTTGACCCTGTTGACCACCAAGTATGTCTGTCTGATTTTCTCAGTGACCTTGCATTCTAGCATGTCCCAAAATATGTTTATTTTAAGTAGACAAGTCAATAACTACAACAAGGAAATTTTCCTTTCATGGTCAGATAAGAATAATGATTTATTCACAATGAAAGAGGAGTAAGAATATTATAACACTGACACAATGCAATGATTATTTTTATTTTATTTTTTTGGATAAGTGAATATTTATCATTAACTCTGTACTTCTTCCTGGGTGCTGACATGCTTGCATGACGTCAAGCACCTGCATCTTTAAGTTGGTAAAGCTGCAGGCCGGAGACCTCCAAATGGGGCGGAATCTGCAAAAGAGGGTGGGGTTATTCCATAAGGGGGCGTGGTTACTCCAAAAGGGGGTAGCGCCAACTTCAAAAGGGGTAGTCACTTCCACTCATGGTTAAGGTTAGGGAAAGGGTTAGGTAAGGGGCTCTCTATATCTTCAATGGTGGTTTGGAGTAGGGATGTGCAAGACTAGTCGACTAAACGGTTCGGATGCTGCTAGTCGACACTGGAATTACTAGTCGGTTAATATTTCCCCCATTAAACTGATAATAATTTTTACACATTTACGTTTGGCTTTATATTTTTACAGATACAAATATTATTTAAAAAAAGAGGATATCTGGAGCAGATACAAAGTTTAATTTCACCTCTTCATCTTTTAATCTGTGTGCACATCATGTTTAGAATACATTAGGTTTATTGCAGGCTACATCACAGGCCTATTTTTTCTATCCTATAGCTACTTTTAACTGTTATTGATTAGCGTTCTTTACCGGACAGCTGTCATACTAGATCAATGGTTAATGCTCGACTGCACGTCGTGAAATACGCGCAACTTTTCAGGACATGTTAATTATTTTCAACAATGTCCTGACAGTTTTAATATGTTAAGTAACTTTTACTTGGTCGTTTCTCTTTAGAACAGGCTTTTATTGGTTGTTCCATTGATCCTGCACTATTCATTCAATTGTTTTCAATAAATATGTCTGTTAAATATTTGCTAATGTTGATTCAGTGAATGCGTGTCATGTTCTATATCTAATGTACAATGATCATAATTCAAGGCGAGCACGTCGCAGATAAATGCCCCATTTCAGTGAAATTTAGCATCGGATTTGGAATAGATTAAGTATTTTAAATGGGTCGTATAAAACACTTTTTTTTTTACTGTTTTCTGAAAGTTGGTTTCTCTTTAGACTAGTCGAATATTCGGTTATAAAACTTCCGTTTAAACGACAGTCAAATTAGTCGTAGCGCACATCCCTAGTTTGGAGCTCCCGCCCCTTTATATCCTTCTTGAAATCGGAGATCTAGATTTCCGAAGTTGTAAATTCCGGCTTTCTGAGTTGAATGGAATTTGACAAAAGCATCCCGACCAGCCTGACACTGCAATATTGGCTCAATCAATGCCGTTAGTTTGGTGGTAAACTATCTGTTTGGCCTATCAATGGAAGACAGGGGAGTGTTGGGGATACCTTTATGGATACCAAAACATTTTTGCATTTCCTTTGCTGACGCTAGTGGTAAAGAAATGTCACACTGCAGCTTTAATGATTTAACAACATACATTTTCTCCAAGTGGATTATTAAGCCATTAGCAAAGCCTAGTTTATCATTCCCACCCTCACTTCCATCCATTTACTCTCTTCTTCCATAGCCAACATGTATCTGAGCTCAGTCAAAGCTGTTTTGTCAGCTGTGTAAGACCAGAGTCAGTGGGAGTCAGCTGACTCTTTGCCTCAAAGCCTTTAGGACATCATAATGCAATCTCATTTTGCAGAGCAGCAATGCAGCACTGCAGAGATGGAACAGCACATTGATATCAAAGTTCATGCTGCACCAAATCTGATTGCAGAGGAGCAGGATTAAGAGGATGATGTCACTCTGACACATACAGCCATAAAAACAAGCAACCAACCCTCAACCTCAGCAAACAATGTGTTACATAAGAATACTGTCTTGTGTGGTATAAATAAGAGAGAATTATGTTATATATATATCTCACTCTTGCACACATACACACACACACACAAACAAGCCGCTAATTCATATGGATGTACTGCAGTAAACCTTGAAAAAGCATCCTGGCGCGATTAAGCAGCAGTGCAGCTTGAAACATGACCTACAATACAGTCAAGGGCACACACACAGAGTTGCAGACAGGGACAGCCGTGTCTGCAGGCTCCCATGCTAATGTGATCCAGGAAGAGCAGGCGTATCTTTGCACATTAAGAAAGACAGACAGACAAACAGAGGCACATAAGTAAACATACACACACATTTTATGCTGTTTCTGTCACAATACATGGAATCTTGACGTTTGTAGTTAATGTATCCTCTAAAGCTTATTGTAAATACTCTTAAAATAGCCACAGATCTTCTGTATGTCCACAAACACTGCTTAAACCTAACTTTTATAGCTGTCCTTACTGTAAATTCCTCAATAAATGCGTCATGAAGAGCTTGGGAATGTTTGTTCTTTGTGGTTCACAGTCAGTGAACATAAGGTCATCGGACACTTTGAATATTTGAACATATTTCTACCAGAAAATAAGACAAAAAGTATCAGTAAGTATATAATATAGAATATAATTGTATTTTGTCTCGTTTCATTGGCAGATTTCTTTCAGCTGGTCTGAGCCTATGTGGTATTCCTCATTTGTAAGTCGCTTTGGATAAAAGCATCTGCTAAATGAATAAATGTAAATGTAAACAAGATATTTAATAATAAAAGGAGATTCTCGCTTTTGGTGTAATTTGGCATGTCAAGAACAGTGTAAACTAAATAATGAACAAGTGTAAATAAAGCTGCTGCGTGATAATTTACACACTGCCATGAAAATGTTGGTTCAGTAAATCAATAATACTGCCTCTGAATGCATTCGACTTCAAAAAGAGCAGCATGCAAGCAGGAAGATCTGAAGGAAATGCCTTTCTCAGTAACCTGCCTCTCATGTTGTGGTTCAAGTTATTTATAAGACATTTGATTATCTGTGACATCTCACACCTCACTGCACTTCCTCTATGACCTTTTTTCCTTTTTTGTTTTTGTGAAAAATTTACAAAAAAACTTTCCTTTTAACCACCTCCAACACATAACTATAAATAGGTTTCTTAAAGACTACCCCCCTTTTCTACCCACTTAGCATCTTTAAAGGTTCAGCATGACAGCAGGGTTTAAATACAGAGCATTCATAAAGTATTCAGACCCCTCTATTTTTTCATATTTTGTAATGTTGCAGCCTTATGCTAAAATGCTTTAAATTACTTTTTTCTCCATACCCCATAATGACAAAGCAAAATCTACATTTTTTTATTACTTTGCAAATGTATTAAAAAGAAAAAACTGAAATATCACATTGACATAAGTATCCAAACACTTAACTCAGTACTTAGCTGAAGCACCTTTGGCAGCAATTACAGCCTCAAATAATTTTGGGTATGATGTGACAAGCTTTGCACACCTGCCATTCTTCTCTGCAGATCCTCTCAAGCTCTGTCAGGTTGGATGGGGACTGTCAGTGGACAGCCATTTTCAGGTCACTTCAGAGATGTTTGATTGTGTCCGGGCTCTGGCTGGGCCACTCATGGACATTCACAGAGTTGTCCCAAGCCACTCTTGCATTGTCTTGGCTGTGTGCTTTGGGTCATTATCCTGTTGGAAGGTGAACCTTCGGCCCAATCTGAGGTCCTGAGCACTCTGGACCAGGTTTTCATTAAGGATATATCTGTATTTTGCTGCATTCAGCTTTCCTTCAACCCTGACCAGTCCCCCAGTCCCTGCTGCTGAAAAACACCCCCACAGCATGATGCTACCACCAGCATGCTTCACTGTTGGGATGGTATTGCGCAGGTGATGAGCGTTGCCTGAAATTGAGGCCAGACAGTTCAATCTTCGTTTCATCAGACCAGAGAATCTTGTTTCTCACATTCTGAGAGTCCTTTAGGTGCTTTTTTGCAAATTTCAAGCTAGCTTTCATGTGTCTTGCACTGAGGAGAGGCTTCCGTCTGGCCTCTCTGCTATAAAGCCGAGATCGGGGGAGTGTTGCAGTGATGGTTGTCCTACTGCAAGTTTTTCCCATCTCCACACTTGATCTCTGGAGCTCAACCAGAGTGACCATTGGGTTCTTGGTCACCTCTCTTACCAAGGCCCTTCTCCCCCGATTGCTCAGCTTGGCCGAGCGGCCAGCTCTAAGAAGAGTCCTGGTTGTTCCAAACTTCTTCCATTTAAGAATTATGGAGGCCACTGTGCTCTTGGGAACCTTCAATGCAGCCAAAATTTTTTGTAGACTTTCCCAGATCTGTGCCTCAACACAATCCTGTCTCTGAGCTCTGCAGGCAGTTCCTTTGACCTCATGGCTTGGTTTTTACTCTGATATGCATTTTCAGCTGTGAGACCTTATATAGACAGGTGTGTGCCTTTCCAAATCATGTCCAATCAATTGAATTTGGTTGATCAATCAAAGTGTAGAAACATCTTAAAGATGATACAGAGAAATGGGATGCACCTGAGCTAAATTTCAAGCGTCATAGCAAAGGGACTGAATACTTATGTCAATGTGATATTTAAGTTTTTTTTCTTTTTAATAAATTTGCAAAGTTATCAAAAATCTGGGTTTTGCTTTGACATTATGGGGTATGGATTGTAGATTGATGTGAACAAAAAAATAATTTTAGCATAAAGCATTTTAGCATAAGGCTGCAACCAGGAGCGGACTGGCCATAGGAAGAACCGGGACTTTTCCTGGCGGGTTGGCAGCGAAACGGGGCCAAACGGGGCCGAATGGGCAGCGATAAGCTGAAACGGGCCGCTGCTTTATGCTGAATGGCTAAAGAGGACCAAAAAACAGTGCCGCGATATGCCGCATGGGGCCACGATATGCAGAAAAGGACAGTGACTATATGTCTGTTTCAGTGGGTATACATATGTTCAGTTACAGAAGATTATAGATGTGCACATGAAAAAAAGAGTTTCTAAGAGAGGAATTTCCTACCTCACACTTATCTCACACATTGTGCAGTTTCTAAAACAATATGTTGTGTTGACATAATAACATCTAAGTCTCTAAAACCCAAATAGATAAGGAATGACAAAATCTACCGAAGTGAGAAGAATTTCCAGGAAAGTGTATTTTCAGATAATAGAATACCAAGCAGCCTTGCACGGAATCTGTGTCTACAGAATTCTACAGAAAGCTCTGTATTTTCTCAAGAATTCAAATACCCATCATTCACAAAGTCCAAAACATTCTATGTCCTTTTTGGAGCTTGTTGTGCTTTGGTTGTACAGTGTGTAAACATTCTTCAGATTTTCTCCCTTTGTGTTCCACCGAAGAAAGAAAACCAATCAAGCTTGAAACAACATAAGGGTGAGTAAATTATGACCAGTGTTGGGTACAAAATAATTAGTTACTTTAATCTAATTACTTTTTAGTCAAAAAAGTAGTGTTACGCATTACAATTTAAATTCATATAATCAGATTACAGTTAGTGACTTTTCTATTTTTAAGTACACATAACAGTAACAATTCTTGGTTCATTTACAAGTTGGATATGTCTAAATGAATGACTTGTGGTTCAGTAAGTTATTCACTAAAAAGATATGACTGATAAGAGTCATTGGTCAAGGCCCCAGTATACTTCATACGAAATTGAAGAACGGGTGTGACGTAATTTTGAACAAATCTGGCCAAAAAGAAGGTGTTTTTGAGATTGTTTTTGTGGTGTGTAACAGCTCGCCGGGGCAAACGTTTAGGAAAACGTCTTACCGGCTGCTAAACACCTTCTTACTGCCATAGGTCCTCGTCATCAGTAGGTGTGACCTGAAGCTCCACCTGCTTTTAGGCCAACAGCAAATTTTGTTTAAGTTATTAGCGAACTGATGCAAACTTACTTACATCTGTATGATGCGTGGACATTTTCCAAGACCGTGTCAAGCAATTTATTTTTGTTAATTAGTCTACAAAAGGAATAAAATCTACTAAAATACTCTTACATGCCCATTTACTCATGTGCCATCTGCAGTGAAATGCATTTAAACATCTGCCAAAAGTAAGATATGTCTATCGTAACATCATTCTTTTGTCTGTATTTTGCCCATTAAAACTCTTTTATACATCCATCTTTGCAGTAGTACTTTACGAATACTAGTTACTTAATCTTAGAAACACGTTCACTCAGGGATTAAATTGATCCTGGTTTACGTTGAATAGTGAATTTCTACAATAGCATTAACTAAAAACTACTGTGTTTAAATGATGCTTCATCCACACCCCTAGGTGTCAGTGCAAGTCTAAGATGACAAAAATTACTTAATGCACCAATAAAAAATTACTTTAAATCAATCTCAGAGATTTCCAACCTCATTTGCTACAGAAAATATAAAAACAGTGCAGATTTCATGTGGACCAAATCCACGTCACGTTTAGTTCATAAATCAGCCATTCTTGATTTGTTAGGGTGATAACCCCTCAATATTTATACAGAGTGTCTATTTGCACCCCGGTGTAAATAGCATCTGCCACACAAGCCAGCTATTTGCACCCCAATAGTCTGGTGGAACCACTGAAATATGCAACAAACTAATCAGTAGATGTTGCTGCAGTGGTGTAGGTTGTAGAGATGGTGTACTATTGTGTAGTGCTGTCCTAGTGACTGCAGATCAAATCCAACTTCTGTCCCACTCTTTTTCCCATTTGATTTCCTGTTTCCACTCTTAATATTTCTTAATATTTCCTTTAATACTACTTAAAATAATAGATAAAAATTAATATAATTGTTGATTTTATCGCAGTGATTTGGTCACGGTGAATGTTGAGGAGTGCAGAGAAGGGTTTGTTCCGGAGGCAGGGTCTGTCATTCACATTCGATCCCACAGCTCGGCATCACTTGTGTGTACATTGCATCACTGTATAACTAATATTGTAGTAACCTGTTCTTAGGCAAAATCCATAGTTTTAATGCAATTAACAATGGTGTTGTTAGTACAGTAATATGGTGCTAATGTAGCAGTAGGCGTTTATTCCACCTGATGTTGATCGTCAGGTAGTGATTAGTCCTGGTTACGTAGGCTATAAATACGCAGTGTATGTGCTACCTGGATGTGCGTCATCCTAAGCGTCATTGCGTCGCTGGCTTTCCGGCACTGTGTGCGAGTGCTCTAGAGGTAAGAGCTGCGAGCTAGCGACTATATTGCGGGCTATACTTGTTGTGCGGGGTGATATGGGCTTGTTTGTTTTAGTGGACTGAGGAACTATACGGTGGACCCTCGTCGATGATTGTCTCCGTCTGCAAGCTTCTTTCCGCGAAGGGAACGAGGAGCATTGTACGATAGTAAACATCTTTCAGGTATCTTTTCCAACTTTCATACTGAACTTATCACTCTACTGCAAGCTTATTTGAGTTACCTCTTTATTTGTTCCCTTGTGTTTTAAATTAGGTGTTTTCAATATGCCTGGCTAATGTTGCGGCGGGCTAATCTGAGTGTTTAACGAGTGGCTACAATAAATTACGTTGCCACCGCTTGAACAACTGTTTTGCTACGGGTACTTCGCTGAGTGTGAACGATTTCACAGCGTAAGCTGCGCTGTCGGACTAATCTGGACTAGTGACTGTCTCCACTGCGACGCCGCTTCAACTTCATTGCTGACTGCTGTCTGCTGTTCACTCAGATAAGAGCATTTTACTGTGTGGTTGCTTCATTCTAGCTCTGACTAATAGTGGTCATCTAGAACGTAATGAGACCCATTCTGGGTGTGCTTGATGCTCATTTCTTTCAGTCATCACCGTGTCTATTCTTATTTTTTGGTTTGATTTTTTTCATTTTACTTTAACCTCTGTTGATTTGTTTTTATTCAAAGTTGCGTTTGTTAGTTTACATTGTAATCTGTGGATATATGGGATGGTTTTTTTGTTTGGTCTTTTCTGTGTGTTTAACTGATTTCTTATTGACCCAAGGGTGCTTCATGTGACAATTACGAGGTAACAGCTTGGTATGTATTCCTCCAAAATGTGATGAGTACATCTCAGTATCATTATTTGTATAATAGTACTTTGTACTATTGATGGGAGTGCTGTGTGCTTTCGGGTCTAATAATTATTTTGTTTTCTTTCTATTGTCCCCCTTCCTTTACTTTTGGGTTACGGAGGGTCGTCCTCTCCTTGTTTAAGTTATGTTCATTTAAATTGAATGCTGTTGTGTATGCCTGTTCCTTTCGTGTGTCGTATGATTTGTGTTTTCTTTTTGTTACAGATTTAGGGTGGCAAGAAGATAGGATCTGATATCTGTTTTCCTCCTCCTCCTGGTGGTGGTTCTTGTAGTGGCTGATGTGCGCAATACTGAGGTGTCATGTGCCAAGTGTGGTGTGAGTGCAGGTGTGGCTGCGGTGCCTTTTTTTTAAATTTTTTTTATTTTTTTTTTGGAGATCAGGGAGACCCCTTGGGGTGAGTGATCTTGCACGCCGACCCCAATTCATATTTGAGATAATTGTGTATTTTTGTTGTCTGAGTTTTGTGGGGGTTTTTTATTTTTATTATTATTATTATTATTTTTCTTGTTTTGTATTTTTGTATTTTTTGTGATTGGTTGTTGCTGCTAGCTGCTGGATCATTCTATTCTATAAAATTGATTTTATCTTTTGTACCTTACACATGTCTTGTGCCTGACTCCAACTGATGCGAACCTGTGAGTCTTGTGTGCTCTTAACTTGTCAAGGGCGATTCCCCGGTATTAGGCCCCCTGGGTGGCGTAGTCGGCCTGTTGAAATACAGTGATCTACACTACACTTTTAGGTTTTATTTATTGATAGTTATTTTTTCTATTTTGTTGTCCCTGTCCCCCTCGATCACCACACTAATATAGTAACCATGGTTAATTTTGTGGTTACTGTAAATTTACAAAAAATACCTTGGTGAAACCATGGTTACAGTAGTAAAACTACCATTATTTGCACCAGGGTGCAAATAGCACCTGCCATATTTATACCAATAAATTACCACCTGTTACATACACAAAACTGCAGACATGTAAAGGTCATGGTAGAGAGTTTCATTAAATGAGATCTTCAGCAATGAGATTTGAAAACAGTGATTGTTTTTGCAATTCTGTTTGCCGATGATAGTGGTGCAGAAACCAGACACTTCAACAGAGCACAACGGCGCCTACCCACTATTTCAGTCCTCTTGGTTCCAGAAGTATTTTTCTTTCTTCTTTTTTTTTTCATAGGGACAGAAAATATGCTGTCTTTCTTAAAGGAATCCAAACATTAGGTAGTCACTGATGTTTTGTACCTGATCACAGAGCTGATACGCAGTTGAAAGCATTCTGAAATGATAAAAATCAATCTCTGTACGAGGATTATTCCAAAATAGCCCAAATCCTCATTCCTGTGCTATCGTTGGCATGGATTAAAATGACAGAGATTAAGTCAGAAAAGGACACAAGATAAGGTTCTCGCCATTCTAAATCACAGACATATAGAGAAACCTTCCTAAGTAATAACTGAATTTCTACTGGAAATGGGGATGGAGGCTGCCTGTCATTGATGTTTTGTTTATGGCAGACAGTATAACAGGATGCAATTCAATTATATAAAAAGGAATAGTTCCATTACTAATTATTTATCTAAAATTGGAATCAGATTGCATTACTAATTACTTTTATTTTCTGAAACACTTTTCCGCTCAACAAATTCAAAATACTGTCTATATTTCTTCCTTGTTCATTGTTACACAAGTCATACACTCAGCACCTAACATATCTCCTTCACAATGACTTATTACGGGTCCATAATTCATGTATCCTACATAAATAATATATTAGAAATAAGCATAACCCTATAATGTACTTAAATGTGATTCAATTACTTGAAAGTCACTAACTGTAATCTGATTATATGAATTTAAAATGTAATGTGTTCCACTACTTTTTTGACTAAAAAGTAATTAGATTAAAGTATCCAATTATTTTGTAATTGGATTACACCCAACAATGGTCATAATTTACTCACCCTTATGTTGTTTCAAGCCTGACTGGTTTTCTTTCTTCTGTGGCACACAAAGGGAGAACATTTGAAGAATGTTTACACACTATACAACCAACGCACATCAAGCTCCAAAAAGGACATAAAAGCACAATTTAAGCAGTCCAAATGACTTGCTATATTCCTAAAGCCATTTGACAGCATTGTGTGATGAATAAAGCAAAATGTTAGTCATTATTCACTGAAAAAATTGCCCTCAATTGTAGCTCTCAAATATAATTCATATTTGCGCATATTCAAACTTGGTGCCAGGTTTGACTTTAATGTCGCTAAATGCCATTGTTCTTTCATGTCTCGTAACCAGGATTGAGAGGGTTACTTTTGAAATGTATTCCACTACAGATTACAGAATACATGCTGTAAAATGTCATTTGTAATGTATTCCGTTAGATTACTCAAGGTCAGTAACGTATTCTAAATACTTTGGATTACTTCTTCAGCACTGGTAGATTTTTTCACTTGTTTTGACTATTTGCATCATTTATATGTATACATTTTTCCGTCTGAAAGGACTAAATATTAAATGAAACAAATGACAATAAAATGCAAAAATATCTTCAGTAATCAAAATACTTTTTGAATGTAACTGTATTCTAATTACCAATGATTTAAGTTGTAACTGTAGTGGAATACAGTTACTTATATTTAGTATTTTAAATACATAATCCCGTTACATGTATTCCGTTACTCCCCAAACCTGCTCGTATCTAATCCCGCTAGGTTATAATGTGCAGATATGCCAATAAAGTTTCCGAGCTCTGGTGGAGGGCAAGATTAAAGGGTGAATAACAGATGAGTTTTTATTTTGGGGTGAGCAATTCCTTTAAATTTTATTATTTTTGCTTCACTTTCCACATCACACATCATCTAGTATTAATGTGTCAGGAAACAGGTTGGTTCTGCATGTTTAACAGTTTTTGGGCGGTGTTAAATTTTCAAGACTTTCCACTTAAAATCTAATCAGTGTCACCCATTTAGAAAAAATGTATCCATAGATTTCTTGACCTGAATTACACATGAACTGACTCATAATACATGCATGATTGGTAAAAAAACGTTTTGTTCAAAGGGACTCTTGAAGCAATTAATTCATTCCAGAGTTTTCAGCCTGCAGATAAAATACCATACATACAAAAAAAAACTCAGGGGCATTGTCAAATGCCATGAGGCTGGAAACAAAACTTGCCTGGCAATGAAATAAATTAAGTCATTAGTAAGCCACAGATATTTCATGACACACATGACGTATTTCAGTAATAAAAGACATTGAAAAAAAATGGAAAGCAGAGGCAAAAATGTGTAATCCCCAAACATACTATGTATAAGCGAAACAATAGTTGCCATATTACATAAAGCTTTGCTCAGGTGTCAGATGGTTGGTAAAACAATAAGGAAGTCAAAAAGGTTCTACACAATAACATTAGTAAATCCATAAGGTATAATTTACTAACAATGCATAATGCTGTTACAGCATCAGTTAATCTTGACTGTTTATGTTAATTTATAATATAGGCCAACTATTGTTCATTGTTAGTTCGATGAATAATCCTGGTTCAATACAAGTTAAGCTCAATCAACAGCATTTGTGCCATAATGCTGATTACCACAAAAATGAATTTTGGCATGTCGCTCTTTCTTTTAAAAAAGCAAAAATATGGGTTCTAGTGAGGCACTTACAGTGGAAGTGACTGGGGCCTGTAGATGCTGATAAATAAAGACAGTGGTAGATATGAACCAGAACGCTTTTTTATTGTGTCCAACTCCCATGTAGTGTACCATATTTCCTTGTTCCATCACAGTATACTATAGGGAACACACAACTGGGAATAACCAGACAGGCATAAAGGAAGGGAAGAAAGAAAAAAAATTCCTTAAACATTCAGCTAGTCCTGATAACGTGGGTTGGGGCGACTCACTCTGCCTTAGTGAGTCATTATGGGCTGGGGGTCTGCATGTGTCTTCAGCATTATTGGCAATGTCTTGGCTCAGAGAGAATTTTACTGCAGATGATAGGGGCATCGCAGCAGGTGAAGGGGGTGATGGAGGTCTATAGTCATCTTCTGAGCATTCACAGGGTGTGGGATCTTCAACATGGAGCAGGTGACGTCGATTCCTTGTGTACTGCATGCCTTTAGAGAGTACCACATAGCTGTTGGGTTGGGATGCAAGGCCCTGTACAACTGCCAATTTGACGAGCAGTCTGCATTCTGACTGTCTGACCTGAATGTAAGCTCGGGAGTTTGTGTGCATTGCGGTCATAATAGGCTTTACTTCTCATCCTCCTATGGGTCAGAATAGCCTTGACGTTAGGGTGTACACAGGGTTTGAGCATGCCCGTTGGCACAGGAGTGAAAGTTCTTATGTGCCTAGACAGGAGTTGGGCAGGAGAAGGGTGATCATCTCTTGGGAGATTACGCAAGTGGAGCAGGGCAACTTGTACATCACTTCTCTCCCTGAGGCACTTTTCCAGCAGATGCTTGGCAGATCGCACAGCACGCTCGGCCAGACCATTAGACTGGGGGTAGAGAGGGCTATGCCGAATGTGTTCAAAGTCCCATGCATGTTCAAAATCTGAAAATTCATTACACATAAACTTGCGTGCATTGTCAGTCATTAGTGTTTGTGGAACACCATGTAAAGCAAAGTGCCTTTTTAGTTTTGCAATCATAATGACACTCCTCATGTCAGGCAAGTGGTCAAGTTCAAACCACACAGAGAAGGAGTCCACTAGAACCAGGTGCATTTTGCCATGTCATTCAAATATGTCTGCAACAGTGAAGGACCAGGGAAGATCAGGAACATTGTGCAGGTGCATATGTTCTTTTAGATGGTGGGGCTTAAGAGCATTACAAGGAGCACATCTAGAGAGTGCTCTCTCTGTGTCAGCATACATGGAAGGCCAGTACATGGTTTCCTTAGCCCTACGTTTTGTAGCCTCTAGGCCAGGATGGCCCTGATGTAGCTGAGCCACGTAGTAGCACTGCAGTGATGGCAGAATGAGTAGTCTCTGTCCCCGGAAAATCAGCCCATCCTCAACAACCAATTCCTCTTTTATGGCAAAATAAGGGCGGAGGTTGTGTGGAAGCTCTTTGGAGGAGTTTGGCCCGCCATGCATGATGGTGTCGATGAGTCTTTGGCATGTATCAAGACTCAGTAGGTGTCAAATCATGTGAAGCGAAAGCAATTGGGGTACCCTGTTCGACGCATACTGCACCCAGTCCATGCTGGGATGCATCAGCTGAGAGGACAACAGGTTTGGTGAAGTCAAAGTATTGAAGAACTGGAGGGCTGGACACAGCATCCTTCAGCTTTTGGAATGCAGAGTCTTGTGTCTCATGCCAACACCATTCGACATCTTGGCGCAGTTGATCTCTTAGTGGGCCGGTGGTGTCACTGTAGTGCAGAATGTATATGGAGAGGTAGTTTGTCATGCCAAGGAATCGTTGGAGGACCTGTTTGTCCACAAGTGTTAGCATTTAACAGACTGCTGTGTTTTTTTCAGAATATGGTTTCACACCCTCATCAGTCAGGTGGTGTCTACATAGGAGACAGAGCATACTCTAAATTTGCACTTTTCTGGGTTCAATTTCATGTTGATTTCATGAATTCTACTTAGTATCTGTTTGAGTCATTCATCATGTTCCTGCATTGTATGGACCCAGACCAAAATGTCATCTACCACAATTTCACATGGCTGTCCAGAGAACACATTTTCCATGGACCTTTGGAATACCTCACTGCCAGTGGAGATTCCATAAGGCATTCGCAAGAATTTGTGCCTGCCATATGGTGTCTGGATGTGGTCAGCTTTGAGGGTGCATCGTCTGAGGGTATTTGCCAAAACCCGTACTTTGCATCAAGGGTACTAAAGACCTTGGCACCTGGCAGATCAGCAATTACTTGTTCCACGGTTTTCAATGGATGATGAGACCTGAGCAGTGCTTTGTTGAGATGTACTGGGTCAATGCAAATTCTTACCGAGCCATCTTTCTTTTTGGCTGCAACCATTGCTGACACCCATTCCGTGGCCTCAGCTTCAGGGGTGATGATGCCTAGCTCAGTCATTCTGTGAAGCTCTGCTTTGACTTTTTCTTTCATCGCAATGAGTACTTTCTTACGTGGACATACAGCAGGCACAACTTATTCATCTAATCTCATGTGATTTGAAGTTTACCAATGACTGTGTAGTCGAACAGGTCTTTGAATTCCTGTACCTCTGGTGCCTGGTTTTATAGTGTATGAACATCTGGGCCTAAGTGTATCAGTTCCATCGCTATGCTGTCCTGCAAACCAAGCAGTGGTCTGACTTTTCAATAAACAACATGGAATTTGAGTTGACCTTGTTTGCAGTCCAATAATGTGGTTCCTTTTGTGCTGATGGTTTGCCCTCCATATGCAATAAGATTGACCTTTTCAGCAGTGTTGATATGAGCCATGGGTGCGATAAGGTGCATCTGTTGGGCCGATATAACATTGCACTTGGCTCCTGTGTCTACCTTTAGTTTTAGAAGACCAGACCCGTTTTTGAGTTGTAGCGTTGTGAAGATTTTGCATTTTTGAGTGACATCATCCAGGGCTTAACAATTGAAAGTGTCATCAGGTGTATCAACAATTGTTTCCAGTTCATTCACTCTGTTATATTTGGAATTTCTGG
Source organism: Myxocyprinus asiaticus (assembly GCF_019703515.2). Taxonomy (NCBI): domain Eukaryota; kingdom Metazoa; phylum Chordata; class Actinopteri; order Cypriniformes; family Catostomidae; genus Myxocyprinus; species Myxocyprinus asiaticus. The sequence goes on from NC_059384.1 coordinate 7,345,520, forward strand.
GTTGGATAGTTTTGGTTTGCTTTATGGGATGATTGCGACTTTGAGCATAGGGTGATGGCTTGCTCAATTGTGCAGATCTGCAACACTTCACAAAGTGGTTCCATTTTCCACAATTGTTACACTGTTTGTTGAAGGCAAAACACTTATATTTCTCAGGAGAATGCTGTCTGTTGCAATTGGTACAGCGCTGATTTAGCTCGGCACACACATTAGCATCATGTTTCAGTTTTCTCGTACACCTTTCTGATTGCTCATATGACAAACGTATACTGATCGCAGAATCAAGTGCAAGTTTTTTTATCTCGTGGAGCAGCTGCTTCCGCACCGGCACTTTCAATACCGTAGTCAATTCGGTCACGTATCAGTTAATCGGTGAGATTTCAGTGTGGATACATACGTTTGGATAGAATCACCAGGTTTTTGATTTGTCGAGTTGAAAACGTATCTGTCCATTATTATATATATTTTGTGGGCAAGCAGAGTTCAGCAAATTTTTGCAGTAATATGTCGAGATCCTCTTTGTCTTCTCCCTCCGCGAAAGTGAAAGCCAGTCCAGCCAAGTTCAATAATGTGTAGGCTTGCACCTTCTTTGACTTGTCTGATAGACCGGCGTTGCAGAATATTCTGCATTCTTTATCAACTTTCTCCAGTTATCAGCAATGTGCTCATCAAAAACTAGTGGGTCAATGCACAGAAGACCTTCTGCCATGTTATCCCACATCTGACACCATGTAGATGTTGATAAATGAAGCCAACAGTAGATATGAACCAGAACTCTTTTTATTGTGTCCAACTCCCATGTAGTGTACCACACTTCTCTGTTCCATCACAGGGTAATGACATATATCCCATACAGAATGTTGTATTACACAGTAGTATGAACACTCTACAGGGCCAATCTGTAAACATTAATATACTCAGTGTTTCAAAAGTATAGCCACAAGATGTAAATGATATGTGTTAATATGATTTTATTGTGATAAAATCGCTTACCAACCTTTTCTCTGTAAAGTTATAGCCAATTTTACAACTTCGTTGCCATGACAATGAGATGTCAACAAACCCTAAAACCCTAAATTGACAGTAAAAACTATTATTTAAACTACTTTACAGCTCAAATAATACATGAGTTTTAACAGAAGAATTAATGTAAGTGTTTTTATAAAATTATAAGCTTCACATTTCTGCATTTAAACCCTCCAAAACTGGCCCCATTCTTTTCCATTTTAAGTGGCTCACTGTAACCTCGATTTTTGCTTTTTTTAAAGAAAAGGAGGGACAAGTCAAAATTGAATTTTGTGGTAATCAACATGCTGTCGATTGAGCTTAACTTGTATTGGACCTGGAATATTTCTTTAATGTTAGTTCACAATGCAATTAATGTTAATGTACACAACTTTTAAAAGGTAAAAATGTATTAGTTTATGTAGAAATTAACATTAGCCAATATTGATAAAGGCTGTTAAAGTAATTGTCATTATTACTTCATCTTAACAGTTGCATATACAGCCTGTGTAAAGTGCTACCAGATATTATAGTTGACTCCATAACCATTGAATTACAATGATTCATTTATTAACATGAGGTTGAGACAGAGGCCCACTCTCTCTTTCACTGACATGAGTTTCAAGATAAGTTACAAGAGATAAAAACCTTGAAAACATTTCTCATGAAAATCTCACCACATTTATCAAAAAAAAAAAAAAAGATCAAATGCAGTGTGAGTGGGGGAGCGCAGATATCCATCTGTTGCAGCAAAACTATTAGAGCTGCACACATTCTCAGAAAGCAACCACTGCTTTGATCGACATATACAAGAGTTGTCTGTGTATATCTGATATAGAGTCAGGAGTGGATCTGCAGGGGTGGCATGGGGTGGCAACTGCCACCCTACGAAAATGCATTGCCACCCCAACATTTGGTATCTCAATGTATAAAATATAAATGTAGGTATATTATAGTTGATGTTGGCATTATGTTTGGGTTTATTTATGCTGAACTGCCTCAACTCTAACAGAATGCATAAATGACTACAGCGTGATTGATTACAGAAGCGGCCAATCGTGTACTTGCTACTGCAGAGCGTGCACAGTGTTTGGGCACTAGCAGGTTGTGGTTTTTGAGTTTATTTCCTCCACCATAATGTTGGCAACATGGACAGATACATGGGAAAAATAGAGGTAAAAGGTGAATTTCTCAGTGGTTTCCAAGTCTTCACTGAATCATTATTATATGAGTCAGTGATGGTTGGAGATGGGTGGACATGTCCTCAGCACAATTTTTTAAACAGATTTCACCATCTTTTACTGTGCATAACATATATAATATTTATGAGTTTCACCACTTCGCACTGCCCCATTACAGTAATATTTTCTTTACGGTTTATTTTCTGTTCAGGCCTAACTTTGTGTTTCTGAGCCACATCAAGTGAAATTGCAAATATTACCAGAGCACTCACCCTGTCTGCCATTAGTTGTACAGGTAGCTCTACACACCAAACTCATGCCATTAGCTGAGCCAAAGTTGCTGTGTTTGGGCTGGTTGGGATGCTCAAACAAAACTGATAGTGCCACATTGCCACAATATTTACTCTCCTTGGGTAAATACCAACATATAAATTACTTTTATACAACAGTTAGTTCCGGTCCTTGAGTCTGATTGGACGAGAGGTGTTCCAAGAGTGCTGATAGCTCACACCATCAGCACTGGGATGCTTTACTGTTTGTATCACTCCACTTGTGTTTGTGGCATTCCAAACATGTAAGAGCAGCTAAATGTGTGAATTTTCATTTATCCCTGTGACAATAAATATTTGAGCCAGCAGGTGGTGACAAAAGACCATATTTTGATTGCGACGATCGAGATGAGCTGACTTTGACAAACTGTGTGTTATCAGTTGTCAGAGTTTTTCGAAGTCATATGGAATTGTCTCTCACTCCATGACTGCTCTGATTAATACTACTCTGTAGCTGAGAAATAGAGTCAAACTAACAGCTCCAGCATTACTTACGATCACAGGTATGAGTTCTGACAGACAGAGTAATCAAACACACTCAGGGCGCCCATGTGATACAAGTTTCTGAGTTGGGAGAAGATGTAAACTTTCAACATGGTGGAGGGGAAAACGCTCTCTGTGATGGTGTCAAAATAAGAGTTCCACAAGAAATATTCAAGAAGAAAATATCTATTTTTTTCTCTCCAACAACAAAACACTTGAACGTGAGTGAAATACTCACAGGATAATTTCAATAACACGTATGGCAGCATCACTCCACGATCGGAGTGGAATACTACAACACTACAGCTGAGGAATAGAGTTAAACTAACAGCTGCAGCATGTTCATCACTGTAACAGATGCAGGTAATCACACTCAGTCTCTCTCTCTCTCTCTCTCTCTCTCTCTCACTCACTTTCTCATACACACAGACACACAAACATCCTTGTTTCTCTAATAACTTGTTAGAAACAGCCTAAGCTACCATTACTAGTTCTAATTTGTGTTTTTCTAATTAGTAACAGAGGCTTAGGCACATCTTTTGAACTAGAAAAGGCAGATCCTGTGGAGTAAGAAAGCAGTTCCATGCACAAAAACTCCTTAGTTTATCCCTCCTTGTCAATTTACTTGTTTGTTAAACTGTTGAATAAAAGCAATATTACACTTGCAATCATGCTGTATTGTCCATCTATCAGAATGGCTGTGATTACCTGTGGCACTCTGCCTTCTGTCAAATCACAGCCGTGCTGATATAAGGACAATACAAAACTCTTGCTCATGTGATATTGCTTTAACAGTATACTCTTAGCTGATATAATAGAAAACATTTCAACAACTGAAAAATTACACACTTTACCTTTAAGTCCATACTGATAGGTTTAATTTTCTCATTCACAACAAAATCAATACTTTCACCTATAGTTTTAATAAAGACCCAAATGTACTCCTTCTTATTTCTCATTTGCTTTTTCAATAAAGGAACATTCCGGGTTCAACACACATTAAGCTCAATCGACAGCATTTATGAGTGAATGGGGCAATTCATAAACATTAAAATACTCACTGTTTCAAAAGTATAGCTACAAGATTTAAACAAATTGCTTGTTAACATGATTTTAGTGTAATAGTGTGAAACAACTTTGCTACTCAAATAATACAGGTTTTAACAGAAGATTTTATGTGCTCAAATCCGATTAAAAATCTTGGTAATGCATTTCAGTCTGGATGGTCAGATCGTATTCCAAGTTTTACATCATTCAAGATTCACAATGAGTTTGTCAACTGCTCAGACACAAAGGAGCGCAGAGAAAAAAACGCTACATCTACACACATGCCTGTCTTTGTGGTCACTGCAGCTGTTACTATCAGCAGGACAGAACGTGGCTTTCCCCCAGTGAATTATGTATTGCAAAAGACCTTTGACTTTACTGACTCTCGAAAAAGTTCAGGTTTCATAAGAACCCTGACATCACAGTTTGATATGTGTCCTTATCAAGTTAATATAAGACACACCAGACAAGATAACAGTACATTAATGATAAATGCTGATAATAATCTAAGCATTATTGTGTCATTCTGCTACTGGGGTTGCAGATACTGTTGCTCACTTTCAGATAAAAATAAATAAAATAAAATAAAATAATATATATATATATATATATATATATATATATATATATATATATATATATATATATATATACAGTGCATCCGGAAAGTATTCACAGTGCTTCACTTTTCCCACATTTTGTTATGTTACAGCCTTATTCCAAAATAATAATAATAATCATAATAATCATAATAATAATAATAATAATAATAATAATAATAATAATGTTATTATTTCTTAAAATAAGAAGTTAAATAATATAATTTATATTTGAAAAAAAATTTGTCCAACAAATTAATAATGTGGTGTAACAAATATGCTGCCTTCACACACACTCACACACACACACACACACACACACACACACACACATACACTCACAAACACGCGCGCACACACACACACACAAAACAGAGACCCCTTTAGAGGCTCAGGAATAAAATGGTATTAAAATGGTATTTTTATATATATTTATGAAAAGGCAAATTTTGTTCAGGTCAAATGGAGTAACCCTATATTTTTTTATTATTGACTCTAAAATCTATGATATTTGTATTAAAATATTTTTACCTTGAGAAATATTTTTAAAAACGTTTTGAATTTAAGGTGTGTACAGTTATACTATTATAGTATTTTAAGCAAAAATTACAAGTGAGAATCAAACTCACTGAACAAATCCAGGAACATATTCTGTCCTCACATTTATCTCCCTCAACAGAAGCCAAAGCAACTCGATACAGACAATAGCAAAAGGTCACAAACCAGCACTATGGAAACTTACATTTTGCCACTGCAAACACAAATACCTCTGTCATCTGAAGTCAAAACAGGTCTTATTAAACATTCTGATTGTCATCAGATTTCCTCCTTGGTGATGGGGCTTGTCTTAGAACATCAAAGCTCTTAAACAACAATTCTGCAAATGTCCTGCATGCACCAGGCTGACTGGAGCCGATGATTATTCAACCAAGACAAAGTAACTGTGAACATTCCAAGGTATTTACAGAAACATTTTTGTTTTTGAGATTTTTAAAGATTCCAATCCTGTCTTTGACATTTCACTGACATTTGGCATCCACTGGTACACAAATATTTACACTGAATATTAATTGCTTGATTTAAAAAAATAAAATAAAAAAAATAATTTAAGTCCAGAAGCATAACATTCTCCACAAATGTACCATAAACATGCAGTAAGAGCAATTATTTCTTCAAATAATATCTCAATAAATATTACTGAAGGTTCTGCTCTAGTGTTTTGATATATACTGTACATTGGGGTCCAAAAGGCTGACACCACTGCACAAGTGATTCTATTTTTTATTTTTTTATTTTAATAAATTACATTATGAACAGAACAATTTGTACAAAAAACAAATTATTAAAAAAAAAATGTCTTAGTTTGGTATGTTCCACATTTGCATTAATGACAGCATCCCTTTGAGTTGGAGCTAATATGGTCAATGTCACAAATTTGCTTACATTTGATTAGTGACCTAACATTATGCAAAAACATTTCTTCTTTATTTTCTTTGTTTTACATTTTTCAAAATCCTAAACCTGATGTGGTCTCAGACATTTGGAACCCACTATCATGCATACTTGCAGTACTTTACCCTTCCACTGGACAGTTAAATGGAAAAATTTTATTAAAGATGTAAAACCTCAGTGAATAATACTGAGATGGTGATAAAAACTGCTCATCAACCAAAACAGTCAAATTACTCAGCATTTCCTTTTTGATTTAAACCATTGTATATTTTCAAAAGGTAGCTTACTGAGTAATGAAGCTTTCTGTTACTAATAATTTGGTGATTGGTCTAACGGCTCCAATTCACTTTGCACACTGGGCTTAGCATTACTCTAAAAAATGGAAACAACCAATATCCACAGCAAGTCTTCTGGACCCTAAAAAACAATAAACCTCATTAGTGAGACATGCTGATGTAACTAAATACCACCTCATATTATAGGTCTAGGTTATCTGTACAATTCTATCTGCAGAGGGGGCAGATCTCATTGTCTTTATATAGAACATGGAGCTGTAAGCATCTTAGCTAAATCCACAGTATTACCACATGGAAGCTGTCCCAATCCCTCACAACTGCAACTGATGTATTAACCGAGTATCTCAACACAGTTAATTGGATTTTATTACTTGGTTAATTAACACAGCAGCTACCGTAGCATTAGCATCAAATTAGACAAGTGTCATGTTTGATTTTTACCACTTAGTAAACTATTCAAACTGATTTTTGCATGTTTTGAAGAAAAGTGGTGCTTTCCCATGCAAAACTTGCCACTAACTCACTTGCTTAAATCCCTAACCCTAAGTATGAACATTAGAGCGCAATAGATGGGTTCCAGTAGTAAAAATCCCCTTTTTTTTTTTTCTAAAGGGGGATTGATTATTAATGATAACTTAAAAACCTTTAAAAACAGACTTACCGTGAGCTCCAAGGTTATCAATGGTATATGCTTCTGTTGAAGCCATCAGTCTGCATTATTACAACTACATTTTTAAAAATGCATGTTTAATAGCTGAATTCATGGTGAAGAACTACACTACCCACAATCCTGAGGGAGAAAATCCACCAATCAGAGAATCGTGGCAAACAAACTGTGGCAAAAGAGCTCTGCAGTGACCGCCCACTTCTATGATGCACTGTGAATGACACAGTCTAGTCAGTCTCTCTACACTCTTAAACTTTTATATATATATTTTATATTTATATATCTAAATTGTTAGTAATATATTTAAAAAAAATGTTGAATTTTATCTAGACTACGTTATTCACAATGCTTCATGGGTTTGCAGTTCTTAGTCTTGTACCTTTGTCTCTTTGTCCCGATTTTTAGACCTTTTTGTTGAGACTTTTTTGTTTTAAATCAAAGTTTGTCATTTTGTGATTCACCTCAGAGCTGGTTGGTTTGTTCCATGGCTTAGAACTCTTCAATGAAGTACTTCATGAAATCCCTATGGAAAAAAAAAAAAACTTCTGGAACTGAGATGGCTGAAAAAGTGGGCGGCACTGTTGCGCTTTGCTAGCCTTCAATTCCCAGAGATAAAAGTGCTTGCCAGATGAACACATGTAAAAGTAATAGTACCATGGTGAAAATCCAAGTTTTTGAGTGTTCAGGCAAAACTCCTACACAAGTCGCAGGAGGTGAGATTTGAGGATAGGCATTTGCTCTCTCGGTTAGACAATGGAGCTAAGAAGGGATGCTGATCTCGGTTTTCTGCCTGAGGACTCAAGAGAGATCTGGGGAGACATATGTACAGTATATGCCAGCCATTCCACAGCATGTGTCAGACTCAGCATGATTCATAACTAAAAGATCTACTGCAGTGCATGTAGGCATGGAAACAGCAGTAGCATCTCTCTCTAACTATACCCTTGTGTCTCTTTGTCCCTGTGGCAGCGGGGGCGTGCTTTCTCTCTGATAAACATTCTGATTGTCATCAGATTTCCTCCTTGGTGATGGGGATTTCCTCCTTGTTCACCTCTCCGAGAGATGCTTGACCACGCCCCCGCTGCCACAGTCCCTTTCTCAGGTGCTGTTTAATAACAAATTTATAAGAGAAAAGGAAGTGAAGAAATAACATCAGTGTGATGGTTTCAGAACCACAGCAGGTGTCTTATCACATTAGAAGGTATAATGTACAGTGTATGTGTGTGTAATTAGTGTGCCTCTATGATAACAAATAAATAATTCCACAGTTTCTTTCAAAGTAGAAGCAGCATGAGATTATCCATGACAACATGCTAATGTGCTTATTATGGAATGATAAAAAGCTAGACATTTGGCAGGGACAACACAAAAGTGCAGCATTTTCAACAAAACATGTTCAAAGAGACCAGTATCATAGTACAGTGTTGGTAAAAGATTGTAACATCATAGCACCCGGATGCTTTAAAAAAAAAAAAATAAATGCACTGTACTTATTATTGCAATCAGTAAAAACATCAAACTGATCAAATAGCCATGTGTCATATGTTGTTGAAAAGCTCTCAAAGAGTAGAATGCAACCAGCCTATTTTTTTTACTCGCAGACAAAAATAAAGTGAGTAATAGCTAAGTATATTTCTTTGACAGTTATGTTGGTGTTGCTTGTATGCCGCGTTTCCACGAAAATAAACGGAACATAAAATTGTACATATCATTATGTAGAGGAGGTGATTATCTTTCATACGAGCCCACACACAAGGTAATCGGATGAATAGATAATTAGATAATCCACACAAAGCACAATGTTACATATGGCCACCAGGAGATGGTGGCATGTAAATGACACAGACTCGATGCAGACTCGTTGAGTCAAAAGTCACTCATTCTGTGAAATCTCATTATGAAAATCATGTCTCCATGCTATGCAAGCCTTTATTCATTGTTGTGTTTGCATGTGTAATTAGTTTTTTATGTACAACTATTATGTTTTATTTGTTTGGAGAGGCTTTTGTACACATGGAGACGTTTTTGGACACTATGATAAATAATTTTTGTAATGCAATAACTTTTGATTGCTTTGTCGTATCAGCACTCACCAACAAGGCATTTCTGGGTCGACGTGACACCATGCGAGGATCAAATATGTGAACGGCGAGCTCAGCGCACTTTGCTAGTTTTAACACTTTTAATGATATAAACAGGTGAGATTTGATACACTCTGTTCCATAACTGTTCTAGGAGGACAATATGTCAAAGAATTCAAAATCCTCTGGCTCTGGAGATATTAAAAGACACTTACATGCTCAAGCTGACACCCCTGAGCAGGCCGCGGGCCCAGGAGTCGATTTGGTCAGAGAGATGACGGAAATAAGGTGAGAGATGTTGAGCATGTCGGCAATGCTGACGAAGGTCGTTACTGACTTGGAGGATCTTGCTGTGATATGTCGATCAATCACAGCCATGGAGGCAAAATTCACTGATATGTTTACAAGAGTGGGGGATATCGAGAAATGGATCGATTATCTGGAGTCATCGGAGAGGGAATTATCTGCTAATCCTCTAGCAACCAAGGTGGATTTGGAGCATGTCTGGGAGAAGTTGGAGGACATGGAAAACCGTAGCCGGCGGAATAACGTCCGTATCATCGGAATTCCTGAGGGCGAAGAAGGACAGGATATGGTGAAATTCCTATATGGCTCTTTCCGAGTCTGCTCGATATAGTAGGCCATAAGCTGGAAATCGAGCGAGCTCATAGGGTTCCGGTTTGGCGATCCACAGAGGGAGACAGGCCCCAATCAATTCTGGCCATATTTCTGAGATCATCTGATAAAGAGCTTGTGTTACGCAAGGCGAGGAGTAAAGAAAGGCTTTCTTGGGAGAACCACAGCATTTTCTTGTTCTCAGACTTTGCGAACTCAACAAGAGAGAAACGTGACCGATCAAGGAATGCAAGAAACTTTTACATCAACAGAAGGTCACTTTTGCACTGATATTCCCAGTCAAATTGAGAATAGATGCTAAGGATGGCCGTAAAACATTCACATGCCAACAGCAAGTGATGTCCTTCATTAAGTCAATTGAGTGAGTAAGTTACCGTGTGGTACTCACGTTGCAGCCAAGTGGACCGGCTCACTGAACATTTGCTTGACTGTTTGAAGATTCTGCGTACTCATTTTGTGCTGGTTCCGCCTAGCGGCTGGAGTTTATTTTGTAGAGCAACACACCTTCGGACAGTACTGTGGATGAATCTACACACTCTTTGTGCTTAGTCCGCCTATCGTCAGGAGTTTATTTTGTGGAGTATTTCTGGCTAAGTCATTGGAGTGAATAAGTCATTTGCTTGCACTCATGTTGCAGCCGAATGGACCGGCTCACTGAAAATTTGTTTGACTGTCTGAAGAATCTGCGTGCTCTTTTTGTGCTGGTTATTTATGCACCTAACGTTGATGATCAGGGCTTTTTTATAGACCTTGAAGGGATGTTGCAAACTGCTGGCACCCCTCTTTTAATAATATTGGGAGGAGACTTTAATCTTTTGATGGACTCAGTCCTTGAACATAGTGAAGCAAAAGTGTGCAAGCCCCCTAGAGCAACAGTGACGCTTCACAGGATGTGTAAAAATCTTGGTCTTACAGATATTTGGAGACTTTTGAACCCATCTGGTAGGGACTATAAATTTTTTACTTCAGTCCATAAGATTTACTCTAGAATAGATTTTTTATATAAATAAGTCCATCATTTCATCTGTTGTTGATTGCTCAATTGGAAACATTTTAGTCTCAGATCACGCTCTGGTGTGTTTAGAGGTGTTGCCACATATGGAGAAAAAGAAATCATATAGTTGCCGCTTTAATGTATCCTTTTTACAAAATCCTGAATTCCATCAAATGTTAAGGCTGAAATCAATGTTTATATGGAGACCAACTGGTCCTCAGTATCCTCTGTGGTCATGGCTTGGGAGGCACTTAAGGCGGTTCTTAGGGGCCGGATCATACAGCATACCTCATTCACCAAAAAATCCAAAGCACAAGAACTCATGGAATTGGAAGGGAATATTAAAAGTGCCGAGGCAGGGCTGAAGCACCGAATGTCGTCTAATGGCCTCAGAGAATTGACCCGATTGAAATACAGATATAATACTATTTTGTTGCAGAAGGTAGTGTTTTGGCTATTCAGGGCAAGACAGTCATACTTTTAGTCGGGGGACAAAGCAGGGAAGCTTCTGGCTAGATATATAAAATAGAGAGAGTCTTTTTCTACCATTCCCTCAGTGAAATCTGCTGGTGGTGAAATTTTTACCTCGGCCATTGATATTAATAATGCTTTTAAAGAATTCTATCTTGATCTCTATAGTTCCACGTCTTCGTCTATGATGAAGATATTAGAAACTTTGTGAAACCATTAAAACTTCTTAAACTGACAACTGAGCAAAATAATTCTCTTGATTCTGAGATAACCTTGGAGGAGCTTAGCGAGGTAATTAAGGCTTTGCCTACAGGCTTGCCTACAGGCTTTGCCGATGAATTTTTTAGATCTTATGCTACAGAACTGGCTCCACTTTTGCTAGAAGTTTATATGGAATCATTAAAGAATGGAAAGCTTCCGCCAACTATGACACAAGCCCAGATCAGTCTGATTCTTAAAAAGGACAAAGATCCAAGCAAGTGTAAGAGTTACCATCCAATTTCCCTGATCTAGCTAGACGTTAAAATATTGTCAACAATTTTGGCTAACCAATTAAGGGGTTTATTCTGGGCTATAGCATTAGGCATTTCATCAATATCATGTGGTCTGTGGTGAATGATCAGACTCCGGTCGCTGCTATCTCACTTGATGCCAAAATGGCATCTGATATGGTAGAATGGGATTATCTTTTTAAGATTTTGGAAATATACAGGTTCGGGAATACTTTTATTGGATGGATTAAGTTACTTTATAGATACCCGGTAGCGGCGGTACAAACAAATGGATTAATTTCCAATTATTTTACTCTGGATAGGGGAACCTGGCAGGGTTGCCCTCTTTCCCCATTATTGTTTTGTCTTGCCCTGGAAACATTTGCAGTCGCGATGAGAAAGGAGGAGGATTTTCTAGGGGTGGTGGTGGGAGGTATGGCGTATAAGCTTTTGCTTCACACGGATGATATTTTATTATTCGTCTCTGACCCTACTAGATATATGCCTTGCCTCCACAGAATTATTCATTCCTTTTCTAAGTTCTCAGGATACAGAGTTAATTGGTCTAAATCCGAAGCTTTGGCTCTGACAGCGTACTGCCCAGTAACGGCTTTTCAACTGGGCGCATTCCAGTGGCCCAAACAGGGCATTAAGTATTTGGGTATTTTATTCCCAGCAAATTTTTTGCAAATTTTTTAATGGGGGTTAAAAGTTGATTCTGTGTATACATGTTTGCTTTTCTGTTTCATGTGTCTGAATCAATAAAAAGTGTTAATCAGAAGAAAAAAAAACAAAGCAATTCTGTCCACCGAACTGCTGCTCACTGGATATTTTTTGTTTATGGCACCATTCGGAGTCAATTCTGTTGAGACTGTTGTGCATGAAAATCCCAGGAGATCAGCAGTTACAGAAATACTCAAACCAGCCCATCTGGAACCAACAATCATGCCATGCTCCAAATCACTGAGATAACATTTTCCCCCCATTCTGATGGTTGATGTGAACATTAACTGAAGCTCCTGACCCATATCTTCATGATTTAATGCACTGCTGCCACAAGATTGGCTGATTAGATAATTGCATGGATGATTGTTGGTGCCAGACGGGCTGGTTTGAGTATTTCTGTAACTGCTGATCTCCTGGGATTTGTGGCTGATTGGTGTATAGTAATACATTTATTTTATTTTATTTATTTATTTATTTATTTTTTAATTTGGAATGCCCAATTCCCAATGTGCTTTTAAGTCCTCGTGGTCGCATAGTGATTTGCCTCATGGTGGAGGACGAATCCCAGTTGCCTCCGCATCTGAGACCATCAACCTGCACATCTTATCACGTGGCTTGTTGAGTGCGTTGCCACAGAGACATAGCACGTGTGGAGGCTTCACGCCATCCACCGCGGCAACCATGCTTATCTCACCATGCGCCCCACCGAGAATGAACCACATTATAGCGACCATGAGGAGTTTACCCCATGTGACTCTACCCTCCCTAGCAACCGGGCCAATTTGGTTGCTTAGGAGACCTGGCTGGAGTCACTCAGCACGCCCTGGGACTCGAACTAGCAAGTTAGCGAACTCCAGGGGTGGTAGCCAGCAAATTTTACCACTGAGCTACCCAGGCCCCCAGTAATACATTTCTAAAATCAAAACTTATATTTGCTAAGATTAGTTAATGCACTATTAACTAACATGAACTAACAATGAACAATAGAATTTGTATTAACTAACATTAACAAAGATTAATAAATTATATCAAAAACATATTGTTACTTGTTTTTTCATAATACCTAATGCATTAACTAATGTTAACTAATGGAACCATATTGTAAAGTTTTACATATATATATATATATATACACATATATATATATATATATATATATACACATATACATATATATATATATATATACACATATATATATATACACATATATATATATATATATATACACATATATATATATATACACATATACACATATATATATATACACATATATATATATATATATATATATATATATATATATATATATATATATATATATATATATATATATATATATATATATATATATATATATACACACACACACAACACAGGATAAACTTGAACACAAACTACACTGAGTATCCATCGCTTGCAATAACATTTGCCACTCAGAAATAGTAGCAGTCATTTATTCTAAAATATGTCCATCCATTTTTAGCTCTAAACCCTGACGGGGTTTTTAATAGTACAGGACCAACATAGTGATTTTTTTAGACCTGTCCCTGGTCCAGCTGCCAAATGCAGTCAGTTATGTTTAGTGTTTCCTTAGGAAACACTAAACCTTATGAGACACTAAACCAAACTAAACTGTGCATTAACATGAACTTGTAAACAGAAAACAAAATTCAAAACTCATGTTCTCAAGTGCATGGTCTGTTGTCTGACTAACATCTGAACCAGTAATTCATTAGACACTAATTGATTTGCAGCTAAAAACAAACGAATTGAGGTTGAGAAAGATTGACTGCTAGTGTATGGTGATCATTTATAGCAGAACAAATGTGACCTGCATTACAAAGTGCAAAGTCCAATAAAGATCAATATTGTGGGTTCAGAATTTCAGAGGGTCACTACACAGAAAAAATACACAGCACAAAGACCTGGAGGTTTTCTGTCTATCTATTAATTAATTTTGTCTTAACATTTGATTGCTTCAGACTCTAGAGGAAGAACTCAGTACATAAATGTTGGTTTATTTTTTCTGAAATGGGAAAGGCTGTGTTTTTCCTTTCTATTAGCTCAGAGCCTTTGCACACCACCAACATCCCCCCACTGATGCCAATTTCCTTTGCTACACCCTGAGGGGGCCAATCAAATAATCTCTTCTCCCTAACCCTAACCTTAATCTAACCTTATCCCTCTTCATATTTTCTGACCACTTCAAATAAGGCAAAAGCTAAACATTAAATTATAAACATTTCATTTTATAAACATTAACATTTTAAATAAAAATTTCAGTTAAAGGTGCAATGTGTAATTTCTGTGCCACAAGTCTCACCAAACAGAATTGCAAAAATAATGACTATTTTCAAAATTCTCAAACACACCCTCTGACTGCCATAGATAACAAGATAATCCCACCCAAAACTCATGACATTGACTGAGTCAATCTTGCTATGTTGGTTAGGATTCTCAAACAAACAGACCAATGTTTTGATAGTGCCACAGAGCCACATTGCTAACACTTTTTGTGAAAATCAGCCTCCAAATGTCTTACATATAGTTGTCTCTGCAGATTAAGCTGTACAGAAGCCTATTTTGTCCATGGTTTATCACTTTCACATTTTCTCATGATCACAACTTAATTGCCTCGTGATATCAACATAACAAAAGCAGTTTTTCATGATCACGGCTTTCTTTGCTCGAGATCTTGGCATAACAAAATTTTTCTCATGATAACTTAATTTTCTCAAGATCACGACATAACAAAAGTTGTTTTCTCAACTTATGTGCAAATATGTGTATTTAACACACTTATGTGCAAATATGTGTATTTATGCCACACACCAATGCTTAACTGTCACTGAAACACACACAGATGACGAAGTAAATTTAAACACATGTTTTGCCAGTATATACATTATATGCATCAATTGTGTGAGTCCACACAACATGCCTTAACTTTCTCCAGTTTTGCGAGGTTCTCCTCCGGGACACCCCTCTCCCAAAGTGCACAGATAAAATCCATCTCCTTGACCATGAGAAGCCTACTGTTACATGATTAAGATGAAGATGATGTGCCTGATACGTTTAGGAGCTGCTCCAGGCGCTCCAAGTCGAAATCACAAGAAAATAAGAGAAAATTAAGTAATTATAACGAAAAAACACATTTTTTGTTATGTGGCGATCAAGAGTGATCATTAAGTCGTGATCACAAAAAAACAACCTTTGTTATGTCAAGATCACGAGAAAATTAAGTCATGATCGCGTGAAAATGAGACAGAAAAAAGTGATGAACCATGGGCAAAACGGGCTTCCGTAAAGCTGGGACAGAGGAAAGTAATGTCACATTGAAAAAATTACACACTTCTTTAACATCTTGTGACATGCATTAGGCAAAAATCTCAAATATCAAACTTGAGTTATGAAAGTAATCATTGCTGGCTAACAGCTTTATCTGTGTTTGATGAGATACTGTGAGTTACATCTTACTCACCACCACACTTACCACTCAATCTGTCTTAGCACGCTGGTTGCTATGATACCAAACGAATCACCCAAAGATGAATGCAAGACTTTACTGGTTGAAAAGATCATATGGGTTTGACCTATCATAAGTTTACAGTACATATTTAAAAAAAAACAAAAAAAAAACGTACACTCATGCATGACCAACAGTAAGAAATCACTTTATAATTTCATTTAAATAAATGTCTATGGTACATTGACCCTTGTGGTTCATTGCTGTGCTTGAATTCTAATGATAGGTAGTAGCATCTGGGACATTTCTATGGCACACGGCTGGCAGAAAAAGCAGTATATTGTTTGAAGAGATTGAGAGTTCATCAAAGAGGAGCTATAATATAAAAATAGATTCAACTGTATGTTCTCCTGTTTGATGAGATAATAGACTCCTGAAGACCCACAGAAAGGAAAAATCACAATTGAGGAATCTTTAATGTCTCAGTTGTTTCTGTTTGACAACAATGAGAAAAATAGAGTAGTCCTGAGAAAAACAAAACCCCAGTAATCTCACATGTGTCTCCACTAGTGTTTCAGAATCTCAACAAGCCTCAAACTGTGCCCAGATTTGTCAAGGAAGGAAGCAAAATTCAGAGTTTTATATATATACAGGTATATAATGACTTCAGAACTGTGAACTGGGATCTTGCAATACATGTTTAAAGGTGCAGTCACATTTACTTTTACACAGCAAAATTCTGCAGGGAAACAAGCATGAGCGGATGTTGAGCACGTGTAAAACCAGCAAAAGAATAATTGCCAAGCAGCCACTTTGTAATGCTGCAATTTTATGGGAGAGTGAAGTTATAAAGAAACTTAAAGCAAAAATGATATCCTTTGTCCATGGTATATATTCACCCTACATCTGAAGTCACGTACTGTCATAGTATGTACTGTATTTGATGCGAGTAGTATGAATAGATTCCGGACAAACTTCATTTGGGGGCGTGGATAAATACAACCACAAAAATGATCTTCTCTGGTTTTGTTAAACAAGCACCATTTACGCACAAGGAACAACTTGCTTTGTATATATAGCACTTACAGTGAAAAAGAGCAGTCCAACTCGTGGTTCAACGCTACTCACTTAAATCCAGCATTTTGAACATGACGTCTCCTCAGCTCCCGAGTGATTATGGGATGGTAAAGTGTCCAGCTGATCCGCACTTCAGAATCACACTGAAAATAGTACATCATCTAGGTATTTCTCGCTTACTTTTTATAAATACTGAGGATATGGACATACTACTCCATTGGCATACTATATTTGGCATACGATATTCGGATGCAGCATCAAGGGGCGGTCACACTACAATTCGCGCTCCATTCACTCCCATTCAAACGCACCCGAACACGTGAGACCAGAAATGCAAGCTCTCGGAAGAAATTTTGTACTCCGCTTCGTACAAGAGTTCAAGTTTGGCGAACTCTGACCTGTGAATCTGTATGAGGACGCGTAACCAAAAGTGGACCGAAATATCACACGCTGACCTCTTGAATACATATTTCAAAGCTGCATGTTTACAGAAAAGTGAGTAGACATTAAATTGTAACATCTATCCATCCATCTTCTATAGCCACTTGTCCTATGTAGGGTCATGTATAGTGTTGGAGCCTATCCTAGCTGTCTCAGGCCAAAGGCATGGTAACACCCTGGACAGTCCACACAGACATACACATTCACACTCTCACTCACACCTACAGGCAATTTAGGGTCTCCAATTAACTTAACCTGCATGTCTTTTGGACTGTGGGGGAAACCAAAGCACCCAGAGGAATCCCACACAAACACAGGGAGAACATGCAAACTTCACACAGAAAGGCCCAGTTGAGCCAGGACTCAAGCCTGGGACCTTCTTGCTGTGAGGCAGCAGTGCTACCCACTGAGCCACCGTGCCACCCTTAAATTGTAACATGTATTTATTACCTACACCAGAAGCCTTCCCACATGGCATCATATTCTGGTCTTTTGCATTGTCTGAAAAAAAATGTGTGTGGTCAAAATCAAGTGTGACCGCCTCATCAGTATAGATGTGTATGAAGCACCATCCACGCAGAGGTCACTGCCAATTCAAGCAACTTCCTATTGGCCAATGCGGCAAATTCCTCTGTCAAAGTTCACCAAACTTGAACTCCATGCGAAATCCGCGTGGGAAAATTCTTCGCGAATGGAAGTCCATCACGCAAAATTCACGATCATGTGGATTCACTGAGATGACTGTTTCGCCTGGTGAATTTCACCGTGCGAAGGTTAATGTGGCCGCACCTTAAAAGTAACTGTTACATAATTCAGACCCCATTAACTTAATAGAAAATCCTAATACCCTGTGCCGTCTGTTGCTGAGGACCGTGGGGGTGATTAATTTCTGTAAAATTCCCAGGAGATGTAGACAGGAACCACTTAAAAGATGTTAAAACTATTGATCAAACATCAGTGTTTGTTATACTCAAACAATCCAAAAACATTCAATGAAGAACATTTAAGCACATGAGCCTCCAGTCAAAGGGGGCGAGTCAGTGTACAACAAATTTCAAATGCAGTACATGTCAATCATCAGGGTATTCAGAAGGCGTGAGCAACTTACAGAATGTAGGTTAAGTCATGCAGGCATGTCGAGACAGTTTAAGATTTTTTCATACTAGACAAAATAGAGAGCAAAAAAGACAAAAGAAGTCACAAAAAAGAGAGAAAACAGAGGCTTACATAATAAAGACGGTAAAAGATACAAGCAAATAATTGCTAAAATGAACATGTTGCACACATTTAAGAAGTATTAAAAGTATATAAAGAATGTGTTGGCTATTCGAACAGCAAAAGTATTGTTCTGAATAGGCTCTGTAATTACCTGCGGCACCAGGCCTAAATTCAGGAAAACGTGTAACATAGCGAGTGTGATATAGCTTTTATACAACAGTTCAACAAACAAACAAGTAAATAGTATCAAAAAACTAATGTTTCAGACAAAAATTGCCAACATATTTTTTCTCTGCCCACGAAAATAGTTTCAAAAGAAGCCAAAGCATCAAGCATGCTAGCAGTGTTTCATTTGTGAACAAATCAGTGTTGTTTTAAAATGAATCTTTTAGGTAAATGAATCACTCTTGTTGCTTCCATTGTTTCGAAGGTGAATGACTCAGCGTTTTTAAACGAGTCAGTTGAATCAAAGACCACAAAGATCAGAACGCAAAGATGCTCATTTGTTGCCACTTACTAAATAATTCCTATGGAAGTCAAGCACCACACTCTAAAAGTGGATTGTGGGATTGACAACGGTGCGTTGAAGTTTCTGCTGGATTCAGTGCTTTAATCACAAACGAACTTCAAATGATGATTGCACGCATATACATCGTGACAATATTGTGGCTGGGTAAGCAAAAGTGAGACTCCAAACGGACTTAACAAATGAAGACCACATGCATTCATTTGACAATGCTGAAGCTGGATAAAAAATACAATAAATTAACACAGTTTTTATACTTTGGGCATTTGAAAATAAAGGTTGCATCTTTCTGACTGTAATCGCACATATATATGATGGTTATACTGACCGTGAACTGAAAACAATCATGGGTTCAAAATGGCACTCTACATACTACTCATACTATTTTTGCCATAGACTGATGTAGCAGAAGCAGTAGAAGTAGTATGGGTAGTATGCCATTGTAAACAGACATTTTTACTGTAACACGCCTCAAAGCGACAGCTCTCTGGCGTGGTGAGTGGCGTTGAGCAAATTCTTTCCGTGTCAGTGGAAACGAAAGGGAAGACATGATCACTAAACAAATCGTTTTGGTGAATGGATTCAGAAGACTCACTCAAAGAGATACTCAAATTAATCAAAATCCCCAACATTATTTAGAATGCAGCAAACACAGACAAGCAGACTGATACAAATAGTGAAGTGTCGTAATGCTGTTATACTAACTATCAGCACTAACCCAGCACTAATCAATAGGTTTGATTTACCCAAAAAACCCAACAACAACAACAATACACTAATGAGCCAAAACATTATGACCACTCACATGTGAAGCGAATAACGCTGATCATCTCCTAACAGGGCCACATGTCAAGGTCTGGGTAGGTTAGATGGTAAGTGAACAATCAGTTCTCGTAGTCAACATGATGAATGCAGGAGAAATGGGCAGGAGTAAAGACCTGAGAGCCAAAATGTTATGGCCAGACAACTGGGTCAGAGTATCTCTGAAACAGCAAGGCTTGTGGGGTGCTCCCGGTCAGCAGTGGTGAGTACTACCGACAGTGGTCCAAGGAGGGACAAACCACAAACTGGCGACAAGGTGTTGGGCATCCAAGGCTCATCGATTGTCTGAACCGACTGAAGGTCTACTGTGGCACAAGTCACCAAATGTTTTAATGATGGTTACGGGAGGAATGTGTCACAACACACATTGCATCGCACCCTGCTGCATGTGGGGTTGTGTAGCCGCAGACTGGTCAGAGCGCCCATGATAACCCCTGTCCACCATCGATAGTGCCTACAAAGGGCACTAAAATGCACAGGGAGTGTGAGGCTCTGGGCAATGTTCTGCTGGGAAACCCTGGGTCTGGCCATTTATGTGGATGTCAGTTTGACACGTGCCTACCTAAACATCATTGCAGACCAGGTACACCCCTTCATGGCAATGGTATTCCTTGATGGCAGTGGCCTCTTTCACCAGAATAATGCGCCCTGCCACACTGCACACATTGTTCAGGAATGGTTTGAGGAACATGATGAAGAGTTCAAGGTGTTGCCTTGACCTCCAAATTCCCCAGATCTCAATCCATTTTTTATTTTCAAGATGAAAATGCTATTGCTGAATAATTAAACATGCAATGTAATGAGGTCATGTGACAACAAAGTGGTATATACAAAGTGTTTTTTTTTTCCAAAACCATATTTATATTTACAATTACTATTTTTTATTTTTATAAATATAGTACACTCAAAAAAATATATTTTAAGATTTATGTATTTCAATTTCATAACAAAATACCATAAAATGGAATTTTGAAAATTATTTTTTGAGTATAGGCCGTGTATACTGCACAGTTTACAGTAAATTACCTAGTACTCCATTCCAAACTCATCCTGTCACATGCAGTAGACACGTGCGTTTCCAACTCAGGTCTGTACATCAGCCACATTCTTGTTTTTAACTGACACAGACCATGTTGACAGATCAAGCAAAAGAGAGAAAAGCCCATATTTAGTAGTGCAGACTGGCTAATTGTAGAACCATGCTAATTAGCATGGTCCAGACTGTGAGAGTCAGACCAATAGAACACACCGTTTTTCTATTCCTCCCTTTCTTCATCGGAATGTTTAGTCATTCTCCAGTGAAATCATATATTGGGATGGGACAGACAGGGCGTTCTGTTGTTTATTAAAGCATACTGGTTTGTCTTGCCATGTTACCTTTATGATGAATCAAAGGCATTAGCTGTGAGTGTGACTAAACTTTTCTCAGAAAAGGCTCTTTATAGAATAAGGAGGATCCAAATGAATGTTCCAGATAATTTGCTTAAGAACATATTATTACGTCTAAGTTTCAGCATTTGGGTTTAATAAGAACCAAACACTTGAGGTTTGTTTGCCTGTTGGAACTAAAACACAACTGGTGAGGTTTAATCAGCAGTGATTTAATTATAGCCCTCTGTCAGTGGCTGTCCTGTCTAAAACAGGGGAAGGAAATGTTTACTTACACACTATCATCTGATGGCTGACAATGCACTTCCTGTTTTAGATGCCTCCCTGTTTGCTTTTGACCGGCAAATTCACCCCAGTGAGTAGTGTACAGTTTTAAGGATTCATAAACATTTCTAAAGGTGAAGTATGCATGTTTTGTGTGTGCATTGCCCCTTAAATATTGATTAATTTAGTAATAAATCTTTTAAAAACCATCATGGAAATAACTGTTCTGAAATAACAACAGTTATTATAAACTGTAATACTGTCTCCTGGTGGCATCCCAACATTATGCTTTAGAGACAATACAGCATTTCACTGCATTCACACTTATGTTCAGTTGCTAATAAGGATGTCACTGCAATGAAATAATCTTTGTAGTTACCATTAGTCAGAGGTTATACATATATATTGAATGTAATATTCTTTTTATCAAATGTGACCCAGTAAACCAGAAGATACCATTCCCTTGGGGTAGCTAAGGTGGCTTGTTCAACAGTGCAATGGTGATAAAGTGAAGCAGTTGTCTTATTAATGCTCCAGTTTCTGAAAAACATGCAACTACACCCAAAAGCTTTACATTACAACACATTACAAGCAGAAAAAGAGTGACAGAGCTGCGCAGAATGCATGCAATATAAATAGAATGCAGGATAATGGCAACCTGCTGACAGTATCAAATTTAGATTCACTGAAATGATCTGAACTAGGCCGAACAAAATGATCTCTTCAGTGCTTTTACACAAATATCACAAAAATAAAGCAAAACTGTCTGGCTTCAAATCATGAATACTTCTGGACCACACAATGACAACTAACACAAATAATCTACATTGCAAATAAATTAAGTTTTTTACTGTTTGATTTAAACTATACTTTGGCAGGGCCCTACAATACAATAATTGATTAATTATCTATTAATGTAGATATATAAGAACATCATGCCCATGTAGGCCTATGGGTTGTTGACATGACAGTTCGATCAGTGTCCTGCAATGTGCATGCCATCTTCATCTAAAACATTTGGACAACATTTTTGTAATTCTTGCATAATTACTATACATTTGGTGTTTTTACTTCATATTAAAGGAAAATTCCAGGTTCAAAACAAGTTAAGCTTAATCGACAGCATTTGTGGCATAATATTATTACCAAAAAAATTCTTGCCCCTCCTTTTCTTAAAAAAAATAAAATAATAAAAAAATACAAAAGAATTCTTTGTTCTAGTGAGGCATTTACAATGGAAGTTAATGGGGCCAATCTGTAAACGTAAAAATACTGTTAATACAGCCACAAGACATAAACAATATGTGTGTTAACATGATTTTAGTGTGATCAAATTGCTCACTAATCTTTTCTGTGGAAAGTTAAAGCCAATTTTACAACTGTGTTGCCATGTCAATGTAATGTCAACAAACACTAAACCCTAAAATGACTGTAAAGAATTACAATTTAAACAACTTTACAGCTCAAATAATACATTGGTTTTAACAGTAGAATTAATGTAAGTGCTTTTATATAATTATAAGCTTCACATTTCTGCATTTAAACCCTCAGAAAATTGGCCCCATTCACTTCCTTTGTAAGTGCCTCACTGTAACTCGATTTTTGCTTTTTTTTTTTAAAGGAAAAAAAATAAGCAATTTATTTTTATTATTATTATTTTATTATTATTATTATTATTATTATTATTCTTTTTATGGTAATCAACATTATGCCACAAATGCTTAAATTGTATTGAACCTGGAATATTCCTTTAATTAAGAGGTTACGTGGAATAGTACATTTGAAAATGCATTTGTCATAAGTGAGCTGTATTGCCATTAAAAATTGTGGAAAAAATTAATTTGGTGACCAGTTACGACATTTAACACTATACACTTCCCTTTATACATTAAAGCCTTTAAATTTTAACCTAGGTGCAAACATATGAAGCAAATATTTTTAGACACCTGCTTATTTGTACATTTTGAAAATTTAACAGGCATGTACTGACATCTCCTGGACAAATTAAGAATACCTTTATCTATTCAATAAAAAATAGTTAATCATATTTATATTGACATAAAATACACATATATGTAAATAAATAAATAAATAAATAAATGTAAAAGGTTAAAAATGATGTTGGCTTCAATAACGAATAAACGATTAAAAGAACAGTAAAAAAAAAAAAAAAAACATTATGATAAAGGGCGGAGTTTTACTGTCTCTGACCAATCCAAGACTACCAATGCACTTTTCTTCAGTAAACGTAGGCTGACTCCTCCCACTGGCGCCATGAGTGAGAGTGTTTCATCAAACTTGAGTAATCAATCGCTTTTTTGGCGTTCGTATTTTTTTACTTCTGGATTCAGCTCGTCGTAAAATGCAAGCACTGAGGTATGAATATTATAGTATATGATAGAGGTTAAAATAGGTGTTGATTGATAGATGTTAGAATAGATGCGAAATGTTGCTCAATACTTGTTACATTATGCGGAGGAAGTAAAGCAAGGGGCTTTTCATTCACATAATGAAAATATTTAAAATGTTACGGCATGAATAGGCTCGACTCCACGACAGACATGACTGGGCAAAATTATGAATTATGTTTTAATACTGTTCCATTGACGCGCACGTGACCGACCGACCGACCGACGCCCATAGGGATCAAGTTGAGTAACATATGATTGTCGTACTAAGTGCACGTTTTTCTTTTCCCCCTTAGAAATCGTTTCCGTTCGTGGTCATCAAATGCCAGACTTGATGGCAAAACGGTTTTAATTACTGGTGCCAATACTGGAATTGGCAAAGAGACTGCCATTGACCTGGCAAAGAGAGGTTAACCACATTCACTTATTATCTGTTTACTGTGCTGCACTTTACAGATTATACTACATTAATTTATTTCAATGTGTGTCCTTATATCTTTTTCTTTACTTTTTTTATTTGTATTAATCATTTAGTAAATTAAACTTTTTATTTATTTTTCTCTCCTTGTTCATTTTTCTTAAAGGGATAGTTTACCCAAAATTGAAAATTCTCTCATCATTTACTCACCCTCTTGCCATCCCAGATGTGTATGACTTTTTTGTTCTGCTGAACACAAGCGAGGAATTTCAGAAAAAATATCTCAGCTCTGTATGTCCATATAATGCAAGTGAATGGTGGCTGAAACTTTGAAGATCCAAAAAACTTATAAAGGCAGTGTAAAATTAATCCATATGACTCCAGTGGTTAAATCCATATCTTTAGAAGCGATATGATGGGTGTTGTTGAGAAACAGATCCATATTTAAGTCCTTTTTTTTACTATAAATTCTCCTTCTTGCCCAGTAGATGCACAAATAATGTGAATTGCCAAAAACAAAAGAAGAATATGGAAGTGAAAGTCGAGATTTATAGTAAAAAAGGATTTTAATATTGATCTGTTTCTCACCCCCACCTACACTATATTGCCAAAAGTATTCGCTCACCTGCCTTTAGACGCATATGAATTTAAGTGACATCCCATTCTTAATCCATAGGGTTTAATATGACGTCGGCCCACCCTTTGCAGCTATAACAGCTTCAACTCTTCTGGGAAGGCTTTCCACAAGGTTTAGGAGTGTGTTTATGGGAATTTTTGACCATTCTTCCAGAAGCGCATTTGTGAGGTCAGACACTGATGTTGGACGAGAAGGCCTGGCTCGCAGTCTTCGCTCTAATTCATCCCAAAGGTGCTCTATCGGGTTGAGGTCAGGACTCTGTGCAGGCCAGTCAAGTTCTTCCACACCAAACTCGCTCATCCATGTCTTTATGGACCTTGCTTTGTGCACTGGTGCGCAGTCATGTTGGAACAGGAAGGGGCCATCCTCAAACTGTTCCCACAAAGTTGGGAGCATGGAATTGTCAAATCTCTTGGTATGCTGAAGCATTCAGAGTTCCTTTCACTGGAACTAAGGGGCCAAGCCCAGCTCCTGAAAAACAACCCCACACCATAATCCCCCCTCCACCAAACTTCACAGTTGGCACAATGCAGTCAGACAAGTACCGTTCTCCTGGCAACCGCCAAACCCAGACTCGTCCATCAGATTGCCAGGTGGAGAAGCGTGATTCGTCACTCCAGAGAACGAGTCTCCACTGCTCTAGAGTCCAGTGGCGGCATGCTTTACACCACTGCATCCGACGCTTTGCATTGCACTTGGTGATGTATGGCTTGGATGCAGCTGCTCGGCCATGGAAACCCATTCCATGAAGCTCTCTACGCACTGTTCTTGAGCTAATCTGAAGGCCACATGAACTTTGGAGGTCTGTAGCGATTGACTCTGCAGAAAGTTGGCGACCTCTGCGCACTATGCGCCTCAGCATCCGCTGACCCCGCTCTGTCATTTTACGTGGCCTACCACTTCGTGGCTGAGTTGCTGTCATTCCCAATCGCTTCCACTTTGTTATAATACCACTGACAGTTGACTGTGGAATATTTAGTAGCGAGGAAATTTCACGACTGGACTTGTTGCACAGGTGGCATCCTATCACAGTACCACGCTGGAATTCACTGAGCTCCTGAGAGCGGCCCATTCTTTCACAAATGTTTGTAGAAGCAGTCTGCATGCCTAGGTGCTTCATTTTATACACCTGTGGCCATGGAAGTGATTGGAACACCTGAATTCAATTATTTGGATGGGTGAGCGAATACTTTTGGCAATATAGTGTATCATATAATTTCTGATATTATGAATTTGACCACTGGAGTCATGTGGATTACTTTTATGCTGCCTTGATATGCTTTTTGGACCTTCAAAGTTCTGGCCACCATTCACTTGCATTAAATGGACCAACAGAGCTGAGATACTCTTCTAAAAATCTTCGCTTGTGTTCTGCAGAAGAAAGAAAGTCAAACACATCTGGGATGGCATGAGGGTGAGAAATGAGAGAATTTTCATGTTTGGGTAAACTATCCCTTTAAGTGCATTTAAACTTGATTTTAATGTCTTAATTTCTTTTTTATTTGTTATTTCCATGCAAAGCACTTTGAATTACCATTGTGTATGATATGTGCAACTTGCCAAGCCAATCAGTTGTGACAAAGGGACATTTTGTTTGTCTTACCCTATCTCTGCTGTAGGAGCTCGGATCATTATGGCATGCAGAGATATGGAGAAAGCTGAAGCGTCCCTGAAGGAAGTTATTGAAGCTTCAGGAAACCAGAATGTTGTTACCAGCAGACTTGACCTGTCGGATTCCAAATCGATTAGAGAGTTTGCAGAGAAAGTCAATACTGGTGAGATCACATCTAGATACATTTTAACCCTGTATAAATAGTTTGCTCACACAGCATTACTCTGGCATGGTTTTCCTTTCAGAGGAGAAGCAAGTCAACATCTTGATCAATAATGCAGGCGTGATGGTTTGTCCTTATGGAAAGACTGCAGATGGTTTTGAAATGCAAATCGGGGTGAACCACATGGGTAAGTTTGTGTGATCTGTGTAAAGAAATCAACATTTTTGGACTGTTACTGCAGAAATGAAGAGAATCAATCAGAACTGTGTATATTCCATCCTGTAGGTCACTTCCTGTTGACATACTTGTTATTGGATTTGATAAAAAGATCAACACCAGCCAGGATCGTCAGTGTCTCATCTATGGCTCACCAGTGGGGGACCATCAACCTGGAAGACATTAACAGTGAGAAGAGTTATGATAAAAAGAAAGCCTACAGCCAGAGCAAGCTGGCAAACATTCTCTTCACTCGCTCATTGGCCAAAAGACTAGAAGGTTTGCCTTAACATCTCTAAAATTATTAAATGTAAATAAGATGCAAAAATGTACTATCCTAATTTATTTTAATTGTATATGTATTGGTCTTGGATCAGTTTTAGAAATTAACTATTTGATTTTCAGGGGCATTTTTACCACTATGAGGGCATATCTTGTTCTAACATATAATGCACACCATATCATTAATTTATGGAAAACTCTTCAACTAAACCAGTTCATTTAAACTATAATATTTCAATCCATAACGAGATAGGCCTAGAAGAAATTATTATTATTTATTTTTTTAAACACATGTTAGATATTAGGTAAAAAAGAGGAATTCACTTTGAGGCCTTTTTGTATTTATTTTTTTGCCCCCACATTTGAAATATTTAGTGGTTATTTTGTCACTTTAAGTTGCATTTTTGCTCAGAGACCTGTTTAATTTCTGACACTGTCCTAGTAATTCCTACTATAAAAATGTTGTTCAGTTCATATGATCATCCTCTGGTTCTGTGTGATGTCTCAGGTACTGGAGTGACGGCATATTCTCTCCATCCTGGGGTTGTACAGACTGAACTCTGGAGGCATTTAAGTAAACCTCAACAGGCTGCCATGTGGATAATTAAGCCCTTCACAAAATCATCTGTGCAGGGAGCTCAGACCACCATCTACTGCGCTGTGGACCCTGAAATTGAGACAGAGAGTGGCAAATATTACAGGTCAGTGAATTTATATAGTAACCACAACACTCATAAATTTGAGATGCTGGAAACAAACAATGCTCATATTTTGCTCAGGTAAACCCTGGTTCAGTAAAGCAGAGTGCTTATGATGTTCTGCCTCCAATCAGTGGTTTTTAAATCAGTGTTGTATCCACCTACCCAAGATACAGTGTTTATACACTCCGCTCACTTGGTCCAATAGGTCACGTTTTAATATCTCACAATATAATATCAGCTATCATACAGCACACAAATACTGATGATAGTTTCATTAGCATTTTAGGTTTTATTTATTTTGTATAAAAAGTCATGATGTCTTATGATACAAATCGCAATAGAACACTAACTTTTTAATGGTCTGTTAGAACACTTACCACATAACTGCTGCTCTCCACACAGTGACTGTGCACCTGCAAACTGTGCTCGAGCTGCCATGGATGATGATGTGGCCCAGCGTCTCTGGGAACTCAGCTGTAAGATGCTCAACATCACATGGGAGTGAAAACTCATCTCTGTTCCGGATGAGTGAAGGATTTATTAACAGAAATAATAATGTTATGGCTGCTATTTAACACACTCTCACAAGGAGATTTAATACACAAATGTTATTAAAAATTTATCAAATACAATAAATAATATAAAATTGTTGAAAAATTGTCATTTTTCATGTTTTTATATAATACTGTTAAAATGTTAAAATCTAAATTACGTTAGTAGTAGTAAATGTCAAGTTCAGGTAGTTGGAAATGTACTGTTTATGTAAATAATTCTTTGTTTTTGGAAACATTTGTATTTTTGTATCCTGGTTTTGATTTTTCAGTAAAAGTTTTGGTATGACCTAAATAGAAAATAAATGTAAAAATATCATTGCATAAGTAAAAATAAAATATTTCACACTACCATAGCTTGCAAGAACAATCAATACTTACTGCAACCTTTTGGTCATGCAACCTTCTTGCAAGCTATGGTAGTTGCAGGAATTTTGTTTTTCTTTAAACAGTTCTACGTCTTATGCACCTACCAGTATCAGAAAATATACATTTTAGACATTTTAGATTTCTTTTGCAAATAGAATAGAAGAACAGGGAGCCCTGCAATAGATGTTTTGGCCCCCACAGGGGCCCCCCCCCACTGAACATCGAGTCAGTCTGGGATTACATGAAGAGACAGAAGCAATTGAGACAGCCTAAATAAATAGATGAACTCTGGAAAAATCTCCCAAGAAGCTTGAAACATCCTTTCTGTCAACAACTGAGAAAAACTGTGGTGTGCCTAGGAGAATTGGTCCAGTTTTGAAGGCACACCAAATATTGATTTGGCTGGTTTTATATTTACTGTAGTTTGTATGACGTTAATTGATAAATGAAAACTATTTATGGCATTATTTTTGAAGAAATCCTTACAATGTAAAATTTTTTACAAGTGCCTAAAACGTTTGCACAGTACTGTATATCAAACATGTACTAATTATGCATTTAATAGGTTTTGGCCCCCAGAGAAAAAGTGCAAAAATAATAATAATAACAAAACTTTTTTTTTTTATGTAAAAAATTGTCATATCTACTCACTTTTTGACCCTGTCACCATGGCAACCTCTAATCAGCTCTGCTTTCCCCCTGACCCAGTCACTTTGATGTCCTCTAACTGCAGCTCAACCAGAACCCCTCTCAGGCTCTACTCTCCTGTCACCATGACAACATCCCACTGCACAATATTATCTGGGCAATGCAGCGAAACATAACACTAGCACCAAATAAAAAAGACATCTAAAAATCACATAAAAAAAACATTGCATTGCATAGGCTCACAGTAGTCTCCCTTAACTGTCTGTCATTCATTTCTCAAAAAGTGAAATTGTAATCTGAAATTTCAATGAGATAATTTCAACCAAAAAAATTATCATTCTTTTTTTTTTTTTTTTTTTTTTTTATGTTTCAAATAGGCAACTCTTTCATACAGTGTCCAGTATTAAAAATAAGAGCGGCATCATCTGTCATAAAACAGTTGTGTAGTAATAATTTGAAGCCCTCATTATCCTATACTGGCAAATCACAACCACTATGAGAACTGAGGCCACTTTTGTTGGGGCAATTAAGCACTGAAGTAATTGAATGGCATGAATGGAGCTCTGTTCATTAATGAACTTGCATGTTATGCTCTCCTCACATCACTCTGTCCTGATGGAGATAAAAGAGCAGAAACCACGCCGTAAGTCCTGTTTCCAATATTGATCTCTAGCATTAAATATTTTAGCTATATTTACCATATTATTAATTGACATTGCTATTCATTCACCACTTGTTTGAAATGCACTAGAGCATGTGGGTCCAAAGGTAAATCTGACTTTGACTTACAAGTCATAAACTAAACTTTATGTATAAACTTGTTTAAAATTGCATAAACTGCATGTAGCCTACTATTTCTTAATCAAGAAATGAAACTTTATTAAATTATTGATCAGATGGGATTTGGTCACTCACTTTTCTGCTATAACTTTCATCAGTAACATTAACAAACATTATGGTAGCTAAGTTATAATATTAAAATGTTAAAGAGAGAGCGCTAAACAGATAATTAGCCTAGTTAATGTACATTCATATAGTTAAACATGCCATGAAACGTATTCATATTTTATAGAACATTATCAATTGAAGTATTCTGCAATGTTTGTTATATATATATATACAGGTGCATCTCAATAAATTAGAATGTCGTGGAAAAGTTCATTTATTTCAGTAATTCAACTCAAATTGTGAAACTCGTGTATTAAATAAATCCAATGCACACAGACTGAAGTAGTTTAAGTCTTTGGTTCTTTTAATTGTGATGATTTGGCTCACATTTAACAAAAACCCACCAATTCACTATCTCAAAAAATTAGAATATGGTGACATGCCAATCAGCTAATCAACTCAAAACACCTGCAAAGGTTTCCTGAGCCTTCAAAATGGTCTCTCAGTTTGGTTCACTAGGCTACACAATCATGGGGAAGACTGCTGATCTGACAGTTGTCTAGAAGACAATCATTGACACCCTTCACAAGGAGGGTAAGCCACAAACATTCATTGCCAAAGAAGCTGGCTGTTCACAGAGTGCTGTATCCAAGCATGTTAACAGAAAGTTGAGTGGAAGGAAAAAGTGTGGAAGAAAAAGATGCACAACCAACCGAGAGAACCGCAGCCTTATGATTGTCAAGCAAAATCGATTCAAGAATTTGGTTGAACTTCACAAGGAATGGACTGAGGCTGGGGTCAAGGCATCAAGAGCCACCACACACAGACATGTCAAGGAATTTGGCTACAGTTGTTGTATTCCTCTTGTTAAGCCACTCCTGAACCACAGACAACGTCAGAGGCGTCTTACCTGGGCTAAGGAGAAGAAGAACTGGACTGTTGCCCAGTGGTCCAAAGTCCTCTTTTCAGATGAGAGCAAGTTTTGTATTTCATTTGGAAACCAAGGTCCTAGAGTCTGGAGGAAGGGTGGAGAAGCTCATAGCCCAAGTTGCTTGAAGTCCAGTGTTAAGTTTCCACAGTCTGTGATGATTTGGGGTGCAATGTCATCTGCTGGTGTTGGTCCACTGTGTTTTTTGAAAACCAAAGTCACTGCACCCGTTTACCAAGAAATTTTGGAGCACTTCATGCTTCCTTCTGCTGACCAGCTTTTTAAAGATGCTGATTTCATTTTCCAGCAGGATTTGGCACCTGCCCACACTGCCAAAAGCACCAAAAGTTGGTTAAATGACCATGGTGTTGGTGTGCTTGACTGGCCAGCAAACTCACCAGACCTGAACCCCATAGAGACTCTATGGGGTATTGTCAAGAGGAAAATGAGAAACAAGAGACCAAAAAATGCAGATGAGCTGAAGGCCACTGTCAAAGAAACCTGGGCTTCCATACCACCTCAGCAGTGCCACAAACTGACCACCTCCATGCCACGCCGAATTGAGGCAGTAATTAAAGCAAAAGGAGCCCCTACTAAGTATTGAGTACATATACAGTAAATGAACATACTTTCCAGAAGGCCAACAATTCACTAAAAATGTTTTTTTTATTGGTCTTATGATGTATTCCAATTTTTTGAGAGAGTGAATTGGTGGGTTTTTGTTAAATGTGAGCCAAAATCATCACAATTAAAAGAACCAAAGACTTAAACTACTTCAGTCTGTGTGCACTGAATTTATTTAATACACGAGTTTCACAATTTGAGTTGAATTACTGAAATAAATGAACTTTTCCACGACATTCTAATTTATTGAGATGCACCTGTGTATATATATATATATATACACTACCTGTCAGAAGTTTTGAAACACTTGACTGAAATGTTTCTCATGATCTTAAAAATCTTTTGATCTGAAGGCGTATGCTTAAATGTTTGAAATTAGTTTTGTAGACAAAAATATAATTGTGCCACCATATTAATTTATTTCATTATAAAACTAAAATGTAATAAAAAAAAAGTTTTTGAAATTGATGACTTGGACCAATTAATAAAGAAAAGCAGCCACTAAGTGCCCAACATAGATGGGAACTCCTTCAATACTGTTTAAAAAGCATCCCAGGGTGATACCTCAAGAAGTTGGTTGTGAAAATGTCAAGAGTACATGTCTGCAAATTCTAGGCAAAGGGTGACTACTTTGAAGATGCTAAAATATAACACAGTTTTGTTTAGTCACAACATAATTCCAATAAGTTCCATTTATGTTATTCCATAGTTTTGATGACTTTACTATTATTCTAAAATGTGAAGAAGAAATTATAATAAAGAATGAGTAAATGTTTCAAAACCTTTGACCGGTAGTGTATATGTATGCATCCAGACAGTACTGGGAGGGTTACTTTTGAAATGTATTCCACTACAGATTACAGAATACATGCTGTAAAATGTAATTTGTAACGTATTCCGTTAGATTACTCAAGGTCAGTAACGTATTCTAAATACTTTGGATTACTTCTTCAGCACTGGTAGATTTTTTTCACTTGTTTTGACTATAAAAACTCTGCCAGTACAGTAAGACAAAATACACATGTTAAAAATATATTCTCTGAAAAACCGAAATATCTTATGCAGTGTTGTTTCTAAACCAGGATAAATCAAATTCATCTTGTTTTAAGGATTTTTAGATATTTTTACAGGAAAACAATACAAACATTATCATAAAGAATAATTTTTTTCCCCTAATATCAAAGATCTTACTAGAAAAAAACAATTTATGATCCAACATGAATTTTCTTGATAAAAACATATGATCGTGCCTGGTAACGTGCACGTAAAATGGTTAGAAATAGCATTTTAGCTTAGCGTAAAGCTGACAATTTACACAAGGTTTATTTCTATTTCTTCTGCTCCAAACTTACTTCAAACTTACTTCTCTGTCTGCTCGTATGAATGTAACACATCATAAGAAAGTGTTTCACCGCTGTTCAAATGCACTTTGGATCGCATCGTTTAAATGTTTTCCATCTAAAAGGAATAAATATTAAATTAAACATATGACAATAAAATGCAAAGTAATCTCTTCAGTAATCAAAATACATTTTGAATGTGACTGTATTCTAATTACCAATGATTTAAATTGTAACTGTAGTGGAATACAGTTACTTATATTTTGTATTTTAAATAAGTAATCCCGTTACATGTATTTCGTTACTCCCCAACTTTTCCATGATCTGGGAATCCTGTGTAGGCCTATTTATATTTTATTGTACATGACCAATTCTGTACCCTAATGTTTGTATTCAATGATCATTTGTTATTTTAATTATTTATAGGCTATTTATTAGTTATTATAGCTACAATATACCTATTATATTAGGTTTTACCAAGGTGATTGAAACTACTCAGCATAAATAAAGTCTAAATAAATATCATTTTTGCCTCTTTTGCCGCATGTGTCCGTGAGTGGTCGCTCTCGGCTTCTTATCTGCAGATTTACACGCAAAAATGCGTCAGGATATTAAAGTAGCCCGTGTGCGTTATGAATCCCAAGCTCAGTCAAAATCGACTTTTAATTACTAAGTTTAGTAGTTTAGATAGATGGATAGAACTTGAATTGCTTCAAACATCATCAGGATATAGAGGAACTAGGCTCTGCATCCCCTTTAATTAGTTTAGAACAGAAACTTTCTGAAACTTTTTCTTCTTTTAATCTCTCAAAATGCCGGTGAACATGGCTGGATGCACCACAGACTGCGTGGAGAGGCCGATCTCCATCTGCTTCCAGAAGTTCGGCCGGTTTGTGGGAACTTATCCGTGGTGGTTCTTCGTTTCTCCTCTATTCATCTCAGCGGTGCTGGGGAGTGGATTTTATTTCTTAGAAGACCGCGAGGCCAATGACATTGAGGATCAGTTCACACCTGTGAACGGTCCTGCCAAACTGGAGAGGCTGTTTGTGCAGCAGAACTTCCCGCAGAACGACTCGGTGTTCTCCAACCAGAGACTCTACACGGATGGAGTTTACGCATCCTTCATCGCGGTGTCCAGATCGTCCAACATCCTCACGGATGCTGCATTTCAGGAGATTGTCTCTTTAGACAGAAAAGTCAGGGAGCTGAACGCGTCCATGGGTCACGAGGTGCTCACTTTTGAGGGACTTTGCGCGAGAAGGTACAAGAAATGCATACCTAATAAGATATTGGACATTTACAAATATTATGGGAAAACACTGGAAATGACCGAGCTCACTTTTCCGTTCTTTCGTTTTGGATTCTCGTACATTTTCCTGGGCTATTCTGTCGGTGGGGTGAATCTAAATTCCTCTGTTGTCCAAAGTGCCAAAGCAGTTCGCCTGTTGTATTTTCTAAAGGAGGATAATCGTTCCAGAACAGATTTGTGGCTGAATGAATACCTTAAAGTTTTCCCCTCTAATTTATCACTAAACTTTATAAAGGTAGGTGATCATTTATTTGTTCACTGCTTCAGAACTTTTATTTTTGGTTTAGCGTGTTATGGTTACATATCAAGACACTGGGACTATGCGCAAAAATAATGTAAAAAATGTTTATACACTTTTACGTCACATTTATACATATTAATTGTAAGCTTTAAAGGAATATTCTGGGTTCAATACAAGTTAAGCTCAATCGACAGCACTGGTGGCATAATGTTGATTACTAAAAACATTACATTTGACTTGTCCCTCCTATTCTTTAAAAGCAAAAAATCTGGGTTCCAGTGAGGCACTTACAATGGAAGTCAATGGGGCCAACCCGTAAACGTTAAAACACTCACTGTTTCTAAAGTATAGCCACAAGACGTAAACAATCTGCGTGTTAACATGATTTTAGTGTGATAAAATCGCTTACTAACCTTTTCTGTGAAAAGTTATATCCAATTTTACAACTTCGTTGCCATGACGATATAACATCATAAACATTAAAACCTTTAAACTACTGTTAAAGCGATGATTTAAAGCTCAAATTATACACCGTTATATACAGTTTTAACAAAAGCATTAATGTAAGTGCTTTTAGAAAATGATAAGCTTCACATTTCTGCCTTTAAATGCTCCAAAGATTGGCCCCATTGACTTCCATTGTAAGTGCCTCACTGTAACCTTGATTTTTGCTCTTTTTAAAGAAAAGGAGGAATGAGTCAAATGTAAATTTTGTAGTAATCAACATTATGCCACCAATGCTGTCGATTGAGCTTAACTTGTATTGAACCCAGAATATTACTTTAAAGCTACAATTTATATGTTTGAATGTGACATAAAAGCGTATATAAATGTTCAAATTATTTCTGCGCATAGTCCCAGTGTCTTGATACGTAACCACAACATGCTAAACCAAAAAAATTTTTTTTTTTTTTTTTTTTTGTGGTAATCAACATTATGCCACAAAAGCTGTTGATTGAGCTTAACTTGTATTGAACCCTTTAAGCGTCTAAATCTTTTTTGTGGCCACTGTATCCTTTATAGCCTTCGATGGCTGTTGGAAGTCAAAGGCTGTTGGAATAATAACTATTTAGCAATTAAATCACACCTTTATTAGTATGTTCACTTTATGTTTACATCTAACGCAGTAACTGCAGGTGAGTGGTTCATTCAGTACTGAGTCGAGTTATAATATCTTCTGTTTGCATTGAAGGTGTGTGATTTAAAAAAAGTTTGAGGGAATTGTTCTGGTGATGTCACTGTACTCATGAGGTCATGATGATTTTGCATTCTCAGGTGACCCATTCCACATCTTTATCAAGACAGGTGGAATTTGAGGCAAACACAAAGGATGTGATTCCTCTCTTCTCGATCACATATGTAATTGCCATTGCATTTTCCATTCTCTCTTGTTTGAGGTATGCTAACAGTTATTTTGTTCACATTTATTAGTTTAATCCATTGCAATTTACAGTGCATTTATTTTATTTACTTTATGTGTGTTCCCTGGGATGTTGTCCAGCTGGTTTTGCTTTTACATTAGGCATTTTTCACTGTATTAATTAAGACTTTGAGTTAGTAAATACTGTATTTTGTCTGGTTTGCAGGTTTGATTGTGTGAGGAACAAAGTGTGGGTGGCTACATTTGGGGTGTTCTCTGCTGGACTGGCTGTCCTATCCTCTTTTGGGATGATGTTGCACATTGGAGTCCCGTTTGTCATGACAGTAGCTAACTCTCCATTCTTGATATTAGGTATCAACATCACTGTACTGTTTAAATGTATAAAGGGTAGCTGGCATGACATTTCAAAAACAGCAGTGTCCTGAAGTGTGACATGCTATATTTTAAACTATTTTAATTCTCGCAAAATATTTATACATGCAGTTTATTTGACCTTGTGTTAATTGTGAGACTACATGGAATATTTGTAAGGTACAACGGGGCTAAAGGCCTCCCGGGGTAAAAAGCACTTTTGATTTTATTTTCTTCCAAAACACTAAACAGCATCAAAAACTACCACAGTACTTTCCTTAGAGGAATATTCAATACAAGTTGAGCTCAATTGACAGCATTTGTGGCATAACGTGTCCATCCTTTTCTTTAAAAAAAAAAAAATTTGAATTTACAGTTAGGCACTTACGTGAATTGGGCCAATTTTCGGAGGGTTTAAAGGCAGAAATGTGAAGCTTATCATGTGTTATTTGAGCTGTAAAGTTGTTTAAATCAGAATTTCTAGTCATTTTAGGGGTTGTTTAAATAACATTGTCATGGCAACAAAGTTGTACAATTGGCTGTAACTTTACACAGAAAAGGTTAGTAAATGATTTTATCACACTAACCCAGATTCTTGCTTTTTTAAATAAAAGGAGGGGCAAGTCAAAATTAATTTTTGAGGTAATCAATATAATGCCACAAATGCTGCCGATTGAGCTTAACTTGAATTGAACCTGGAATATTCCTTTAATACCTGTTTGTCACTTTACACTGCAAAATATTCCTGGTCTATGAGATCATTGCTTGCGAGGTCTAAAATCTGATTTTGAGGTTATTTGATCTAACATTTAACAATTTGTATAATGTTGCAAATTTATGAAGTTAATGAGAATCCCTGAAATGATCACATTTATTTTTTAGACAAAATACTTATCTATAATTTTCAGTTTTGTTCAAGGTGATTAAATTAAAGGTTTTTTAATAACTGTCCAATAAGTGAAAGCATAGTGTTTGGGGTAAAAAAAAAAATCCCCCCTTTGGCAGGGGCTAAATGCTTAAGTAGGGTAAATAGATTTGTTATGAAATATGTTTGCAGTTGGCTCACATTGACTGATCCAATTACAATGGAGATTAATTTGTTAATAGAATACTGGAGACGTTACGAAATGCGAAATGTAATTTAAATTAACAAAATAGTTAACTCTTTTCTGAAAAAGTATTGGCCTAAGTTGACAAATTTTGCCCTATAACTTTTGTCCCTATATTTGCACGATATCACTTTAAAAACTCTTGGGGACCATTTACCCCATATGTGGGGGCCTTTTATCCCAAGTGTCAAACCAGAAAAAAACAAAACATTTTCCTTATGGTATGCCTTTAGCCTCGTAGTACCCTACTTTTAAAAATGCATTTTTAGTAAACAGCAAAAAAACTAAAATGCGATTAAAATGGTGACCAGTCATAGAACATAAAATATTCACTTTCCTTTTTGTAAGGGATAATAATGAACAGTTAGTCAGTTATTATAGCAAAATAAACCCAGACAGCGCGATCAGGTCTTATATCACCCTGAAACATTTTAGTTTGGATTTAATGACTGGCTGATTGTACATTTATCCCACTTATTATAAGGCTGCTTAGCAAATAAATAAATTGATATATTGATTTAATTATTTTATTATGTGAGAAGATAAAGTGGACTGCTATGAAAGATGTGAAGCTTAGTGTAGGAAATTGGTTCCCAGGGACATTGGTCAATTGTATAGTTTAGTGATCATTATACAAAAATATTTGACTGCAGAAAGTGGCAATTGACCTATTTGAATCAAGAATTACACTATCTAATAAATACATATCTCATATTTCAACCTAAAATATCGATGTTGAAAACATGTCACCTATAGTCACTCCAAAGTGAAATATCGTTTTCTTGTGTTTTACAATAGGAATCGGAGTGGATGACATGTTCATTCTCATCTCCTGTTGGCAGCAGACGAATGTACACGATCGAGTAGAGACTCGCCTGGCGAACACATACAAAGAAGCTGCCATCTCAATAACCATCACCACGCTCACGGACGTACTTGCGTTCTACATCGGCCTCATGACGCCATTTCGCTCCGTTCGGTCCTTTTGCTTGTACACCAGCACCTCCATCCTGTTCTGCTACTTCTACAGCATCACATTTTTCGGAGCATTCCTGGTTCTCAACGGAAGGCGCGAGAACAGCAATAAGCATTGGCTGACCTGCAAGGAGGTACCAGATGAGTGCCCTGTGGGTCAGTCAAAATGGTATGAACTATGTTGCGTGGGTGGAGCATATGACCGCCACACTGGCAAAGAGGAGGTACAACCCATGAATCACTTTTTTAAAAAATACTACGGCCCTTTCCTGACAAAATCATGGACCAAGGTGTTTGTGATTCTGTTCTATTGTATCTATTTGACAATTAGCATTTATGGTTGCTTCCAGATTCAGGAAGGAATTGATCTGCGAAATTTGGCAGCGGATGATTCTTATGTGGTGAAATACTACGACAATGAGAAGGCATATTTCTCTGAATACGGCCCTAATATCATGGTCGTGATTCGACAAGAATTTCCATATTGGGATGAAAAGTACATGTCGGATCTTGAAACTTGCATTGAGGATTTCAAAAATTTGTCATTCATTGAAAAGGACATATTTACTTCTTGGATGAAATCATACAAGTACTATGGGTATCACACCAAACTGAATTTGAGCACTGAACATGTTTTTAAAGATCATTTGGGAACATTTCTCAGATTCTATTCAGATTTTAAACAGGATGTCAATTTCACCAACAACTCCATCCACGCGTCTCGGTTTTTCATACAGACTGTAAATATCTCCACAGCCCTCGATGAGATGAACATGTTGAATAAACTGAGAGACACCGCAGAAAGGTGCCCAGTGCCCTTGCTGGTGTACCACCCTGCCTTCATCTACCATGACCAGTATGCTGTAATAGTAACCAATACCATCCAGAACATTGCTGTGACAACAGCCGTAATGTTGCTTATCTCTCTCCTGCTCATCCCAAACCCTCTCTGCTCTCTTTGGGTGACATTTTCTATTGCATCTGTCATTGTGGGTGTCACTGGGTTCATGGCTTTATGGGATGTTAATTTAGACACCATCTCCATGATCATCCTTGTTGTCTGCATTGGTTTTTCTGTAGACTTCTCTGCTCATATATCCTACGCCTTTGTCTCAAATAAGAAGCCCAGTGCAAACGAAAAGGCAGTGGAAGCCCTGTTTTATTTAGGTTATCCCATTCTGCAAGGAGCTGTGTCCACTATTCTAGGGGTGGTAGTGTTGTCTGCATCGAAGAACTACATCTTTAGAACTTTCTTCAAAATCATGTTCCTGGTGATCTTCTTTGGTCTCATCCATGGCATAACTTTTATACCAGTTTTTCTGACCTTCTTTGATATATGTAGTGGAACTCCTGCTAAAATCAGTGGTAAGAATAAGGAAGGCCCAGAGGAGCAAGTCATGAAGAACAGCCATACCAATATTATTCAAGCGCAGATAAAAGATAGTGAGCTGAAAGAGAAGAAAATTTATGACAATCACACTTTTCAGCCCGACAACCACCGAACATGTTATTCTCAGCCCTGCATTTGGATGATTACTGGCAATAACCAGCACGTTCCTGAGAATCACATGTGCATGGCAAGCACTATCCCAATGTTCAGAGTGGACAGTCAAACCTATGAAGTGCACATGTATACACCCTCTGATGATGCATTGTTAAAAGTCAACTCTCACTCAGAACAGGGCTCTGAAGATCAAAATTGTGTTTTAGGAAATTGCAACCACATTCAAGATTCAAATGTTCCCACTCTTAACTGTTCTGATGTGGCCGTTTTATGAAATCTGTATCCTTAATTTTCTTTCCAGATGCATTCTCTTTGTTTGTGTACCATTTTTTGTATGTTTAAATTAGTGTAAACCTACAGTAAATCACAATATATATTACACAAACTATTGGTTTCACGTTATATACAAGTCATTTTTTGTAATATTTTTACAAAAATACACCTAGGCCACTGAAATTTACTGTAATTTAAAAAAGTGGCCATATAATAAAATCTTATATTTAGTCACTATTATTAAATGTGTGCAGGCAGCAGTAAAATGCTGTGTATGGTTATATAAATAGTACATATTCACACACAGTTTTAGAATTTAGTGACCCAAGAAGACACATAATAAGTAACATCAGCGAAACTATGAAACAAAAAATGTAAAAAGAGCAAAACTTTTTTTTTTAAAATACATTCACAAGATTCTTCATCACACATATAAGCAATGTACACATTTTGAGTAATAACAGTCTTTCAGAAAGTATTTCAATGATTGTTATTTTTGCAAGATATGTGAATATTTCTATTATGTATAAAATGTAGAATTATGTTGTTTTCTTTCATTTTTGTGAAATAATAAGCTAATTAAAAGCACATAAGTAACCATTTTGTACAAAGTGTTTTATGGATTGTTCTTGGTGTAAAGGTTTACTACAAACTTCACTAAACACAAATTAGTTTAATAGTTTCTTTTTAATAGTTTACATTTAAAACCAAAATTTGTGGTTACTTCATTACTGTAATCAAACTCGCAACAATTCAGCAAAACAGCAGTTTCTAAGATGTTCAGCTAAACACAATAAAACAAGCGTCCTCAAAAAATAAAATCAAGTCAGATTTTGTTTACAAACATTTCAGGAAAATTTTACACATTAGACACATTACTCTGGACTATGTAAAATAATATACAGTAAGTTGTTATAAAGAGGAAAATTATATGGTGGCAATGTTTATAAGCTATAAATGTTCACATCTAGCTCACAATCCTCACTAGTACTCTGTTTTATGAGTGCAGTCAGTGTACTGCTTGGATCTCTAGCAACAAGAGGGATATTCACCCTTAACTCTTGAAACAAGCGATTTTGTATCTTCATGGCCAAAACCGAGTCCATTCCTATTACAGTAAGGGCAGTTTTATCACTAAGATCATCAGTATCTACACTGCAAATTTCAGTCAGAATCCTTTTTACAAAATCATCCACTGATGACTGAAAATCTATCCTGGAGCCAACCACAATCTTGTTTTTCAGTCCTTCCTCCACTAAAGCTGATAGGCGAAACTTTAGAAATGCATTCTGAGAAAGAACATGGTTCTTTAGATTCCAAAAATTGAATTTGCAAACCACCTGTTGGGGATTGTTAGCCAGTAGGCAGTGCTCTAGATCTTCATGGATCTCGGACACATCCATTGTCATAAGTCCTTTTGTTTCAAGGAATTTTTGAAAATTGTCTTTGTCCAGTAGCAGGCCCATTTTAAGTGGCCCCAAATTTATGAACTGTCCTGCAAGTCCAGTGTTATACCAGTAGTGACAAAAAGTGTCCAGAAATGAATTAGGTGCTGCCTAATTGGCTTGTGCAGCATTACCAATGAAGGAAGAGAATGAAGAATAGCACACAAAGTAATCGAGTGTTGGGCTGTGTAGAGTGGCAAGGTGAAGATTCAAAGCACCACTGACTTTGGGTCACATAACTTCAAGGAAAAGAGACCTGTCAAGGCTTTCCAGTAATCCATCATGTAACAGCAGCAGCACTGTGGAACACCAGAATTGTTACTCCATATCTCCTCTGCAGAGTGCTTATGTCTTCATGTATCTTCTCAGATGGAGCACTCCTTGAAAGTGTGGCAATGCACACACCACCCCTGTGGGCAATAAACCTAAAAGTATCAAATCCCAAACCAGAGAGCCCACCTGAAACTATGTATACACCTGCCTTTGAAAACAACTGCTTTGGTCTCGGAAGCAAGGGAATGGGTGACATCTTATTCTTGGTTTTCATCACTACCCAGAACTATCAAGTCCAGAGTTCTTGCACTGAAGTATCAACCAGAATGCTCTACAGACTGAGACATACTTTCAGGGGATACTGTCGAAAAAATGCTGCTTTGTATCAATGGCCATCATCTATGCAAGTGCATTCCTTTTAGCCATTTCTGTATAAGAACTCCATATGCCTTAAGACAAGATTTCTGGAAGATTTCAGAAATCTCAAGAGTCTGGAAGCAAGTACTCTCACTGTCCCTCTGAATGGCATCTAATGCAGAATGCTGTTGCTCCCAATTGACTTACTAAGACAATGTTATTTGCATTGGCAACACAGACAATCTCTGTCAAATGTGAGTGGTAATATGGGGGGAGAATGACAAAAAGAAGACACTGCTTTGGACTTATCTACCTAGCTCAGTCTCTGTGAAAACACTCCAGCCAGATGTATTTGCTATGAGTGTCAATATCTTAAAAAGAGCTGAATCATGAACTGTGGAGAAGATGCCCAAACCTTTCTGTTGTTTGGTCTTGAGTAATCCACATTGCAAGATCTCCCAGATCAGGAAAATGTAAGAAACACATGGAACGTCCTTTAGAAATGGGGTTCTTTTTATTTTAAAATAAACAGCTTCTGGGAGGACAACTTTGGAAACTGCTCATATGGGGTAACAACAGATAACAGTGTCTCCCACTTAAAGTTTCCTGACATCCTTTGCTACAGTTGTAACAGTCCCACTAAAGTCGAGTGCCAGGAGACTGTGGATCTGAGTTGTGTGCTCGTTCCAGTACATCGTCTGACCAAATTTGAGATCTGAGGTACCAACTGGAAAATAGTCTGATGAACAGACACATATTTTACTGAGCTGAACCTCAACGCTTTTCCCCTCAATAGTGCCGACTGAATTTTCAAAGGGCAAAGCTGATAGGCCTGTCACTCTGTAGGGATCGTTGCAGCTTTTCAAAGACAAAACAACTTGATGGTAAAGTTCACAGTTGTCTACCAAATACTCTAGAATGGCCTCCGTTTTTAGATTACTAATATTCTGAATGCCCCAGATAAACACAATCTCATCTAGATCCATGTCTCCTGTACTGCAAAGGGACTGCACGTGTGGGACTGAGGCTGAGCTTTGTGTTGAATCAGGTGGAGGTACAGATATTGCTATTCCCAGGGTGTCCTCAAAAATCAAAGCCTTGATTCTGCCAGAAAAATTGCTCTTGGCATGAATGGCAACCATCTGATTGTGAGAAACATGATTCTTTAATCTGTGCACGTTTTCCCAGAAAATTAACTCTTGACATCTCTCAGCTCGATTAACA
The DNA here is from genome assembly GCF_019703515.2 of Myxocyprinus asiaticus. Classification (NCBI taxonomy): domain Eukaryota; kingdom Metazoa; phylum Chordata; class Actinopteri; order Cypriniformes; family Catostomidae; genus Myxocyprinus; species Myxocyprinus asiaticus. The sequence goes on from NC_059384.1 coordinate 7,389,414, forward strand.
CATGCCCATCTTTGTCAGTGAAACAACCACAAACCTCAAAGCAATCTGACTTCTCTTTAATCATTCTCATGTACATGAACATGTCTTTTTACATTTACATTACATTTACATTTATTCATCTGGCAGACGCTTTTATCCAAAGCGACTTACAAAAGAGGAAGACATAAGCGAATCATCTTAAGGAGACAGTGGTATGAAAAGTGCCATATTACAAAGTTTCACTAGCATCAGAATAGTATTCAAAACAGATTAATGTGCAACAAGAATTTTTTTTTTTTGAGTAGGAGCAGATATAACTATACTACCAATTGCAGAGGGAAACCAGGGCCTGATAGTGCTAGAGGCTCATGCTAAAACTGCAGACATTTGTAAGATGTAATCCAGTACCACAGTATGTCAGTAATACTCATACATATGGTTTAGTAACCCCTCTGGAATACTGACACTGGTCACAGCCTCCTTGAATTCCTGTCCGTAATGAATGTCACCCAGCCGTTTGAAGTTGGATCCATACTCATATCCTAACTCATTTAGAATGCTGTATACATCCTGGCTTTTAATGACTGATGGGCATCTCCTCAAAACAGTGTTCAGGAGAATGAATTGCTGTTCAATGACGGCCGGTCTGCCTCCATGACAAATGGTTCCTGATGCATGCATGGCAGAGGAGGACAGTATTTGAAAATTGGTTTTGTACGTAGTTGTCTCTAGCGTTATTTTGTGAGGACAGTTCTTTGTTAGAACAAACAAACTATGAGAGTCAGTTGTGAGCTGTAATGAGGAAAGAGGCCAGTTCAACATTTAACGCCTCTGGGGCGATGGCTAGATCATTTTCTTGTGTTCCCAAAAGTAGAAGGTTATACCCACTGACAGGTTAGACTTGACTACTTTGCTGTCAAATATAATTGGATGTGAACAGCGAAAGACCGTCTTGTTTCCCTGTCTTTCATCCTCAAAATATACCTAATTCTTCAGACACTCGAACTGATATCTAGGGAAAGTGATGAGCTCTGTTTCAAACCCTTTGCAGAACTCATCCCAGTTCACATTGACTCCCAGCTCAAACAGTTTTGATACCACAGTGAGCACTGTCTCGTGATCTTTATCTGGTTGCACTGAGCGAAGCACCAGGGTGTCATTTCCCAGGATCTCCATGATGTTCCTCTGAAGAGCCCATCTTGGACCACTTTCCACAAGGACTATGTTCTTCTTGTTGTTGGACAGCGACTTAATTGCTTGTTCAAATGCAACTGGCTTTCAGATATTTCGTGCCCAGTATTCGGCGGTTACAATGTCCCCTTGATGACACATCTCTCCTGTAACTGTGGAATACAGTTCACACTCCATTTCATTTGGAGTTAAATATCCAATACAGTCTTCGATTTGGCCCAGTATAGGTTCCATCATATGGCTTTGGTAGGCAGCAGGAACATCCAAGACATGAGGTTCTTGCTTTTAAATGAAGACTGAAGCTTTTGGTGCACATTGTCAACAGCTTCTTTGTCAACAGCTTCATCACCTGACAGCACACATGGCATTGGACTGTTCACATCAGCTAGGCAAATCTTCCTTGTATATGCTGGAAGAATTTCAAGGATGTCTGTGACAGCTATGTTACCAACGACCAGCATCTTCCCACCCGTCACTTTGCTTTGCGGGGCACTACGATAGTAGATGACCTTTATGGCATCCTCAAGAGACAGAAGACCAGAGAAATGAGCTGCAACAACCTCTCCCACAGAGGGCCCAAAAGCAAAATCTGGTCTGATTCCCCAGAGCTTAAGAAGGTGAGCAATCGCAACCTGAATTGCAAAGAGAAGTGGCTGGACAATGATTGGTTTTGAGAAATCCTCATTGTCATAGCTGTTTGTGATCTTTTGGGAAATACTGGTGCATTTGAACTTCTTAAAGTAGTTTTCCACCTCTTTGACCTTGTCCCTAAAGACAGGCTCCTCTTTCAGTAGCTGCTTACACATGCCCCTATAAGAAACGCCATTCTCACAAAATACAAACACGACCTTCAGGTCTTGCTTTGTTGGGGCTAACATCTTGTTCATGCTAGATTTGAGTTGCAATTGTAACTCTGACAGAGATGATGCAGCGAAGACTTTCTAAAATGTGTGCCTCTTGTGGCTTCTTTTGCAAGCAGATGTATAAGCGAGAGCTTGAAGATCAACTGTGTCACCTTCAGTAATCCTCTTGTACGTGTCATCTCAACACATCTGAAGAGACTGATCTGTGGCTGCAGACGTTGGAAACAGTTTTAGAGACTAAAGAGTGTCGATGTTAGAGACTGCTGCATGCACATTACCTCTGATTATGGCATGAGAGTTGGTGCCACCAAACCCAAAGCTGTTTAATCTAGCCATCCTTATCCTGGAGCCAGAGTAAATACATTTTTCAGCTCTGGAGGGGATTTTAAGATTGAGAGCTTTAGTGTCTATGCTGGAATTGTCCGTGGAGTAGAACACATAGGGGACAATGGTTTCGTGCTGCATCATCAACAGAATCTTTATGAGTCCTGCCACCCCAGCTGCAGATACTGTATGTCCAATGTTACTCTTAAATGAGCCAATATATAGAGGCCCTGAGCTTGAAGGTCTTGCTTTCGCAATGATGTTTGAGATACTACCTGCCTCAACTGGATCTCCTGCTGGTGTTCCAGTACCATGAGCTTCTGCGTACTGGACATTTCCAAGATAATTCTCAGAGGAGTAGATCATGCACAAGAGAGCCTCCTGCTGGGTCATGGAGGGTTTGGTAATTGGTGCGATTGTGTGACCATCTTGGTTTACTGCAGTCTTACTGACAATGCCCCAAACATGAGCAAAATCCTCAAGAGCCTGAAGGGAACACAAATTTCACCATCTTAAAAAAAAAAAAAAAAAAAAATTTTTAAAGACCGTAACTAAAGTAGTAATATATTACTGCAGTACTTGCTGTATATTACTGTACAGACAAATCTTTTTAAAACTTCAAAATATTTATTTTTTTAAAGGTTTCAATAGAACTACATCGCAGCCCTCTCCTCTGCCATAGCCATCTTCAGAGCGGCAGAAGTGTTTGCTTGTGCCCTTGGGTGAGATCATTTTTGCCTTGCTGAGGGCCACAAAGACTCAAAGCTCAAGGATGCAGCCAACTCCTCCACACAGAGCCATTTCACAGTCAGCTAGAGATTAATAAAATGGATGGTTAACAGTGTGAGTACCTAGAAAGTTTAAATACAGTATTCCAAAAAAAAAAAAAAAAATACATTTAGAACACTGAAACCACAATTGAAATCTATGAAATTTCATTGCATATACAAAAACAAGAAAATATCAAACTAAATGTCACCTGCAAAACTATGGGCATCTCCTCTATGCTAGACCTATTCTCACAACTACTGTATCATACTTACACTTTTCTTTTGCAAATTTTTCAAATACTTTAATAAACCCACTGGTTCCAAGGTACTTGTAAGTAGATGTATGAGGTCACATGTAGGTCTTTACATTAGCTATGGACATGTTCCAATAAGTCGGACAAGTCTCACAAAATGTCGAAATACTTTGTCTTAATACTGAACAAAATCATTTATCATTTATCATTATCATTTAAAACCAAACAAATTTCTTTTGTGAAATATTTTGCTTGAAAAATATGCTTGTGCTATCTTTTTTTTTTTTTTTTTTTTTTTTAATAAAGGCCAATTAGTTTGGCATTTTCTTATCCAATACAATGAAATTCATACATTCACAAGTGTGGTTTAAGTATCCAAATACTTTTTGATGTCATCCTACATACTGTACTTAACCTTGTCTGATGGCCAGACAGGCAGAGCGAAGTGCGACTAGGAATGAAGAACATGCACTGTCAATTGCAAAGGATGGTCCGGTGAGGTTGAAGCTTTAAGAAATTCTATTGGCGGCTATGATCATGGCTGTTCCTGTCCCATTATAGTGGGTTATTGTGCTGGGGCTGTTGTTCAAAAGTGTCTCATAGTCCCTGTTCATAAGTCCTGAAACCAAAACAAGCCAAAAACAATATATGACATAACTATAACCAAAAGCAAAACATATATAAACATAAGTGAATTGCTCTACTGTTTATATTGGATGCATTACCTATGTAAACTCCCGTTCTGGTTTCGTTCACTTTTTCCAAGGGTATCCCAGCATCCTCTAAAGCTTGGTACATGCACTGCAGTAGCAATTTCTGCTGAGGGTCCATGTTATCAGCTTCAGTCTCACTGATGCCAAATATCTTGTGATCATACTCATTGAATCTGTAGAAAAAGGTAGACAAACTAACTTTCTTCAGTAATAGTTCTTTAGTTTAAAAAAAACAAAAACAAATATTACATCCTTTAAATGCTTTGTCATAAGCTGATGATTCTTACCCATCAATGAGAGCAGCTTTTGTAGTCTGCGTTTTTCCCACTTTGCTCTCATCGGGATGAAACCACTCTGTGTCAAACCTCTCATCTGGAATCTCAACAACACAGTTCCTGCCCTCCACAAGAACCTTCCAGAAATTATCAACACCCTCACCTGTAAAAATTAGATAATTGATAAGATGATTCATGCACATTTACACAGTATAGCTTCAAGTATATTTAAGAGTACAAACATTAGAACTTTACCTCCTGGGAAATTGCACCCAATTCCAATGATGGCAATCCTCATCCATTTTGTCCATTTCTTTTCCAAATAATCATGTCATTTTACAAACTCTTCATAAAAAAATAAAAGAACAAAGGACATGAAATACAAAGAATCTCTGAGCACTTCTTACTCTGAAGGCTCTGCTGTTCTGCTCATAGTTGTGACTTGTATTCCTCAGTTCCCAACATCATCCATGCATTTTTATAAAGCTATCCACGGAGGAAAGCCAATGAAAAGACAAGTTTCTTTCAAACAAAAGGGTCTTTAGGTGTGCGATCCTTGCTTTTAGTGTAGCCATTAATTGAGGTGGTTTGAAAAAAAAAAAAAAGCCTGTAATCGTAGGCTTGAGCAGAGATGTGAAAACACTGATTGCAGTTTCCCCTCACTGGATACAACAAAGCTACTGTCTCAAATCTATTTGAGTGATTCTCTAAAATCATGATTGGCCTTAATTGACTTCTCTGAAGAAATGAATAGCGAATGAAGAGAAAGACAAAGAAGAATCTGTGGTCCATGCAGACCACCAATTTGAAGTAAGATTACTGATGATCTCAGAGCAACTAACCCGATACCTGTGATTATCAGACAACGGTGTTCAATGTTTTTATGCCAGTGCCCTTTTATGGGCCTTTGAAAAGGATGCATTCAATTCAGTTTTCCCCATTACAAAGTCATTTACATGAAACACCAGATTTACATTCTTAAATTTAGGAAACTTACAAGGATATTTTTAACTGATTTTATTTAGAAGTCTTATATCCCTGTTCATTTCTGATTTAGAGCAACAGATCTGAACATGGTATTAATTTCAAAATAAAGCACACACATAATGTTTCAAACACGCATATATACAGGGCGGTCACCTGAGCCGTCTAAACATGCAAACACACATGGACAACTGAAATAGTGACAAAATCAAAAAGTATATTGAAATAAATAACTTAATGAGTAAAATCAAGGATCAGAAATGTTAAGTCATGTTAAAATGCAATAATTGAAGATCTGAAATTAACACTGACATTCTAGTCAGATTCGAAATTGGCTTGTGATTTAAAGTTGCATGAAAAAAACTGAATGATTACTAGGATTGTGTTGTAAATGGGACTTTCTGATGTAGACAGAAGCTCTGGCTAAAATGGTTCTTTTTACATTTCAACTTAAAGGGATAGTTCACCCAAAAATGAAAATTATGGGATCATTGACACCCTCATTCTGTTCCAAATCCATATGACTTTCTGTCCTCCTTACAAATGATACAAGAGATGTTTGGCAGTATGTTAGTCTCAGTCACCATTCACTTTCATTGAATTTTTTTTCTCCATATCATGAAAGTGAATGGTGACTAAGGCTGTCAGTCTGCCTAACATCTCATTTTTTGTTTGATGAAAGAAAGAAAGCTATATGGGTTTGAAGCAACATGATGGTGAGTAAGATGACATAATTTTCATTTTTGGGTGAACTATCCCTTTAATATGAACTTGTGCTTCAGATGACTTGAATACAAAAATCATTAAAAATCATCCCTTTTTTTATATATATACTTGGCTTCTAAAAACTAAGTGAAGAATTTAGAGTTTACTTGATTAATAGCCTTAACCATGGAGTTCCCTGCTCATGCATACATATTGTTGGCATCAATTTAACTATGGAAAATGTTGTCTGCTTGAAAGCCAACTTTTTGCATGTAAAATGAACAATTTGAAGAGAGACTTATGGTGGCTTATAACAGATTTTATATTTACACAAGTAAGATTATGTCTTGAAATGTCTGTTAAACTCTAGCCTTCATCATCTGGGGTCCAATGACTTTCCCTCCAAAATAATCTGAATTTCCTTTGCATCTAGAGTCTCGTAAGTAAGCAGGGCGTCGGCTAACAGCTTGTGTTCTTTATTGTAAGTCTTCAGAAGCTTCTTTGCTCTTTCATACGAACCCTGACAGAGAAAATGAGGAAGTGAAATTGTCACAATCAATATCAGTTATAATCACTGCAAAAGATAAATTGGGGGTTACCTACCTGTAACAGCACCCTGACTTCCTGTTCTACAGCTGCCCGGGTCTCCGGGCTATGGTCCGTTAGGTCATTATAGGTCATAACCCCAAGCTGGGAAAGCATAGAGAGGTGTGTGAGTTGCAGTTACAGGCACAAAATACATTTAACAAAGGCTTTTCACCACACATCTGTGATTGCAACAGAAACCCCAAGGTAAGAGATGGGTGTAAGTGTGAAAGTGTCCCTGTATGTGCACAGCTAATTTCAGAGGGTTGAGTATGAACTGAGCACAGGAAAAAGGATTAGGATGAAACCCAGATTTAATTCTGGAATGTAAGAGCTCACACAACCTTACTCTAATGGCTTTCAACACGTGGAAGGACTCAAACTGCCTCTCCTAATTGCCATATACTTTTTTTGTTCCCATTTTGAATGACTTTATAATAACTTATAACATTCATAAAAGATAATGTATTTAGTCAGTCGATCATAATTGCAAAATGATCAAATACAAGAGATATTTAATAAAATATAATAATGATCGGTTTAATATATTGTAAATATAATGTGTAATGTGTGTTAATACAATAGTCAAATAGCTTGAAATGTCACGAAAGCTATTTTAAATTGTTGGCAACTTTTCTTTTATTTCTTATAGTAATAATAATACAACAAATTGTTTTTAATGTGATCTGTCCGATCTTGTCAATTGAGATGATCAGCAAAAACGTAGTGTTTTATAAATGCATAAATACACTAATAGTTTAATACTTTTGAGGATATATGGAACTCATTATACCTTGTCACTCATCCCAAACCGTGTCACCATCATCTTTGCTATTTTAGTGGCTCCATCAAAATCACTTGATGCTCCTGTGTGAGAGACAAATGAAGCTTTATGGTATGTATGTATTAAAGAATTAGAAGTAGACAAGAGTGAACTGGGGACATCACTCACCAGTTGTGATGTTATCATTTCCAAAGACCAGTTCCTCAGCGACCCTGCCCCCCATACTGACGTCCATCTGAGCCAGGAGCTGGGCTCTTGTCTCACTCCAGCGATCGTTCTCAGGCAGCAAGGACACCTGAAGAGACCGAAGGCACCAGCACAATAGGTTAATAATGTATTATGTATTTATAATTAAAGTACAAATGTCATTAAAAACTCCATACTGAAATTGATTTTTAGAGGTAATATATAAACCGGTTATGACAGCTCTACCATAAGCATAAGTTGTAAAGCGATGGTATATTCTTTTTTAGAAGCCATAAAAATCATGTTTAATTGCCAAAATCCCAGTGAAGTGCTACACTGCATGCATATTTATTAGAAAGTTAGTGTTTCTCATGATTCATTTTGCTGTTAAGACGATCCAATGCAGTCTGTTATTCCTAAAATGTGATTTTGTATCAAAACTGAATATTTAAAAAATTACAATAGAGATCTGTGTTTCTCAGGGGAGTTATAGCAATTTTTTCAAATATTATTGCGCACAATTATCAGGCAACTAAGAAATTTTTTTTTTATCTTCACTAAACTTAACATTTAACCGTAAAAAGCATGTTTTAATAAGAACTCAAATAAACGAACATATAAGAATTACCAAGAAACATTTTGGGCATTTCAAGATTTTCAGTGGGCAATATAAAATAAAGAACATAAAGACAGTGGCTGTGTTTTCAGAAAAGAAAATACACTTAAGACTAATTCGATTACATTCTCAGTCTTTTTTTCTGATTTTTAAATATTCTTTTTTTTTTTTGCTTCAAGTCAAATGTAGTAATGTTAGTGGGCAGCCACTACTGAAATGGTCTTTAACCTTGTGCATTGTATTTTGGCTTCGCTATACGCAATGTTATACGACTGATCTCATTTCAGGAGACTTTTTTGCTGTCAGTAAAGGACTAAACTTTCAACGCATGGAGTCATGTGACAAAACAACATGGTGCCGACCACAGCGGAGTTTGTCTTTGGGAGAAACGCCAACATAAATGCATCTGGTAAGAAACCTAATTAAGTTTTTACATTGAAACCTGTTTGAGTCAAAAGATTAGAGTCTCTAGTTTCATCCAATGCGGCATTTTTTAAATTTGAGCAATTTATTGCAAAACGGCAAGCTGCTAAACACAATGTACACTAATGTGTACTTTAATTTTTTCCTTAGAAATCCTACATTTACTGTGCATTATCACATTGAGAATCAATGGGTTATTCCAAAAGCTGAAAAATGTTGCTTTCAGAGGCTTTATATGGAGTTAGAATGAAAAAAAAAAAAAAAAAGGTGCATTTCTGACTTTCTATACCCTGGTATTTTTTTAAATTTCACAATTTAGTCCCGCTGTCCACACATGTTGCCATTCATTTTTAGGAAAACTATTTGCTCTAGAATTTTTTTTCTTTGCATGTTTATTAGATGCTGCTTGTTAAAAATCAAAAAGGGATATGCACACAGCAGTCACGTTCAGGTCTCAGGAGGTTATGGAATGGTGAGACTAACTACTCACATGTCCCAGAGAAGGGCCACGTGGCATGATGGTAGCTTTGTTTATGGGCATGGCATCTTTGGTGTAATAAGCCACTATAGCGTGTCCTGACTCATGGTAGGCTGTTATCATCTTATTCCTCTTATCTATCTCCACACTCCTTCGTTCTGGGCCTGGACAGACAGAAAGGGGGATATCAGGAAAGAATCTCTTTGTTCATTGCCATAATCTCAATCACATGTTGCAGAGAATAAGCCGTCCGGCTCTGTTGCCCTCACCCATGAGGATCTTATCCTTCGCAAACTCCAGCTCCTTCATGGTCACCAGATCTTTCCCATCCACTGCTGCTTTCAGGGCCGCCTGGTTCACTAGGTTCTCCAGTTCAGCTCCAGAGAAACCCACTGTTCCTCTGGCAATGATCTCAGCGTCAATAGCTACAAGACACACAAGAATAATGGAAAAGCCTTTACAACAGATAAACATCATCATTACACACAGACATTAAGAAATTCTTTCCACATACGTAGCAGAAAACATTTAACCTAGGGCTGTAATTTGTAATCAAATTAATTACATGATGTGCTGTTTAATTAATTGACTTAATCGCAATTAATCGTATATTTTCATATTTACTCAAAAAGGTCCCCAAATAAAGACAATTTAGTAAATATTAATTAAAAACATAACTCATTAATTGCATCTCTCTGGTTTTCAGTGTCAAACGGCATGTTTTTAGGACGTTGTAAAAAGTTAGACGTAGTATCTAACTTTGAAAAATGTGTCTTGAGTTCTCTGCAACATACTCTGTTGTGCTCACCCCAGCTATCTTTGAATTGAGCTTGAATGAAGTTTGAAATGCTCTGATGATAGGTACAGAAAGTACGAACTGATGATTTATTGCGGGGTTTTTTTTTTTTTTTCATTTTTAAAACTAAATTATCATGTTAAATTGGCAGCCCTAATTTAACTAAATATTCAAGATTGGGAAAGACTATAATTTAAATACCCCATAAAATCACTTGTCCAGCTCAGTTTTCTGTCCTGTGTTGACGTATTTTTGATTTAAACTGGACGTTTTAATGGGACATATCTAAGGCCTCATCCCTTGTTTTTTTTTTAATAACCCCCTCTTTTAAAAAAAACAAACAAAAGGCTTTAGTAACATTACAGTCATAAACCTACTAACTAGTCAGTTACAGGTGTTATTAGATGGAGGGATACTCTAGGGAGAATTTGACTGTACAAAAATCAGAACAGTGCAGCACAAGTCATCAATACTTCTTGTTTGTTTTCCCGGAAGAGAAAGACTGTAAATGTAAAATGTGTTTATCTGCTAAAAGGTTATTTTGTCGACTTTTAATAGTACATTAGCATGTACTCATGGCTAATATACATGAACTTTAAGCCACAAAACTCCATAGATCAAACCCATGAGAAACCACTTTCCTGAATATTGGGTTACGGCCCTGATATACCACATATTTATGATATCACTATTACCAGAATCCACTTTAATTTTCTTCAGATACCACTGCAGGATCTCGGTGCGTCCCTTCACATCAGGTCTGGGTACTGTAACCTGCATGTCAAACCTGCCTGGTCTCACCAGAGCACTGAAAAACACAAAACAGGACAGGTTTAATGAGATGGTGGAAGCCTAACACCAGATTCACACATACTCCGTGAGCGGGGCATGAGCGAGGCGTTGCGATTGGGCTTTCACATTGGTCGTGTCTCTTTTCTAGGTTCCTACGGCAACGGCGGGCAGTCACGTGCACTTGTTTATCTGCGTACTTGGTCGTGATTGGTTAATATATCAAAGTATATTTCAAGGCAATTCAGTCCACTCTGCGGTCATCTTTGGAACGCTCTCGGGCATGCTGTTTTCTTTGTAAACAACCGACATAAAAGTACAGCTCCTATCTACTTGGATGGGGAAAGACTGAAATTTCAAACAAGGTTGGTCAAGATGCAGACCTATAAATTGTAGTGTATAGTTGGTTTGGTTTAAATATTGTTTATTTGTTTTTGCATCTTTTCTAAAATCTCCTGATTATTTTAGTTTTCTACTGCACCCAGAGCCGCTGAGTTCAGCGTGAGCCACGTGGAAAAAATAGGCTCGGCACAGAAACTATCCGCTCACTGCCGCGTCTGTGATGCTTCTGGGATGCTTAACCTCGTGACTCACGCTTGTAATGTGGAGGGTGTAATATTTTAATATGGGCACTGAAACAAAAACGCGTTGCTCACACCCCGCTCATTGAGAATATGTGAAACCGGCGTAAGCTGTTGTTTCCCCAAGCTTGCTTCAGAGAGACTGTAAAATCATACTTGTCCAAAGCTTCAGCAAAGTTTGTAGCTCCAATCACAATCACTCCTTCATTGGGTTTAAACCTGTAATCATCAAAATAATAATTTAAACCCACATAAAGAAAATCTATTTAAATTGGAAAGAGAAAAAAAAAGCCAAGCAGACATGAACTGACCCATCCATCTCAGCCAGCAGCTGGTTGATGGTCTGTCGTGAGTACGGGTGCATTGGAGACTCAATTCTTTTTCCACCCACACTGTCCAGCTCGTCAATAAAAATCACACACGGGGCATTTGCTTTGGCCTCCTCTACAAGAGAAGAAATAAAACGAGAGTTAATAAAATATATATGTTACCAGATTATAATGAAATGTGGTGTGTAAAGTAATAAAAGCCCCAGTTTCTGTGATTTAAGTAGTTTTTATTAACAACAGTTTTTACCACCCATTATGGGTGATCCAAACCTCAAATTTACTTTGACAGGACCAAAGACTTACTGAAAAGGTTCCTGATACGACTCGCTCCGACTCCCACAAACATTTCATCAAACTCTGACCCTGAGGCGTAGAAAAAGGGCACATCTGCTTCTCCTGCTACAGCTCTGGCCAACAGGGTCTTTCCGGTTCCTGGAGGCCCCACCAGCAGGATACCTGGAGATGGGCACATTCAGGTTAGATATTTATCAAAATAAAAAACAAATAAGCTCAATAAAAAAGTCCATATGTGAATGAGGAGGAGAGTTTCACCTTTGGGAAGTTTACCACCAAGCGCTGTGAATTTCTGAGGGTTTCGCAAAAATTCGACAACATCCTGAAGCTCGTTCTTGGCCTCCTCTACACCTTTCACATGTTCAAAGGTGACATTCTTCATCTGAATGGGATCCAGGGCTGAATCCAGACCAGAGGTGGTGCGGAAACGAACTGCCAAAGAATATCAATAAAATAGAGAATTAATATATTGCATTCTAATTTCTTCCAAGTCATTATGAGAATTGCTGACCAGATACAGAACTACAAGAAGTCAACAAACAGCGACGATGTTCACACCACAGACATAAAACTTGATGTTGTTGCTTCATTGTAATAGGTGCATTTCTTTGAAAGCTAAAGACATATACAGGCAATAAAATGGGAAACATACCAGTGTCAGAAAACGACCCTTTACCGGAAAAGATAGGGCTTCTAGACAGACCATACAAGCCCGCTGCAAGGAGGACAAGCATAACCAGACGTGTCCTCGTTACAGAGTCTGTTAGAAAGGGAGCAGAAATAAAAATGAGATTCATACAGACACAATGGTTGCTGATTCCTCTGTTTTCAACAGACCTGAATCAACAATGTTTAAGTGTAATTAGACAGGCCTAAAAGCATCACCTTGAGTCCTCCGTGTCAAAGTCTGAGCTTTCATGAATCCCTCCGTGAAGCCGCTCTTGAAGGCGTCCTGGTGAGTTTCTTGCAGGTTATTTTGTTTCATTAACTGTTCAAGACTGTCTGTGTCTCGCCTCTCCTTCATAAGAAGGCCCTGAAAGGGACAGGGAGAACAAAAGAGGAAAGGAACAAGACAACAAATAAAGACAGAGTGGTTAAGCCAAAAAACAAAATGCATAGATCAGGACCACAGTCAAAATCTCTTGCATGTCTGGAAGCAACTCCGCGTTCGCTGCTCACTTACCTTCATAAAGGTTGGAGTATAATCCTCTGCTTCTTCTGGACCATCAGAACGAGACTGCAGATGTCTGGTCTTGGACTTCATTGTCTTAAAACCTCTGTTTTGGACCCATACTAAGCGAGAATTCACACATAGAGAAATAAATCAAAAATAAACCCCACAATTCTCCCATACAGCATTTACTAGGCAAAGAACAAATTTCAGTATGTCTTTAACCCTTAAACGCACATCTTGGGTCTTTAGTGACTTTCCACCCCTGTACCTCATCCATTTTTTGGATTTGTACCCACACCTCTTTGGTATTCCTTAATCTCTCTCTTATAAATTGTGTCTCTCACACACACACACACACACACACACACACACACACACAAAAAGCTTAAATAATTTTTTTTTTATAATGGCTTAAGAACCAAGAGTGTACAGGGTTATTAGAGACACTAGGTTTTGTTTTTTGTGCACTTCCATAAATAATCCTTTAATGATTATTTAATATTTATACAAGTTTACTATCACAGGATATCTATGTATTTATTAAAGAGAAATGAGTACTATATTCATACAAATAAATACTATATTACATTGATTTTCTGTGCAACACTGCTGATTTATCATTATTCCATATGCGTGTACACATGCATATATATAAATGTTATTTCTTACTCAAGGTGTCACTGAGGTTTCAGCAATTGACTTGATTTACATTTGACATTGCTATTTGATGAAGAAACATCATGGAAGTTAACTATAGCAAGTACAACACATGAACAGTATGATATGACTATTGTCATTTGAAAATATTTGGAAAATGTAAACACTATCTGGGAATTTTGTAGATCCATTTGTGATAGATATAAGTGCCAGGTCTCTAAAGACCCGAATATGTAAGAGTGTTTGGTGAAATTCCCATGCATTTAAGGGTCAAGTTGTTCATGAGTAGGTAACAATGTATTGCGTTACATTGCAGATGGTGCAGATCTACGCATGCTGCCTCAAGGGGGCTGGATCTCTGCCTATGAAACACTGGAAAGCCAAAGTGTCCCACGTGTTTGTGAGAAAACCCTGTGTTAACAAGACAGAAGACACACAAATTACATCGCTAATATCAAATTCACTTTGCCGTCACCATTTTACTTCACCATTCTAAGAATGATCCTTGGTTATGTACTAGCAATTTAGCTTTGCAATTCAAAGTATTCAAGTAAGCCTATGTTACTTTGAAATGCTGCACAAACTGCCTTTGAGTAAAGGTCAATCTCTTTGAATCTGGAGCATAAACAGAATTTTACTCTCAGAAACAAGTTCCTGAGTCACCTCAGCAAGTAAATGAACCAGCTACCAGCTTCCAACACTTCATGGAGTTAAATATACTTCAAAACATGGATCCATCTCTTTGCATTGCGGGTAACCTCACCATATTTGTTTTGAAAGAAGGAGGGGGCAGAAATGTGAGATGTTCTCCATGCTGTTGAGGTTTGAGCACAGCTCGGGATGGATTTCTCCTCTAGAGAAGGCAATAGTCTTCTCATAACATCATGTACGTGACTGAACCTCAGCTCTGAAAGACCAAGCTCCTTCAAGTTCACTTTAGGCTGTGAAAACAGGTCCACAAGAACCAATCAGGGCATAATAGCTGCAATTTGCAAACATTCACTTTATTGTGGATATACTATGGTGACATGCTCGTTCCGTGACTGTCATACCTCATTTAGAAGTGGGTCATATTTAGATGAAAGGTTCCCCTGTAAACTCTGCACTGATGTGCTGACGGCAGAGTTGGCTGAACTTTTCAGGTACTGGATCACATTGATAAGATGGGTCAAAGGCACTGTTCCCTAAAATAGAAATGAAAGAACAGTTTTCTGTCACATTGCATGAACTTGTGTGGAAAGTACTGGTTTGCTAATCAATGATAAAACATTGCATTTAGTTCTACCACAGTACTGTAACAGTAACTGATAAGGTCTCTGTAAATGACTGCTGCTACTGTATATAGATCTATAGGAGAGTTATGTCACTGCTGACACAAATTATACTCAAAAACTCTCACACGCTCCCCCTCAAGCTTACACACAAAAACACCAAATTTCCCATTCTCTGTCAAGTACACAGACACATTTGATTATCTAAATGAAGACCTACCATAGACTTGTATAGTTTTTTTATATAACTATAAAGCTTATTATAACTACTTCAGACTAACCCTAATCTATGAAAAGAGGACATTTTGTCCAATTACGCTAAATTAAGCTAAATAAAAGTGATTTGATTTGATTTGAATTCTGGGACAAATTTGTCCCCAAAGTAAAGCTAACTCACACACATACAAATATTTACAGGTACTATTACACAACAATGTCAGAGCAAAGCCAGAAAACTAGTAAGGCAAGACAAATATAACAACTAAAATTAATTAAATATAATATTTACATACTGAATGTCTGAATATTAGGTAATAAACAACATTTTGACGACAATAACATCTTTTAATAACAACAAAATCTCCTTTATATTGACTGAAAGGCCAGGACCATACACTAAATTGACCCTTTCCTAAAGCCTATCCTTTAAAAAAAAAAAAACCTTTAACCCTTGTTTGTCAATTTAAAAAAGTTACTCAGAGGTCCTTAGAGGACAAAAATGTTCGTGACAAAAAACTGCCATGATAATATTATATATTAATATTATTTTCCACTTTCAATTAGTTAATTTTTTTAACCAACATCAGTCCTGATCATAACTACCAAATATTCATTTATTTTCAGGATTTTAACCCTTTAAATGCCAGTTTGTTTTATAATGCCACTTTTGTTTTTTTACACACAAACACACACACACACACACAAACACATTCAAAACACACTCTGACATCCATACCAACACACCCACACAATTTTAGCTGCATCTTTTATTCAATTGGCCTGCAGTGCTCTATAATACAGCAAACAGAAAATAGGAAAAAAGCATATATTTGCTCCATAGGCTAAACATGTGGAAAATGGCGCCATCTGGTGGAACATATTAAAAATTAAAATTTTGAAGCCAGGGCTCCAGAATGAAAGCATAATATCATAGAATTCATGATTTTATGCTTTAATGGCACTGGGATCAAATACTGCAGTTTTAATGGGTTTCAATGGAGACATTTTTGTCCTTAAGGTCCTGAGTGTAACTATTTTGTGTACACAGTGTATTATAGATGTATTATAGGAACTGAGGTTGAAATATCAAAATTCCCCCAAAAATACACACCTTTGGTAAAATGTATGCCGTTGGCATTAACACAGCCAAAATTATCAAAAAGGACAAATAAAATGTCCCGAAGGTCGCACAAGGGTTAATGTGTTTTCTCATACAACAGTGAAGAAAGAAACCTCAACAGATGGGGGAATTACATCAGATTTCGTTCAGGAATCAATCATTTGTTTGATAGATGACTACAGATATATTCAGCATCTATTGAACTAGTGTCCGAACCTGACAGAAATATTTACTATCTTTTAACAACAGCAACTCCTGGTGTTTTAAAGAGCTATTTGAATCAGACCAACATTTAAAACAGCGAAGGTTTGGTTTTGAAAAGTCTGACATTGGCAACACTTTCTCTTTCCGATACTCATCCATGATTTTTCGCTTCTCATTTATTCTCAAAACGGGCTGAAAAACAACCATTTAAAATAATAAAATCTCTTCATACCTGCGACTGAAAGGTTGTAGGCAGAGAAAACATATTTTCCCCAAATTTTTAGTTGAGAGGTTTCCTTTAGCTCCTGTCAGAGTCAGACCCGCTGCTGTTTTGTTCTTGGTTACTGTTTACCAGTGTTGTTAATATCACCGGTGTCTCATCTCCCTTCCTTTATAAAACATAATTGAGCGTTGCTAAAATCACCGAAGTATTTACAGTTACGTATTCTTCACTTCTTCTGTGCTAGTTTTATACCAGCAATAGTTTTCTTTACTGCCACATACTGGAAGACAGCAGTAAGGCACCTAGTTCATGACCTTGTAGGATTGTTTTTTTATTTTTTTATTTTTTATTTATTATTTATTTTTATTGTTTTTTACAATGTTTTACATTTGAACAATGTTACAATATCACACCTTCCAATGCATTAGTAATATGTGAGTATTAAGCCAAATGGAAACTGAGAATGCCCTGAGCATTTTCTGACTGAGCATTGTGCTGCACTTACTGATTTCACTGAATCGTTTTGCTTGTGTCTTTCTTTCATTTTAATTATTCTATTTCATTCTTTTTATTTTATTTTTATATAACTTTTTCTCAATGTGTTTATAATTTTTGGTTATCCTCTGTTTAATCAGGGAAGGTTAACAACAGTTATGGATGATGTTAACAATTTAATATTAATTTTCTTATTATTCCTTTGAATCATTTTATATAATTTCAAATTTATTACCTTTTATTCTTATTTGTTTTTATTTTTTACGTATCTTTATTTTCTTTAAAATGTAAATGTAAAGCACTTTGAATTGCCATTGTGTATGAAATAAGCTATATAAATAAACTTGCCTTTTGCACTCTAAAATAACTGTTATAAACTGTAATAAAAACTATAAACGTAGTTATCTAAACTTAGCGTCATCTAGAGCTACAATATTGGCATTTATTTTTTATTTATTTTTTAGTAAACAGTAACATTTACAATTGTGTAAATATAACAATAAGTATTATACAATAAAATATGCATTTTACAATATAAATATATAGAAATATATAAATTATTGGCATTTCTACCGACGTAGATCTACGAGCTGCCTATTTAAATAGCTAGCTGTTTGCCTGGTTTAATAGCACAAAATCATATAATTATTATTTATTAAAATAATAATTCAACATTTGAGGCCAAATGTATTCCTATATTTTAGAATGGCTGTTTTAGAATTACAAACACAAACTAAATGGAAAGGAGGGCATCCCGTGTTGAAAACACTTTCTTTTGTAACGAGCTATTCAATTGTTAAGCTTTACTTCCGGGTACTTAATCACATAAAAGTCCCTAATGTAGAACGGCATGACTAGAAAATAAACATGTTAGACTTTTTTGTCGGATTTAAACCAATTAACTAAATATGTAGAGTGCTATAAAACGATCCTGATCGTTTATTGATTTTTTTTGTTTTACCTCATTAGCATAATTGTCAGTCGACAGTAAAATGCTGCAATAACTGATATTACATAATAAAATAAAATACAAATTGCTAAATAAACCACGTGGTTTACTTACGTTTAGCTTTAAACGTCTTTCTGTATTAACATTGTATTTGTTTTACTTTATCATATTTTATTCCTATTTTTAAAACGAAACGGGCATGATGATGGTATTTTTTATGTTGATAACGTAGAGAGTTAGTAGTTTCAGTTCATTGCTATAGCCCGAGCATTTTTTTTTTTTTTTCCTGAGATAATCCTTTACATGTCGATTTTGTAAAAGGTCTAAATTAAATGCACCTGGAAATATATTTAAAGCCCTTTGTCATCGCGTTCTGTGGCGCATTAAAGTACTTCCGCTGTGTCCTGCATAGAGACTCGTAGGAAGTTGCATCAGGCAGATTATCTACAGCCGCTCCCTGTTTCGACAAATAACTGCAAATCTAAAACTCTGCAATCGGCTGTGACCGCCGGAATCTTTCATCTGTTGAAGTTATCGCAGTAATATCGCATGTCCAATATACAGAACCTCCAATCTTTCGGTGAGTTGTAACGCATCGTGCACGAGTTAATACACGGCATGCACGGAAAACTGCTTGAACCCTTTTCAAAATGATTTAAAATCACATAGAGAACAGATTATTTGAATGTCGTTAAATATAATTGGGAAAACAGTTTTTCGATCAAGGTGTGTGTGTGTGTGTGTGTGTGTGTGTGTGTGTGTGTGTGTGTGTGTGTGTGTGTGTGTGTGTGTGGTGGGGGGGGGGTGGTCAGGTTTTGTCTAAATTGTGGGGGCCCAGCAACGTAACACCACTTATTAAACGTACACAATTTTTTTATTTAAAAATCTAAAAGTGCAGAAGGATTTGTGAGGGTTAGGTGGGTTGAAAATATTATTAACTCGTTATTAAAACAACGGAAGTCGATAATCTGAATATTGGTAAAGCAATCAGAAGTACAAATGTTGCTTATGCTTTAATATACTACAGGGTTCACTTCTTCCATTGTGCAAAAAATGCACACTTTATCTTCAAGCTTCTGCCTTTTTTTATTAAACTAGAAGTTATATAAGACCTGTAGATGCTGTTGTGTTTTTCATTTTTTTTTAATTTAATTTTATTTTTGTGCTCTCTTAACTAATATTTATCTCTATCGTGTCCTATGCCATCCAATAGATCCCTTTGCTGATGCAACTAAGGGTGACGACTTGCTCCCGGCTGGGACAGAGGATAAAATCCACATACGGATACAGCAGCGGAACGGCCGCAAAACACTGACTACAGTGCAAGGAATCGCAGATGATTATGATAAAAAGAAGCTGGTGAAAGCCTTCAAAAAGGTATTGTCCAACTCGAAGTTAGTCTATATTATACAACAACAACACATAATTGTTTAACATGCTTATCTTGCACTACTTATTCGTTCATAGAAATTTGCCTGCAATGGTACAGTGATCGAGCATCCAGAGTATGGAGAGGTGATTCAGTTACAGGGTGACCAGAGGAAGAACATCTGCCAGTTTCTGTTAGAGGTAGGCATCTTTTTGAGTTTCTAGAATATTTGTTTTAATGGGTTTGATTGCAGAACCATCACTAGGACCGTTTCTCATTTTTATCATTTTGTTTTACAGATCAACATCGTAAAGGAGGAACAGTTAAAGGTTCACGGTTTTTAAAATGATTGCCCCTCCTGGGGATTGTAAAGGACTGCACCAGCATGTAGCAATCCTAGTACCTTCATTTCAGGGTTTTTTGTGACCATATGCTATCAATGCAGACCGCATTATAAAGCGCTGCTTTTTTTTTTTTTTTTTTTGCAATCATTCCAAGCTCAAATCTTCATAATGACCTCAAGCAGACCACGTATTCCAGGCTGGTCTGGTTTAGACTCTGAATCTTTGTTGCCAATTCTAGTTGACGTTTTACGATAGACACAATTGCACGATATCTTTTTATCAGACAATAAAAGTTATGACTTTGCACATTTTGTGGATTGTTTTTTTTCTTCCTAACTATCATAACATTTGCGTACTTGAATATAAACTTATGTAGCAGTATGTTCATAAAGAAGTACTTTTATTTTTTTCTCCCCTTACAGAAACGAGTTTAAATGTGTCTTGCTTTAATTTTCTACACAGAATTGCAAATGAACTGTCTCAACTGATCCTTGTGCATGGGTCCAGCGCAGGGTCGGAAATTGACAAGGGCTCTGGTCAAAAATGCCGTAGAAATTGACAAATTTAAAATGCATACCTTGCACTTCTCATTTGAGTTATCACTGAACATTGTGTTTCGCACCGTCCGTCATGCAGATGTTGCAGAATCAGTAGTGGGTCCTTGCACTTAGTTTTTTTTCCTAAATAAGCTCCTCATTCTAAATTGTGGAGGATTGCTGTCATGTACTCCTGTGTTGCTGCATTATATTAGTTTTGTAGGCTGTGAACCTGGAATGTGTTTGTCACAATTCATGTTATGGAGTGTAGCGATCAGGCAGTTATGTAACTGAAACATCTCTTTATTCTAATTGAAGTATTTAACATAAATGTGAAAAGGTTTGAAAAATAATTCCCTTTTAAAAGGGAAAAAAATGCACCTGGAAATCAATTCCAGGGGTCAAATATTGTCCCTTGATAGAAAAGTTAATTTCTGACTCTGGTCCAGCAGTGTGGTTGCATTGCCTTTGGTTCCTGATGCCAAAAAAAGTGAACCCATGTAATTTGTTGCCCTTTATGAAAGGGATATCCATGCTACCCCTGCACAGAAGTTCTACTGTTACTATTGATTGAGTGTTGGTTGAGGCCCTACACTTAGAGAGGAAATGAGTCAAGCTTTTGTTCTGTTTGATCAAAGCCGGTTTACAATGATCTTAAATCAGCAAAGGTATCCAAGTATTGCATTTGTTTAGCTGAGTACACAGCAAAATCCCCAATGTACATATAATCCACACTACGGTAGTGTAAAACTAACACTGCATCAAAAATACTGTTGTACTAACCAAACAGTTAAGTAAACGAAGTAGGTACCTTTTCCAAGTGATGGCTGGCCATTAGTGATGACATCCTGAGTTCACAAGCAGAGTCTAATGAAGAGGGAGGGACAACAAGAACAAACCAGCAGACACCACAACAATTTAACACAGCCTTAGATGTAAATCAACTGCAAATATAATATGTTGAAATGGTTCTAAAACAATTTTGCCATGTTCTATTATTATCCGATTTTTATTTATTTTATTTTTTTTTTTTATGTGTGCGAAAGTTGTGTTTGTGAATTAATGCAGGTTTTACTCTTTTTGGAGTTGCTGATGATGTTTTATAGAAAAGGTTTTATTGAAATCACCATAATGGTGATTAGTGTAGTCTTTGGTTAGGCACTTGAACCTTGTTTATATGATTTATTTTCTTCCGGGCTCAGTTCAGTAATATTTCATAAGAACGTAATTGTTTGCACTGTGATGGAAAGACAAAGGTCTTTTGGTGTATGAGAGAGGTGAATACCTATAACGTTCTTCCATTCACCCACCTCTTAAACATCTTAAATGTCAAGCAGGACTCAAGTCAAACTGATATTTCAGATGCACATATTTTGTGGCAATTAAAATAATTTAGTACTTTTAACCAAATGCAGCTCATATGATAGAAAGTTTACTGCCACACACTGGTATTGAGACAAGGTGGGCACATATTGTCTCAGCGAGATACTCAAACATGCACATAAATCACCCCTTATCACGCTGTATAAAACTCAACAATGGTGACAAACTAATTTTCTTATTACTAAATTTTAAAACCATTTGCTAAAAGTGACATCCAAAAAATACAGCAGCAAACACAAACCAAGAATAGTAAGACAATTGCAATTATTTATTCAAAGAATATCCTGGTTCACCTTTTTAATACAATTACTGTTGATAATGAACCATTTTAAACCTAAAAGGACCCAAAACTATCAACTCGTGCACCATATTCCAAGCCTTCTGAAGGCATACACAAGTAATTTTTCAGTGAAAACTGAGCACTATGAGAGAAGCTTGTTCACGATGGCTTGCGTGCAGGGGCGTGTCGCTTTTATCACATGAGACGTCATGATCACACGGGAAGTCGGCGTTGTTGTTTCCGAGAGTTCCGATACCCTAGGATTGGCAACATTATGCTGACTCACCAACAAGTGGCATCTCATCAGACATTTTTGAATCGGCTCCATTATACATACTTTCCCCTGTGGTGCAACCAGAAGCGTGTTGTGTCAGCAGCATGAGAGACCTAGGTTCAGATCCCACATGAAACCAGGAAGTAATTGTGTTCGCATAATCAGTGACGACTGCAATTCAGATGTTGCATTTATCCCTCTAACATACAATTTTTACTCCACTGATGGATAGGTTTAAGTTTGGGGTAGGGGTTACAGTTTATAAGATATGCATCACTCTTCCCTGCATTACAGCCTGTACAGCTGAATACTACTCGATTCACAGCTCGCTTTTAGCACCCATCTGTAGAAAATTGAGCTCACACGTGCCCATACGCCCAAATACATTTGCTGATTTGGCCACTGGGGGCAGTGTTTTGTATTTCGCTCAGAACAGAACTATTTTAGCTAAAGAAAAGACAACCTACCAATCAGTGTGCATGAGAAAGAAAGTCATTCGAATTTGGAACGATACGAGGGTGAGTAAATTATGACAGTTTTAATTTTGGGGTAATTTATTTGTCTATTTCAACCTGAATGGCAACAAAATTATTTCATACATAAAGTGCTTTCTTTTCAAACAGTGTTTAGACATGTCAAGTTCTAACTCTACACTTATAAATGGAACATCTCAAAAATAATTTTATATCGATGAAGCCATTGGCACAGTGGGTTATGTATTGACTCGCTGAGACGGAGGTTTGAATTTCGCCGCTTTGATCATCTTTCCTGTCACTAAACTTTCCTATGTTAAAGAAATATTCCGGGTTCAATGCAAGATAAGCTTAATCAACAGCATTTGCGGCATAAAGTTGATTACAAAAAAAATAAAAAAATATTTTGACTCGTCCCTCATTTTCTTTAAAAAAAAAGCAAAAATCGAGGTTACAGTGATGCACTTACAATGGAAATGAATGGGGCCAATTTTTGGAGGGGTTAAAGGCAGAAATGTGAAGCTTATTATTTTATAAAAGCACTTACATTAAATCTTCTGTTAAAACTCTTGTATTATTTGAGCTGTAAAGTTGTTTAAATCGTCATTTTTACAGTTTAATGATTTTAGGGTTTGTTGACATTACATCGTAATGGCAATTAAGTTGTAGAATTGGCTATAACTTCACACAGAAAAGGTTAGTAAGTGATTTTATCACACTAAAATCATGTTAACATACATATTGTTTATGTCTTGTGGCTATACGTTTGAAATAGTGAGTGTTTTAATCTGGAACCCAGATTATTGCCTTTTTTTTTTAAAGAAAAGTAGGGGCAAGTCAAAATACTTTTTGTGGTAAACATCATTATGCCACAAATGCTGTCAGTCGAACTTAATTTGTATTGAACCTGGAATATTTATTTTAAAGGCAAAAAGCCCATAAAAACCGTGTTAGATATTTACTTAATCATATTATTTGGAAGGATATATATTCTACCAATATAATGTTTGTGATAGGTAAAGTTGTGCTACTCTGCTCTCATTCATTCTTCTTGTAGATTAGCTCGTATTCAGGGCTGGAAATCCTTTTAGCTGTGTTAAATCTGCAGTGTCCTGGCTGCGCTGCTGGGCTCAAACATGAGCGTAATCCTCTTTAAAGGGCATGGAATGGAGCTTATGGTTAAAGGACACCAATCTTACTGCTTAGGCTGCATAGGCATTTTAAACACCTTTGACCTTGTCTGAAAAATAATAGAAAAATTGGGCCTCTTTTTAAAAGTGTTACGGCCATTTAATCCTTATTTTCTGTTCAGGGTTTGAGAGACCACAAGACCCTTTTAAAAGACTTTTCCAAATTCTATGAGAACTGATCAGAAACAAGATTTCAACTGGGTAGCATGCTTCAAACTTACTCTATCTTCTGGAAGAGTCTGTTAATTGTGGTTGTCCGATTCCAGCTTGTAAAAGCCAAAAGACACAGTTTGTACATTAAGAGTGAGTTGGTGATTTCTGGTCTCAGCAACTTTAGTGGCTGATGTCTCCGAGAAAGAGAGAGAAACAGACGGAGCACGTGCGGATGCCTGGGGCTGTCCACCGTCCTTTCCGCTCCACTCCATTACCTCCACCAGACAAACACTCAGAGTTAATGATGGATGTATCCCATTCATCAGCACAGACTTCCTGTTCTTAATGCTTCATTGTTTTCTTCCTACCCCTTCCAATTTAACAGCCAGTCCAATCAAATTTGAACAATAGGAACTGATCTCTTTCACTTAAAGGGATATTACATGCTAAAATTAAAATTCTGTCATCATTTACTCACCCTCATGTTGTTCCAAACCTGTATGGAACACAAAAGGAGTTGTTTGGCAGAATGTTAGCCTCAGTCACCATTCACTTTCATTACAATGAAAGTGAATGGTGACTGAGGCATTCTAAAATAACCTGCAAACATTAATTTTTTATTTCTTTTTAAAGAAGCTTAAAAGCTATTTTACAGCTCACTGAGTGAATGCAATTCATTCATAGTGTGTTTGAATAATGAAAAAGGCAAGGAATGGCTTTGCATGCATATGTATTAATTCCACATGAGAGCTTGATATTGGACAGAACTGGTAGGCTAAATGGCCGTCTGGCAGTCGGCAGATTCCATTATTTTTGTTTGTGTTTAGCCAGAGGCCAGCCAGCTGTTATTGTTTTTGTGTGCTATTGAACTGTGGAGCATTCACCTCTCGTCGCTCACCTCTTTATAAGCAGTGATTCAACGTCATATGGTGTTAAATTGCAGTATGATATTGACTATAAATAATACAAGTAACAGTGACCCTCCTTTGTTTTCGTTAATGCATGATTTCCTGTAAAGCAGCTGTGAGACGATGTGTGTTGTGAAAAGCGTTATACAAATAAAAATTACTTTACTTGATTTTTTGTTTTGTGGGTCCTTTCAGTAACCTTAAAGATACATGCAATGCTGCCTTAGCATTCAGTCAAATTAGATGTCTTAGAAGACAGCATAATTATGGTGCCTTTACTGTTTCGAACAGACTCTGTTTCGGAAGCTCCCCTATAACCCTGATGTACTGTGTTGTCTGTCTGTCTGTCTTTCTATCTATATTACAAAATAATATAAATTGCATAAATGCTTTTTCTCTATCAGTGATTTGTTGGTTATTGTTTTAGAGAAATAGTTCACCCAAAAATGTAAATTCTCTCATCATTTACACACCATCATGCCATCTCAGTTGTGTATGGCTTGCTTTCTTCTGCTGAACTGGTCCATACAATGCAAGTCAACAGGGTCCAAAACTTTGAAGCTCCAAAAAGCACATAAAGGCAGCATAAAAGTAATCCATACAAATCCAGTGGTTAAATCCATGTTTTCAGAAGCGATAGGTGTGGGTGGAATTAATTCTCCTCTCTGCCCAGTAGGTGGTGATATGCACAAACAATGCCAATCGCCAAAAACAAACAAAAAAAAGAAAACACTTAGGAGAGAAGAGCGCTTAGTGAGGGCTGTTTGAAAGTGGAGATTTATAGTAAGAAAAGGATTTAAAAATTAATCTGTTTCTCACCCACAGCTATCATATCGCTTCTGAAGACATGGATTAAACCACTGGAGTCGTATGGATTACTTATATGTTGCATGTATATACTTTTTGAAGTTTTGGATCCTGTTGACTTGCATTGTACTGAAATATTCTTCTAAAAATCTTTTTTGTGTTAAGCAGAAGAAAGGGATGGCAGGAGGGTCAGTAAATGATGAGAGAAATATCATTTTTGGGTGAACTATTTCTTGTTGCTGACAGGCCATTATGATTAATGTTTATGATGATTTTGTACTTCAGATAGTTTTTCATATATCAAAAAGGGCACTTTTCTCAAATTAGTGTCAATGCACAGCAGGTTCCCTTTGTGAAAACTTTCCCCATAAAGTGTGATAACTTACCCTACTTGTTAAATTAACTGTATCTTTTTTTTTTCCTTGGGCAATAATAGCGAAATGTTCATGGCTTTTATCTAAAAAAAAAAAAAAAAAAAAAAAAAAAAAAAAGCTAAGACTTTAAGGTATATGTCTATATAGAAATTGACTTTAAAAACCTGAGAAATGTTGACTGTAAAAAAATAATTAAAAAATATATAAAACAACTAGCCCTGGCCTATTCTATATAGAGCTGTTCAGCCGTGACGTCAATTTGTAGGCGAACCCGGAAGTCTAATTCGCCATGGGTTCCCTGGAGATGAGTAAAATAAGATCTGTGGTAAACGTTATTTGTCGAAACGTGGACATTTTGTTCTACAACATAAATTACACACAGTAACACACGGAATGTTCACCACATACCTTATTGTACTCATAAGTTCAAAAACCCCATTATAAAAACCCATAGGAAAATCCAGAGGGAACCCACATGACGAATTAGATTTCCGGGTTTTTGGACTACCAGTTGAACAGCTCTATTGAAAGCATAAAGTACACATTAAATTATCTTACCGCTGTTAAATGTTGTCACACCTGTGTGGATTCTTAAGATTCTACGTTCCTTTGAGAAAGAAGAGAGAGGTTCTATTTGCTTTATTTATCTTTATTTTTTTTGTATGTGTCTGAGAAAACGCTGTCTGTACGAATTAATCTAAATGTCATTATGTTTGAAACCACCAGATGGCGTTATATAATTGATAAAGGTGTATGCCTACCTTGCCGATTTATCATTTTGAATGGATTAAATATCAAATATTAAAGCTGTTTTCCAGACACATCCTATATACACAGATAAAATATTCTGTTGAAAGCAAAGCACTGTAGGCCTCTATTAAACTGTAATGAATGCTGATATAACATATGGTGTCAGTCCCTGAGAGCCTAAACACCCCCCACTCATCCTCAAAACAGCAGCTCCTCAAAATGATAACATCCATTCAGTTCCTCTGTTCTAGTCTTAGCTCAACCTTCATCAACTGAGCAGGCTTTGGGGTGGCAGTGTGGTGCGCACACACAGCCTTTTGCTGCTAATAGCATTAAAATATCCCAATTTAAACAGGAAACAGGGGACTATGTGTTTTCATTGGCTTTTGCTCACGGTGTCGACAGCTGCCAGGAAAATGGACGGTCTGGCACTGCTACAACATGTTTCTCTGAGTGATCCATTTTTAAAGATGTGAAAAGAGTCATTGAGAAAGTCTGTGTACCATATGTACTCAAAAGAAGTTAACACATACACTTTTTAAATATGATTTTCAGACATATACAGGTGCACCTCAATAAATTAGAATGTCGTGGAAAAGTTCATTTATTTCAGTAATTCAACTCAAATTGTGAAACTCGTGTATTAAATAAATTCAATGCACACAGACTGAAGTAGTTTAAGTCTTTGGTTCTTTTAATTGTGATGATTTTGGCTCACATTTAACAAAAACCCACCAATTCACTCTCAAAAAAATAGAATACATCATAAGACCAATAAAAAAAACATTTTTAGTGAATTGTTGACCTTCTGGAAAGTATGTTCATTTACTGTATATGTACTCAATACTTGGTAGGGGCTCCTTTTGCTTTAATTACTGCCTCAATTCGGCGTGGCATGGAGGTGATCAGTTTGTGGCACTGCTGAGGTGGTATGGAAGCCCAGGTTTCTTTGACAGTGGCCTTCAGCTCATCTGCATTTTTTGGTCTCTTGTTTCTCATTTTCCTCTTGACAATACCCCATAGATTCTCTATGGGGTTCAGGTCTGGTGAGTTTACTGGCCAGTCAAGCACACCAACACCATGGTCATTTAACCAACTTTTGGTGCCTTTTGGCAGTGTGGGCAGGTGCCAAATCCTGCTGGAAAATGAAATCAGCATCTTTAAAAAGCTGGTCAGCAGAAGGAAGTATGAAGTGCTCCAAAATTTCTTGGTAAACGGGTGCAGTGACTTTGGTCCATTGTGTTTTTTGAAAACCAACACCAGCAGATGACATTGCACCCCAAATCATCACAGACTGTGGAAACTTAACACTGGACTTCAAGCAACTTGGGCTATGAGCTTCTCCACCCTTCTTCCAGACTCTAGGACCTTGGTTTCCAAATGAAATACAAAACTTGCTCTCATCTGAAAAGAGGACTTTGGACCACTGGGCAACAGTCCAGTTCTTCTTCTCCTTAGCCCAGGTAAGACACCTCTGATGTTGTCTGTGGTTCAGGAGTGGCTTAAGAGGAATACGACAACTGTAGCCAAATTCCTTGACATGTCTGTGTGTGGTGGCTCTTGATGCCTTGACCCCAGCCTCAGTCCATTCCTTGTGAAGTTCACCCAAATTATTGAATCGATTTTGCTTGACAATCATAAGGCTGCGGTTCTCTCATTTGGTTGTGCATCTTTTTCTTCCACACTTTTTCCTTCCACTCAACTTTCTGTTAACATGCTTGGATACAGCACTCTGTGAACAGCCAGCTTCTTTGGCAATGAATGTTTGTGGCTTACCCTCCTTGTGAAGGGTGTCAATGATTGTCTTCTGGACAACTGTCAGATCAGCAGTCTTCCCCATGATTGTGTAGCCTAGTGAACCAAACTGAGAGACCATTTTGAAGGCTCAGGAAACCTTTGCAGGTGTTTTGAGTTGATTAGCTGATTGGCATGTCACCATATTCTAATTTTTTGAGATAGTGAATTGGTGGGTTTTTGTTAAATGTGAGCCAAAATCATCACAATTAAAAGAACCAAAGACTTAAACTACTTCAGTCTGTGTGCACTGAATTTATTTAATACACGAGTTTCACAATTTGAGTTGAATTACTGAAATAAATGAACTTTTCCACGACATTCTAATTTATTGAGATGCACCTGTACAGGGTTAATTGTTGAGACACAACAAGCTAGATGGTAATTACAACTCGTGTCACTTTTATTCTGGTTCCTTAGGGGTTTGTGGATCAACATGGACACTCTGGGTTTTTTTTCACTGAGGGAAGCTTCATGAAGTCAGCCAGAGAATATTTAACTTCCTTGACTACACAGAAATAGCTCTGGACTTCTTAGTAAACAACAGCTCACTTCCTATAGTGAGCTGCCTACCTAGGCAGCATATTTAGGGGTTATAGGGGAGCTTCCGAAACAGAGTCTGTTCAAAACAGTAAAGGCACCATAATTATGCTGTCTTCAAAGACATCTAATTTGACTGAATGCTAAGGCAGCATTGCGTGTATCTTTAAGGTTACTGAAAGGACCCACAAAACAAAAAATCAAGTAAAGTAATTTTTATTTGTATAACGCTTTTCACAACAAACATCGTCTCACAGCTGCTTTAGAGGAAATCATGCATTAACAAAAACAAAACAAAAAATTTAATATCTATAATGTCCTACAGTGATCATTGTGTAGTTTGATTAATTATGATTGTAAAATGTGTATAGAAATTAAATATTTAAATAATAATTGTCTTTAGTAAATAATAATTGTAATATATATATGCAGTCCATACAACTTGTGCACTATTTTTCAAGTCTTCCTAAGCCATACTATAACTGTGTGAGGAACAGACCAAAATCATTTTTATTATAGGTCATTATTTAGTTAAAAAGCTTCCACTCTGCTGCAGCTCTCAAATATCATTCTTCATTCTGCATATTAACTGCCGTGACTCACATAAAGCTATCGAATAACTTTAGAAAATGTGGAATATAGCGCACAAGTCATATGTACTACTTTTATGTCCTTTGTGGGGCTTCAGCTGTAGACATTATGAACTGAATGGAAAAGAGTTGGGTAAATATTCTTAAAAATGTTCTCCTTTATTGTTCCATTACCAAGAATTAACAGCATATGGGTTTGGAATTATATGAACGTGAGTAAATACATTTTCATTTAATTATTCCCATGTGAAGTGTTCCAAATCAGTCATATATGAGGTTTCAATTTGGTAGTTGCCTATGTAGGGTGTAGGTTGCAAGGCAGCTTAGGTTTGGAATTGAGTATATACCTTTATTTTTAATAGTACAAGTACCGAAAACAAATGCAGAATGTGTGTAAAGTTTCAGGACTTTTTTTTCCAAAGATCTGTGCATGTCAAGCATTTCCATTATGTAATGAGTATTGTTGTCTTTAAATTCATAACCTTTCATGTGCTTTCACAATCTGTCTGTCTATGACATTATCCATACATGAGGAATGCGCATGTGTCTCTGCATGTTTTTGGCTAGTTGCTGCTATAATGTGTCGGGCCCGGTCTGATGCAGTACAGGAGCGTGTTTTGAGAAAGGAGAAGATGACGACCCCCTACAGTGTAGCCTAGCTGTTTACTGCATCTTTGAGAGATTTCAAGTGATTTGCAGCATCCTGTCGCATACAGACAGACAACTAGACAGATATATATATATATATATATATATATATATATATATATATATATATATATATATATATATGCACACACACACACACACACACAGTCAGGCAGGCACGTGACACTCAGACAGATAAGACTGGATACCGTCCGTTTGCCTTGGACTACAACTTTGATATTTGTAATGTTAGTCTGAAAGACACATCTTTTCCATGAGCACTTGATCATGCACTTATAATATAATATATATATATATATATATATATATATATATATATATATATATATATATATATATATAAAAGTATATATACTTTTCGTACTACTGTCTCCTTAAGATGAATCGCTTATGATGTATTATTCCTCTTTTGTAAGTTGCTTTAGATCAAAGCGTCTGCCAAATTAATACATGTAAAATGTAAATGTGATGTTTGCAGCTACCCAGCTAACGTTCTTTAAACATTTTTCAAAATATATAATATGGTTGTGGAAACGTGAAAATGTCTAGCTTTCCTAACATCATTAAAACGTTAGGTAAAGTTGAAGTGAATGGGGCCAGTCCGTAAACATTAAAATACTCACTGTTTCAAAAGTATAGCCACAAGACGTAAATAATTTACATGTTTACATGACTTTATTGTGATTAAATCACTTACTAACCATTTATGTGTAAAGTTATATCCAATTTTACAACTTCGTTGCCATGACAACAACGACATAGCACTGCAAAGCCTGTAATCCAATGATTTAAAGGTGCACTCAGTAACTTTTTGCTTGTCATCTAGGACTTGCAGTGACACCTAGTGGTGTGGATGCAGCATCATTCAAAATCAGTGGTTTTCAGTCACAGATGCCAATGTAGAAATTCACTATTCACAGTCAGCCATGACTAATTTAAACCAAGACTGAAAGTGTTCAATAACAGGATGGTTACTGAGATTAAGTGAGTAGTATTTGACTGGTCATGTGATCTCAATATTGCAGCCCCCTTGTGCGGACCCTCTCCATGTAGAATAAAGCAGCTTTATAAGGTTACTGATATGACTGGATTCTTCATTTCATGTGAGTGCTGATGATTTTTTTATATATGCTTAAAAATTACAATTAATTTCTTTAGAAGTAAAACTTTTAATGAGGAAAGAATTACTGAGTGCACTTTTAACAACTTTACAGCTCAAATAATATACAAGTTTTAAAAGAAGAATTAATGTTAGTGGTATTACAAAATTATAAGCTTCTCGTTTCTGCCTTTAAACCCTCCAAAAGTTGGGTTCACATCCATTCACATCCATTGTAAGTGTCTTGCTGTAACTTCGATTTTTGCTTTTTTTAAAGAATAGAAGGGAGGAGTCGAAATACGTTTTTGTGGTTATCAGCATTATTCCACAAATGCAATCAATTAAGCTTAATTTGCAATGAACCCAGAATATTCCTTAATGTAATTTTAGCCATTGCTGTTGGAACGTTCCCTGATCTGTTTATTATTATTATTATTATTATTATTTTGTATTTTTCTTGATTCATGTGACCAGTGTTTATAATTTGACCCCTGTATAGAGTACTTTGTGTTTCGTTGATTGTTTAGTTATTTACATTTATTAATTTAGCAAATGCTTTTATTCAAAGCGACTAACAAATGAGGAATACCACAATAGCGATTCGTCCTAAGGAGGCAATAACATGATATACAATGGCCCCAAACAAAAATTCAGTACTTAATCCATACTTAAAATGTATGAATGTCATTGCATTACATGGTAAAATATCAAACCATGTGGCATCTGCAAACAAATGATGACATTTAGAACTAACTTCACATGTGTTATTAGGCAAATTATAAATAGGCTACAACACTGCCACTGAGGCAGAACCTAGGCTACTGGTAATATCCTAATTGACTAAACAAACATTTGTCTTGATCAAACAATCTTAATATGTAACAACATGATCCCACTTTCACTAGATTCTAATAAAGCCCCACTCATTCCAAACAGCAATTTTATTACAGTAAGATTATCTTAAAGGCCAACGTAAATAGTGCATTTTGATGCATGCCTTTTTTTCTAAATGTATTTACGTTTATTTTATCATCAGTGTTTCGAACAGTTAATTTAAAATATTAATTGAAATTAGTGTCAAATATTTTTTTCCAATTGTCAAATACAAATCTCATTTCATAGCCAATGTTACTCTACTGTGTATTTGAAATTGTGTTCTGTTGTATCAACACTTGCTAATACTTTCAACTCACCATGTATGCCACTTTCAGAAAAAAACAAAAAAAACATGCAGGTAATAAATGGTACTGTTAGTCATGTAACATTTTATTTGACCATCTGTCGCTATCTTGTGTGTCTAAAATGTGTCTAAAATGCAGATTTTGGGTTTATTTGACTTTTACTTTTTCTGAAACGCAGGAACAAAGTTAGTAATGCTCGCACTAACAAAAATTATTTTCCCTCCCATTTTTCAATTTTATGTTCTTATTTTAATCTTCCATTCTCATTCCAACAGTGTCAAGCTTTTAAAAGTGGACCAAAGTGCTTTTAAATAGCATGAAGCATGACTAATGAGAGAAACATGTTAAAATCATTGCAAGAAAAGTCCTTGGAAGACAAATGAATTTTCAGCAGAATAATTAACTTAATTAACAAATCTGCATGCATATTCATCATGCTATTGAAGTCTCTCCAGCCCAGCTTGATGAACGTTGCTGTAATAACCATCTCATTTACATTCTATCATCTACTGCTATTTAGAGATGGAAATGAAAAATAAAAGAAGTGGCACATTTCTAAATGCACACACACAGAGACTCTCAGTTCCTCGCACATCATCTGAAAACAGACTGCGGTATGTGGTTTTGTAGGAGCACAACCCACATTTGCTCTATCATGTTGAAGTATTACTGTAATGAGCTCCAGAGGAAGGCTGTGAGTGTGTCTGTGTGAGTGTGAGTGTTCCCGCCCTCGGCCCCTTCCATCCTCTCCTGGGCATTCTGTTGGCAGCCTTCCCTGACTTGCAGTTTCTTTGAGGCTGGCAGACTGTGTTACCCACTGTCTCTGCAGGGCAATCTTAGCAGGCAGCAAGGTGTTACAGTACAGACTGGCACACAAGGCCCGAGGATACCATTGCAACCCAGCCTACCTCAAACACACATGCAAACACACTAATCCATGTAGACATCAGTGTGTTTACATCAGTACTTTTGTTGACACATATTTCTGCAGTACCTGAGGATCATCTTATATTTATATTTGAGATATTTTGACATTTTATTCATAGTATAAAAGCAGAAGGACAGGAAATGGTTGGAAGAATATGTAGGAACAGGTTTGGGAAGTGTTGCGAGTCAGATTTGAACACACGTCACCCACATGTGCACGACAGAGCACATACAACAACAACTAGGTCATGGTTCTGATGCAAGCATCTTATTTAAAATAATGTTCCAGATTTAATAAAAGTTAGTCTCAATCGACAGAATTTGTGGCATAATGTTGATTCCCACAGAAAATTATTTTGATTCGTCCCTCGTTTATTTAAAAAAAGAAGAAGCAAAAAGCATGTTATTAAATGGCACCTACAATGGAAGTGAATGGCGCCAGTCTATACCATACCTGCCAACTCTCCCGTTTTCCACCCCTCTTCCCGCTGTACTCCGGATTAACAATTTCTCCCAATGAACTCACTATTTTCTACATAAACACTTTGCTCATGAGAATGTATTAGAACCCAAGGTAGGGTTGCCACCCGTCCCGTAAAATACAGGATCGTCCCGTATTTAAATATGAAATGATGCGTCCTGTTTTGAATCAATACGTGGCGCAATTTGTCCCATAAGCTAGTCATATGGCATCACGGTGAAATTGTTCCAGATCGTTAATTTAACACTGATACAAGTTGAACATTTTTCAAATGGTGGGAAAGGGGTCATCTGAAAAGTCCACACATTGTGCTAAAACTGTGGCTTTTTTTATTGAAAAACAGAAGGTTCAATATAAACGTTCAATAAGATGTACAAAATTACACAGATTCAACAATGTATGAATACAATCACTGAGTCCTAAAGACTGGAAGTACAGGTGAAGGAAAAACGAAATAATTGTAATAAAGTAAAAAAATTTTTTTTTTGAATACATGTAAACCAACACAGATGTATACATAAATAAGATAAAGAAGATAAATATAGAAAATAATTATATTT
The DNA here is from genome assembly GCF_019703515.2 of Myxocyprinus asiaticus. Lineage (NCBI taxonomy): Eukaryota > Metazoa > Chordata > Actinopteri > Cypriniformes > Catostomidae > Myxocyprinus > Myxocyprinus asiaticus. The sequence continues at coordinate 7,424,327 of NC_059384.1, forward strand.
TTAATATTATAATAATTATAAGTCATGGGTCAGGAAAGTTCTTAGCATATAAGAAAGGATATACACTTTTTATTATTAATAACTCAAAAAGCATTTAGTGCTTAAAGAGCAAGTATTATGGTTTTTAAACATGCCTTATTTTGTTTTAAAGGTCTCATACAATAGATTTACATGCATCCAAGGTCAAAAAACACTTCAATTTGCTCATAATTTAAATTGCAGCATTACCTTTTTTCCCACTGTCAAAAACGTGTCGTTCAATGATCCGTTCTAAAGGATTCATTCTAAACTCCTCCTTTCAGAGAGCCTGCTCTGCTCTGATTGGTCAGATGTCCCAGTCTGTTGTGATTGGTCTACCGCTTAGTGTAGTGTTTGAGGGCGGGTCAAAGCTGTTCGCGAGCAGTCAATGAAGACCAGAGGCGTGTTTTTTGTTTCCAAATTACATAGGATATTACAGGAAGTAAGTCTGGAATTACTAACGACTCGTTTCAGGTGCTCAGAATCGGTTCTTTCTTTTGGGAGTCAATAACTCCATTTGTCTTGCACTTTGATTTTTGAAACTTTGCAGACTTTTTTACATTCACAAAATGTAATCCAATCCAATGTTGGCAGGTATGGTCCATAAATCTTAAAATACTCACTGTTTCACAAGTATAGCCAAATACGTAAACATTTTATCAGTAACATTATTTCAGTAACATGTCAACACAAATACTTGGTATTTGGTCGATCTTTTACTATCTATCTGGACAGCAGAGTCAGATCCTTGGATGTTGTGTCTTCCACCTCTTCCAGGCTGGAAACCCAGAGCTTGGAGAGTTACTGTTACTGTCTCCTTTCTCTCCGGAGCAGAGCCACAGAACTTGGTATGTTATTCTGTTATCTCTTTCTTGCCGGACTGGGGACTCAGAACAGGGTGTGTCCGTTAGAAGGGTACTTTTATCCCTTTCTGATGAGGAGATTGCAATTTTGCACCTTTCTGTTCCAGTTTTTTGATTGGCTGTAGCTGATGCCCATTTTAAGGATTCCAAACATATATTTAAATGAATTAGTCTTTCTTTGTGGCCTCTCTTTGTTTCAGTCACTGCTGTCACATAGGCAGTTAATTAACATGCTGCATCTGGAGGTTCTAAGGAATTTTTATGGCAAACTTATCATAAAGCTTAGGATGGGAGTCAAGATGTGGCAAATGATTTTGACCACCCGTGGACCAATGAGAAGTCCCTTCCAATGTGGAGGTGGATCTGGGGCTGTCCTTCCTGCCCCGTAAGAGGTGTTGGCAGTTGTTTGAGCAGTTTTATCTGATGGCTGCTTGGAATTAGTTTTTGTTGGTCCACCACGATCCAATCAAAATGTAGCACCGTGACAGTTAGAATGGGGCCCTGCCATAAACTGGGACCCCTGGAATGTTGTTCACTACAGGCCCCATTCACTTACATTGTAAGTTTTACTGTAACCTTTACTTTTGCTTCTTTTTTTTAATTAAAAAATAAACAAGTAATAGTTTTTTTTGTGGTCAAAAACTCGAATCATTCCTTTAAATTTGAAGAAGACAGCTGTAGATATTGTAATTGGATGATTGGCACAACATAATGAGTGCAATTTTTATTTTAAAGGAATAATTGCTCCAAATATGAAAGTACTCTCATTATTTACTCATCCTCATGTCTTTCCGAACCAGGTGCAATATGATGTTATTTTTCAATGGAAGCATTTTTATGGTGTGTTTTTGTCCTTTTGGAGCTTTATAGATGTGATCACTATGAGCTGTTGATGTTCTTCTTTTTTTGTGAACTATTCCTTTAAGAGTTCATTTGTGTATATATATATATATATATATATATATATATATATATATATATATATATATATATATATACATACATACATATTGAGTATACAAAAATAATGACTGAGAAACTGATCTGTGTGAATTTGTTTTAGTCACTTTTTTCAGCACTGTTGAAAAATGTTTCAAAGAAATGTGCAGAATTGTTTTTTGTTTTTTTTTGTCATTTTAAATTTAGGAGAGTATGTTGCCGTGTGCATATGGAACAAATTAGGAAGTGACAGCAATTTGCAAACATGTTTGAAAGGTTCATTAGAATTGTTCTGAAATAGAGAAATCACCCATAGGCCTAACCTGATCACAAATCTTACTATAGTTTCAAATGAACGTAACATATGCTCGACATATTCAAGAGGGCTGTGTTTCAAACAGCGGCATCTCCCTACAGATTCATTCATCAGCTTTACAGAGTAGTGGGTCGAATAGGAGATGAGTCTTTATTCTGTTAATGCACATGTCACTTTAAGATGTCTGTGACATTTTTATTATGTTTTGTGGAATGTGAGCAGATAGTCAATGGGGTTTTTGAATTGGATAATTTACCCATTAGAGATTTAAAATGTATCCTGCAGGCCTGTGCAAAAACTTTCCTAAAAGATCATTATGGGATTTTGCTAACAAACATCAGCTATTTGTTTAGCTTTCATATATGATATAAAACTGAATCTTCAAATAGATATTTCTGCTTGTGTTTTATGCACATGAACTACATTTATTGTACAGAGAAGTTAATATATCATAAGGATTATAAAGATTCTGGTTCCAATTCCAATTCCAATTCCAGTCTTAAATTAGAAAATAAGAAGAAATTAGTACTTAAGAAGAATTTTTGTTTTCTTGAGAAACTATGAATACGGCCCCCAGACTACACTGGCTGTGTTTCATTCATTGAAAAGATCCGACTCAAAATAACAATTTGTTAATGAATCAGAAGAATGAAGATGGTCAAGAACTGTTCAAGAACTGAAAATCATTCAGTTTCAGATTTTATTTTTTATTTTTTTATTTTTTAATTGAACCCCGTGCTGGGAAAAAAATGCTTAAACATTGGGTGCTTTTAGCTGGTTTACATTGGTGTTAGCTGGTTTAAGAGGGTCTCCCAACCTGGCAAAGCTGGTCCTCAGCTGGTCTAGTTGGCATCTGAGCCTTGCCAAGATGGTGCTCAGCTGGTTTAGCTGGGAGATCAGCTGTACTCCCAGTCTACCCAGCAAAAAGTGCCCCAAACCCCTCTAAAACCAGAAAAACAGCTTAGGCTGGTTTAAGCTGGGGGTGTTTTTTTCCACAGGGCCAGCTGTAAAAAATAATAACAAGTAATAACTAGGTTTCGATTCTCATCCCTAAAGAATGATTTGTGTTATAGATATAGTCAAGGATATCTCTTAGAAGGTTTGTAATGTGTTTGTGTGCTTTGTGTGTATTAACAGGATTTTCACAATATTCAGAGATTAAACCCAGAATGTGGTGCTTACGGTGTTTTAGCTTCATTATCATGTCTGTGACTTCTCAAAGGGGTCGACACCTAAAGGCAACAGGAAAGCAAAAATTTCTGACAAAATTGTCTCTCAGAAGTTTTCACCATGCTGATTCCACCCTCCAGTGGAGCTGCACTGCTCAGTAAGTGTTTGATGGTGATATAGATGGAGAAAGTTCTGAAGAAAGTCCCGAATTCACAGAGGGATTTGATTACCTCTATCCATTATCCACACGGTGAGTGATGGAGTCGCAAACCATCTGTCATCTGATTCATTTGCATCATCAACACCTGCCTGCCTGTGTGTGGCGCACCATCTTGTTTTCTATAATCCTCTCACACTTTCCTGCCACTTTGATGGAATCTAAAAATGTTTTGTGAAAACAGAAATGAATGCAGCCTTGCTTAAAGCTATGCTCCACTTCATCACACCAGGGGGAAGCTGTTTTCATCTGACACAATAAGACAATGAGAAATGTGCACATGTGTCATGCTGCTTTGACACTGGAAGTCTTTGAAATGCGTTTGAATCACTGATGCTTGCAAAAAATAATATTTCTCAATTTTTGAGTAAAAACTATTTTGTTTGGTTTTGATCACAGCGCTTTTGCTAAAGCTTCAAGAAACCAAAATATGAAATACTTTAAAGGAATCTCTGGTTAAAGAAATATTCAATTTAAGTGAAGCTCAATTGACAGCTTTTGAGACATAATGTTGATTCTTAAAAAAAAAAAAAAAAAAAGCGAGGTTACAGTGAGGCACTTACAACGGAAGTGAATGGGGCCAATTTTTGGAGCGTTTAAAGGCAGAAATGTGAAGCTTGTCATTTTATAAGTAAAATTGTTTAAATTGTCGTTTTTACGGTGATTTTAGGGTTTACAGTGTTATGTCCTCATGGCAACAAAGTTGTAAAATTGGATATAACTACACAGACAAGGTTATTAAGCAATGTTATTGCACTAAAATCATGTTAACACACATATTATTTACGTCTTGTGGCTATACTTTTGGAACAGTGAGTAATTTACGTTTACAGAGTGGCCCCAGACACTTCCATTGTAAGTGCCTCACTATAACCCAGTTTTTTGCTTTTTATTTTTTTAAGAAAAGGAGGGACAAGTCAAAATACGTTTTTGTGGTAATCAACATTGTCACAAATGCTGTCGACTAAGCTAAAAGGTGCACTCAGTAATTTTTTTCCTCAATAAAAAAGTTTAACTCCTAAAGACATGAATTGTAATTTTTCAATATATGTAGGAAGTCATGACCACTCACATTAAAATGAAGACTCCAGTCATATTAGTAACCTTACAAAAGCTGTTTTATTGTACATGGAGAGGGTCCCCTCATGGGGGGCTGCCATGTTAAAATCACATGACCAGCCAAATACTACTCGCTTAATCTCAGTAAACGTCCTGTTATTTGACATTTTCACTCATTTATTAAAGTAATCATGGCTGACTGTGAATACTAAATTTCCTAATGTCATCTGAAAAAGAAAACTATTGATTTTAAATGATGCTGCATCCAAGCTGCTAGGTGTCAGTGTAAATTCAAGATGACACAAAAACAAAAGTTACTGAGTGCACTTTTAATTTGTATTGAACACAGAATATTCCTGTAAATTCAACAATGTTATTTAAAAGGTACACTACAGTAGAAAAAAATGCTTTTTCAGGAAACCTAAAAAATATGCTTCATGTGGTTACATCTAAATTAACTGGTTTAGTTAAAGTCAAAAATATAATTATCATGTCTAAATCAACCTGAATATATTAGTTTATACCAACAAAAGTGATTTTTAAGGGTTGGATCTGTAGAAATTATGTCATTATTTACACATCCTCATGTTCTAAACCTTTATGACTTTCTATCTTCTGTGGAACACAAAAGAAGATTTTAGGCAGAATGATAGGGACTGACAAACTCAGCCACAATTCACTTTTATTGCATCTTTTTTTCCATAAAATGAAAATATATGAAGACTGACGTTAACATTCTGCCTTCTTGGAATTCTGTCACCCTCATGTTGTTCCAAACCCATATAATTCATATTTTTTTATGATTCTAGTGCATATTATTTAGGTTTAATTTGGTCAGTGGTCAGTGTAAGTGTAAGTGTCTTTCAGCCTCACGGCTGCCTCTGTGGGAAATAAAAGAGAGAGAATTTCATCTGAAATCTTCACCATTAACTGCAGTGCTAATTTATGTTATGGCTCCAGTGAGTTTGCCGGTTTATTCTGTTGTTTTGTTTTTCTCTCTCCCTCATGTCAGGCAGGCGGAGCCGGCATGCATAATCAGTGTTTCCATGGGAACATTAATCGTCCCCGGGGAAGCAATGATCACGTCGCTGATTAACGTGCTAGCTACACCTGTTCTGCTCTGATTGCACTCCCTACTTAATACTTGCGTGCCCTCACTGTCTTCACTAGATTATTGTTTGTGCTGTTAAGCAGCTAACCTTGCTCTCATTGTCTAGTTGGTGCTGTCTTGTGTATCGCCCGCCTGCCTGCCTGCCTGCCCTGCCTGCCTGCCTGCCTGCCTGCCCGCCTGCCTGCCATACACCTGTCCTTGCCGCCCACAAATCACCAGTGGAGGATTCTTCATCTCTGCCCACGTGTTGGGAATATGACTGCTCTCCTTTGTCTGGGCTTTGCTCTTTGCACCATACCACGCTTCAATGGACTTTTCCTACAAATCTGCTCCTGACTTCCACAACACGTACACCTGTCTATGAACACACTCCTCCTTTACCTGCTGTAATGCCACTATGCGCACAGACTTGTTCCTAGTCTCCTGCTACTGCAGCCACTGCTGGGATTCCTATACATCGCCAGCACAGTTTGTTGACATTGTTAATAAATCCTTGAACTGTTCTTCTGCTATTAGGTCTCTGTCTCACTCTCGCTCTGACAACTTATGGCACTGAAACTGGTGCCAAGAGACCATTTGGTCCTTGTGTCTGTGCCATTTTACAAAGTCACACATACAGTCCATATAAGCATTAATTTTACTCAGCCACCTATGTGTGGTCTATTAAACATTTAATAATGGAAGTTAATCCCAGTACATTCATTGTGATATGTTTTTGAAAGAAACAATATTTTGGTCATGAAATTATAATGTTGGAACAGTTCAGTGCAGACAAACTATTTACAAAATATCTGTAGTAATAATCCTTAAATTATTACATTTGTTTTAAGAAGTTAAAAGCATCTGTTTTCAGTTTTTAAAACCAGCAGTTGGCAACTGCTTAGTAAAGTTGTTGACAATGATTTTACATTGTCTTAAGTCTCCGTGTAAAGCAACATGACTCAAGACCAGACCGTGCTGTTATATTTACTTGTCATTCATAGAGGTTGACTGGAGGGATTGTACCTGTAGGTCAAATGTATGCCTCAATCACAGAAGCAAGTGATATTGCAGTCCATTTAGAATGAGATTCTGAATACTTTATTCTGCTGAAATGTGTGCCAGGGTCCATGTGGAGACATTTATCAGAGATAGTCATTAACTTTCCTTAGTCCAGATTTAACATAAAATACAAATGACTTTGTGTCCAGAATTTGGTTTTAATAGCTGCTAAATGTGCCTGTGATTAGTCAACGTCGACTTCAGACAAATTTCATATAATTTGTCCAAATGGGAGTAGTTAATTTGTAATTTTAGATTTTGGAATTCACATTAATGACTGTAAAAAGGTTTGGAAAAGGAGGATGCAGGAACCAGAGTAACAAACAACAAGACTTTAACACAAACGCTGAACTGAAAACATAACAGATTGACACACACACAGTGGCCGCATACATTCTCTCGCTCTCTGGCGTCCCCAGCTCCTCCTTTATCTCCCTCCACTGATTGGGCAACTAAGCGCCGGCCATGCATCCTCTTGGACCAGCTACGCCCTCCTCCTCGTTACATAACCCCACCGCCTGGGGAAACCTACAATTTGACTTACTCCCCCCCACCCCTCCCTTCCTTGAGGGGAGGAGTTGCCCCTTCTGCCATTCCGTCACTAGCTGGTCTTCCCCGCCTCCTGGGAACCTGGGTAGGATGAGGGGAGGGAGGGAGGGGAGAGAGAAAGAGAGCAGGAGAGACAGCGAGAGAGAGAGAGAGAGAAAAGAACATTCTTCTTCAGCTCCCGTGGGCATGCCGTCCACTTGGTCCTCAGCCACTCCTTTGCCCCCTGGTGGACGGCAACAGTTCCTCTGCCTCCTGATGAATGGCAGCAACCCCTCCATCCTCTGGTGGATGGCAACGGCCCCTCTGCCTCCCGGAGCACGGCAGCAGCTCCTTTGTCTCCCAGTAGACAGCAGCGGCGAGTTCTCCCGGACAGTGTGCTCTTCCTCCTTTCCCGGGTTTCGGCACCAGTGTAACAAGGTACGGGAAAGGAGGATGCGGAAACCAGAGTAACAAACAACAAGACTTTAATTAACACAAACGTTGAACTGAAAACATAACAGATTGACACACACACAAACAGCGGCCACATGCATCTGTCTGTCTGTCTGTCTCTCTCTCTCTCTGTCTCTTTGGCGTCACTGGCTCCTCCTTTATCTCTCTCCTGCTGATTGGGCAACTCAGCGCCAGGTGTGCATCCTCTCGGCCCGGCCACGCCCTGCTCCTCGTCACAATGACCTACTGGATAGATGTGCTCCAGGGCCTCTCTATGTCACTCTCTGCCAACTATTTGAAAATCACCTTTAGATGAAATTCAAATGACTTAGTGGCCATTGATGGTCAGATTGAACGTAAAACAGAATCGTATGAGATCTGTGCTGTTTTCTGTCACAAAGAGAACACACACTGAGAAAACACCCAAAACAGACCTGTGAGCATCTATTAGTTTGAGCTCATGGGTCAAATGTAAAGGCCATATAATAACAGAGAGATCAAGTAACCTGGAACCATCATACAGAAAACATTTGCATCCCGTGCACATCATGCCAAGTCTAGAAATAGGGGCGTTCATCTCAGCCAGGACAGATGCCAACCTTGACACAATCTAATATGCAAATGAGTTTCTGGCTGATGATGTGCTTCAGCTTCTCTTGGTAGGATCACCTGCACCTCCTCTCACAGGACACGGTTTTCAAAGGGGCTTATCTCCTTAAACCTTCTAATTAAAATGAGAAATCCCTAAGCCACCAGCACTTTCTAAAAAAAAAAAAAAAGAAATAAAGAAAATAAAAAAAAGGTTATTAGGAAAATTCTGCATCCCACACCATCTGCGACCCAGGACTTTTTGGGAACATGATGGGGAGAGAGAGAGCATGAGTGGGAGTAACATATGACAACACCCTTTCTCCACCCATTAGAGGTGCCTCCCTCACACAGATAAATCAACATCACACCAGCTCAACATTGTTTATTCCTAATTACCATTATTATTAACAAGCTATTCATTATAGTTTCTAAGTGAGCCTTCATTAACAACTACAGTCAAATAGCCTCCCTCTGAAGCACGCCGGTAGAGATCTCTACATTCAGCTTGAGCTCAGAAATATATTATGCATCCAAATATTCACAGTAGATAAATAGAGGAGGGATTTAATTATTCTGTTCCAACTCCTCTTAAGAATTACGGTTTCTTAATGGTTCCAATGATGATTCTTTTAGTACTTCTGAGGAAGAATTATTTGGAAATAAAAAATGCAGTTATTACATTTACTGCCTTCAGGAGCCTGTTGCCAAATGATGGGATTATTTCAGATTTCTACATATAAGATATAACAAATAAGAAATTAATTTAATGCAATTCTTGTGAAAGGCATGTTTGCAGACTTTTTATAGTACAATCCAATAATTTATCCTAACTATATATTAAATAAAAATTCTAAACAAGACATGTGATAACATATTTAATTCATTCATATATTCTTTTATAAAATTACAACAAAAATGTTGTGTGAACAACCTGTCAGTAACTGCGCTGCCTGATTGAAGTCTCACTGTTTTGTAGCTTAATGTTGTACCTTATTCTTGCGAGACTTCAACAGTTCTTATTTCATTTCGAGCTGGGCATTCATAACTTGCACATCTGTACAAGAATAATAAAGTAACTGCTCCAACTGATGGATAAGTGTTTTCAATTTACTAAAAAGAGAGAGTTCATAAGAGTCATTCTGTCATGGTCCTGTCACTCTTTCAGTGTGGGTTTTTGTCTGACAGGACAAAACCGTCCCATGTCTGTCTTGTGTTTCGTTGTCTGTCTTTGTGTGAGTGTGTGGTTTTGGTTGTATTCCCTGCAGTGCACTCTTCGGTCTGTCTTGTTTCATGTCTGTAGTAGGGTGTCTGGGTCCTGACTTGCTGTCTGATTCGGTTTCAGTCTGTGTCGGGATCTGGACACTCATGTTCCATGTCTACTGTTATTGACGTGGGTGCATCACACTCATGTCATCTTGGCAGCATGCACTCGCGTCAATAGTTTATGTCTGTTTCTCACATTGCACTGCGCGCCCGGGTTGCAAGCTGTCTTCACGTTGTGCTGAGGTCTGAGACTTCAGATTTGTGTGTGGCCAAACTCTTGCACAGGTGTCCTGTTTTGTTTTTATCACCTGTTGCATGCATCGCGTGGCGTTTGCCTCACGATGTACGCTTAGGTTTCATTTAGAGTGAGAATGCCTGGCATCGCTTTGTTTGCCATTGTTACACATTCTCTTGTCTTGTTTGTCAGTTGGCATGGGCGTATATTGCCTTATTGTCTTGGCGATGTGTGCTCATGTCATTCGGGTGTTTTGTTGCCTTGTGAGAGCACATGGCTTTGTTTTGTTTCTGTATCACCATGTGTCTCTCTGTCTTACGTCATACCCCATCTCCTTGTTTGTCCGTTGTTAGTTTATTAGTCACACCTGCCCTGTCTTGTTAACCTGTTGATTTCTCTCCCTATTTTAGTCTCCTCGTGTTTGTTGTCCAGTGCCAGTTCGTCTTGTTTTCAGTCATGTTTTCGAGTCGGTCGTGTATTTGTTTGTTTAATCCAGTCTGTCAGTCAGTCTAGTTTCCTGTCATGTTCATCCCTACCCAGTCTGGTAGGTCCTGTTCCCCACTGCCTTCTGCCCCAGCCCTGGATTACTTTTTTCCCCTATGGGGTAGTTTATATTTGTTTTTTCCCCCTTGTGGGTGTTTTTGGTTTGTGTTTTTGCCCTTGTGTTATTTAATAAATTCCCTTTTTATTTTTCAATTATATATTTTTTTTTCTCAAACTGTTTTGCCTACTCAGCCAGCGTGCAGAGCATGCCAAGAGGCTGTATGGGGTAAGGCAGGAGGAAAAGTCTGTGTGAGGATGTGTCCTAGAATTTTTGTCACTGTCCCCGGGTCTGGGATACAATCAGACCTGCCTAATTGATCTTTTTTGGGCAGGTCTGAATTAACCTTTTAGATCTTGTGTCCCAGAATGGGGTAAGTACTTTCTAGCGGCAATCAGGCAAGCCCTTAAATGGGAAGAATTTATCACAGCCGGTGCCTCAGGAGACTTCCCATCATCATCCCAACCCGAGGACGAGGGCACTCCCCACACAGAAGTGGAAGCCTCGGCCGAGCCAACCGCTGCTGACCGCCAGGAGGCGGAAGCTGCTACAGCAGTAGTACTTCCCTTTGCCTGGAAGAGGAGGAGGAGGAGGGCGCCCATCCTCAGACGCTTACAGCACCCACGGCCATGGATGCCGTTCCTCTACCGCTGTCAGCGCCCACGGCCACGGAGGCTGTTCCCCTGCTGCTGTCAGCACCCATGGCCACAGAGACTGTTCGCCTGCCGCTGTCAGTGCTCCCGGCCACGGAGGCTGTTCCCCTGCTGCTGTCAGCACCCATGGCCATGGAGGCCGTCCCCCTGCTGCTGCCAGCGCTCCCGGCCACGGAGGCCATTCCCCTGCCGCTACCAGCGCTCATGGCCACGGAGGCCGCTCCGCAGTCGCTGCCAGTGCTCCCAGCCATGGAGGCCGCTCCCCAGTGGCTCCCAGCTCTCCCGGCCACGGAGGCTGCTCCCTAGTCACGGCCAGCGCTCCCGGCCATGGAGACTGTTTCCCTGCTGCTGTCAGCACCCATGGCCACCGAGGCCATCCCCCTGCTGCTGCCAGCGCTCCTGGCCACGGAGGCCGTTCCCCTGCCGCTGCCAGCGCTCATGGCCATGGAGGCCGCTCCACAGTCGTTGCCAGCGCTCCCAGCCATGGAGGCTGCTCCCCAGTGGCTCCCAGCTCTCCCGGCCATGGAGGCTGCTCCCCGGTCATGGCCAGTGCTCCCGGGCATGGAGGCTGTTCTCCTGCTGCTGTCAGCACTCATGGCCATGGAGGCCATCCCCCTGCTGCTACCAGTGCTCCCGGCCACGGAGGCTGTTCCCCTGCCGATGCCAGCGCTCATGGCCACGGAGGCCGCTCCGCAGTCGCTGCCAGTGCTCCCGGCCATGGAGGCTGCTCCCCAGTGGCTCCCAGCTCTCCCGGCCATGGAGGCTGCTCCCCGGTCATGGCCAGCACTCCCAGCCATGGAGGCCACTCCCCAGTGGCAGCCAGTGTCTGAGCCTTCCACGGCTTCGCCCCATGTCCTGCAGCCACCGCCCAGTACTCTGTCGCCTCTGCCCTGTGGCCTCCTTCCAGGCAAGGATTTTTAGAAGAATATTTCAGTCTGTATGCAAGTGAATGGGTACCAACATTTTGAAAGTCCAAAAAGCACATAAAGGCAGCATAAACGTAATCCATAAGGCTCCAGTGGTTAAATCTATATTGTTAGAAATGGTATGATAGGTTTGGGTGAGAAACAGATCAATATTTAAGTCCTTTATTTACAATAAATTCTCTTCCCTGCCCAGTAGGTGGCAATATTCACGAAGAATGTGAATCACAAAAAATAAAAAAGAGTGTGAAGGTAAAATTTTTTTATATTAACACATATTATGTTTTTGAAGAGTGCGCATGTGTATATATGTTCAAATGCATCGGGGAACCCCAAGTTTTATGTGGAGGGAAATCCATCTATTGCAGTGTATCTACACAGTGCATGCAGCTTTCCTGTCTTCAGCAGCTTTCTATAAATAAAAGGCTTTCTGGTTTACGTGTAAATGAGCTTTTATACTTTAATATTCACAGAAGTTATTGCTCCACTCCTTGCGTAACGTCATTAATGACAGCTCTATGTTGTTGAACCAACATTGTTCCAACAATGGATGTGTGACATAGTTACTACGGTTTTGGGAAACAGCTGTGTCTAGCTAGTTAATTTATCCAACAATGCATCGTACTATGGTGGTTAAGCAGTGAGTTACGTTGTTGTATGGGAAACGCACCCATGGTTGGATAACCACTGTAGGTACCAAGAAAGTTGTTTATCATAGCTAAATAAGGTCTAGTCTATACATGTTTAACAACACCAAGAAAACTGTTGACTTGTTGTAGGTCAAAGAACACATAGTGAAAGGACAATTGTCAACATGGCGGAAGTAGTACATCCAGGAATGTATTTAAACTACACACCTGCATACCTACAGCACACACCTCAATTACCATTCAAGAAGTAAGCTCTTCAACAAATTCAGAACATACTATGAAAGTACAGGAATTTAGAACCAGCCATAGTGTTTGATATTCACTGACCATGCCATGATTGCACAGCTTTATTTTTGACAGACTGTGTTTAATGATCATATTTAGTATGAGTCCTCCTCCAATAAATAAAATTTGGAACAGAAGGGTTGACAGAGCACCGCACATGAACATGGGCTATGAGTAATCGTGAATGTTAGATTGTAATAATTCACCTCCAACCATCCACACACACAAAAATATACGCCCACGAACTTGTATGTACATTACACTCTTACACACCCACACACATCTGTACCATATGCTCATCCACACAAAGAACACTACTAAAAACAAGGACATTTTTTAGCCATAGAAATGAGATGTTAGAAATTCATTCTCACCAACAGAGCATTAAAAATAACAAGGTGTGATGACTCCCAATTTATGTAAACTGCTACTTAGAAGACATATTTTATCAGTAGTGTGCATTAGGGTATTATAAACGTCCCTTTTTCAGGACATTGTATTTTAAAGATAATTTTGTAAAAATCCAAATAACTTCACAGATCTTTATTGTAAAGGGTTTAAACAATGTTTTCCATGCTTGTTCAATGAACCATAAACAATTAATGAACATGCACCTGTGGAACGGTCGTTAAGACACTAACAGCTTACAGACGGTAGGCAATTAAGGTCACAGTTATAAAAACGTAGGACACTAAAGAGACCTTTCTTCTGACTCTGAAAAACACCAAAAGAAAGATGCCCAGGGTCCCTGCTCATCTGCGTGAATGTGCCTTAGGCATGCTGCATTGAGGCATGAGGACAGCAGATGTGGCCAGGGCAATAAATTGCAATGTCCGTACTGTGAGATGCCTAAGACAGCGCTACAGGGAGACAGGAAGGACAGCTGATCATCCTTGTAGTGGTAGCTGCACAGGATCGGTACATCCAAATATCACACCTGTGGGACAGGTACAGGATGGCAACAACAACTGCCCGAGATACACCAGGAATGCACAATCCCTCCATCAGTGCTCAGACTGTCCGCAATAGGTTGAGAGAGGCTGGACTGAGGGCTTGTAGGCCTGTTGTAAGGCAGGTCCTTACTAGATATCACCGGCAACAACGTCACCTATGGGCACAAACCCACCTTTGCTGGACCAAACAGGACTGGCAAAAAGTGCTCTCCACTGACGAGTCACGGTTTTGTCTCACCAGGGGTGATGGTCGGACTCGTGTTTATCGTCGAAGGAATGAGCGTTACACCAAGGTTGATTTGGAGGTGTCCATCATGGTCTTGGGTGGTGTGTCACAGCATCATCGGACTTAGCTTGCTGTCATTGCAGGCAATCTCCATGCTGTGCATGGGAAAGACATCCTCCCCCCTTATGTGGTACCCTTCCTGCAGGCTCATCCTGACATGACCCTCCAGCATGACAATGCCACCAGCCATAATGCTCGTTCTGTGCTTGATTTCCTGCAAGACAGGAATGACAGAGTTCTGCCATGGCCAGCGAAGAGCCTGGATCTCAATCCCATTGAGCACATCTGGGACCTGTTGGATCGGAGGGTGAGGGCTAGGGCCATTCCCCCCAGAAATGTTCGGGAACTTGCAAGTGCCTGGGTGGAAGAGTGGGGTAACATCTCACAGCAAGAACTGGCAGATCTGGTGCAGTCCATGAGGAGGAAATGCACTGCAGTACTTAATGCAGCTGGTGGACACCAGATACTTACTGTTACTTTTTATTTTGACCCCCATTTTGTTCAGGGACACATTATTCAATTTCTGTTAGTCACATGTCTGTGAAACTTGTTCAGTTTATGTCTTAGTTGTTGAATCTTTTTATGTTCATACAAATATTTACACATGCTAAATTTGCTGAAAATAAAAGCAGTTGAAAGTGAGAGGGCGTTTCTGTTTTTTGCTGAGTTTATAATGTATACTTTATGATGAAACTGATATGGTTGAATGATGACATTTGCTCTTTGACACTAATAGATTATTAGACATTTGTGTCATCATGAAATAGTGGGTCCCTGCTACTTTTTTTACTCTCCTGTCTATGGAGTCCTGGTTTTACACCCCCAGAGGTACATTTCAAAAAAATTGTTGTGACATCACATTTTCTCCAGAAAATGCATGATATAAACAATTAAAATGCAGCCTCTTCACAACAATCAATTTACGTATTTGTATTTTGTAACCGTTTAAGAATGAGAACGAGTTGTATACACAGGCTAAAAGCAATACAGATGCTGTGTGATAGCTTGAGTGAAGCTTGTAGGGGAGATTGGGGCTAGATGTCACACAGGGTAGTTGTCATTAGGACTATATCTCATTAACTATAAGGTTTTGAGATAAATGTCTAGTTGCATAAATGCTTAATTTCCTTGCAGTGGTTATATGTTGGTTTAAAACAAGAGTTATACACGCTGATAAAAATAGACCTTTGCAACCTGCTTCAGTATGACGTTTGAGTCTATCTCTGAGAGCACATCATGCCAATCCATGGTTCAATGCAACGCAGCTAGAGGTAAATCCCCCTCCACTGTCAAACATGAGTGATAGGCCTACGTGTTTAATTTTATTTTAACAGACGAATCTAATAATAATAATAATAATAATAATAACGAAATGCATAAAATAGACATTCTATATAAATGGATGAATAGATTAATTAGTAAACAAATTAAGTTATTTATGTGGACTAGTTGGACTAGTTGGTAACAGCAAAGAGGTGGCATGATTGATGTAGACAACTGTATAAATTAAAATCAGAGATAGAAGAAAAGGGTCAATAACTGCATGACAATCGTCACTATATGCTCATCATCCTTGTCTCTTCTTCCTATCTGACACCCAAAAGGCGTTCTCGCCAGCACTACAAGTTGTGTAGCACCACACATGCAGCATTGCTGTCACCATTATCAATTTTGTGAGTAAAGAGCAGACCTCTGCTTTATTGGTGAATGTCCATAAAGCGCATCTTCTAAACGTCTCCTTATTTTGCGCTGAACCTTGTAATATTCAATGAATGCTTGTAATTAGCAGGATCATTAAAGGGGCCTCCGCTGTCTTCACTAATCCTGGAAGCTTTCATATCGAGGGAAATTTGAGAAAACGAAATATTACAAATGCACACCTGATTATGGAAGCAGATTGTGTAAAAGAAATAGATCTTTCTGTACAAAATTATTGTAAAACAATATGTAAATATGTAGTTAATTAGGTCGAATATTTAAGAAAATATATTTAAACCAATATTAGCGAAGTAAATTACAAATTATTGTAAAGTTACACACAAATATAATAAAGTTACAATGACGAGCAGCACTATAGCACTCTCGCTCGTTCATGTTAAGTGCAGTTTTGGGAAACACACATAAAAAATAACTACCATTCGTAGAATCGCTCGTAGAAAACGCTCTTAACCACTAAGATTAATCATTATTGGGAAACGAGGCCCAGTACTGATGATTTTCCATTCTCTGTTGATCCTTTGAGGTAAACTGGTTGCTAGAAATGAAAAATTGGGAAATTAGTATCTTGGTGCTGAAACCTCTGACCTGACTCAGCTAA